>NW_020837999.1:8183166-8396522 GCF_003676395.1 Aethalodelphis obliquidens | reverse complement strand
CGAAAAAAAAAAAAAAAAAAAAAAAAAAATCAAGGGAGAACAGAGTATGAAAAGAAGCTAGAGAGTAAGGTAATATTGGGCCAGACTGTGCAGGACTTTGTAGGCCATCATAGTGAGTGTGGTCTTTTCCGAAAAGCATGTAGTATTGCAGTGTTTTATACCAGGGGTTTTAACTGGTATAACCAGATATATTTATGTGAATATCTGATTCACATTTTCAGAAGATAATAAGGATTAGAGAGCAAATTTAAAGTGGTTGTGTGATGCTGCAAGACTAAAGAGATGTTGTAATAACCCAAAAGAGAGATGATAATAACATGATGGTCAATATACAGGAAGTACACTTTTAAGTGGTAAAATGTAAGGAGGTGTATGAGAGTGTGGAAGATGTCTAAAGTATCTGCATTACACTGATGCTGCATGAAATGGGAACAACAAGTTGGAAATCACCAATTCAGTCATCCATGTCACAGTGCCTTTGAGATACTCAAGTGGAGAAGTCAATAAGCAGTATGAATCGGGCAGGTCTGGACAGGGGATGTAAATATGTAAGCCATCTGAGTTAGGTGTAAATTGAAATTCTTAGCCATGAATGAGAACACCTTGGAAGAGATAAAGAAGAGAAAAAGATTGTTAATCTTGTACACTGCTAGTATCTGTCTAAATTGGATTATCTTTTCTGGAAAGATGATTGGAACGTGTATCATTGTCTTCAAAAATGATTATAACTTTGATTCTGTCACTCTATCTGTAAGAATCTATCCTCAGAAAATAATAGTAGTAAATTAAAGTAGAAAGACAAAGGCTTATGGATAAAAATATTTATTTGAGCTTTATTTATGATTGCAAATAAAGTAAATTACTTATCTAATATTAGGAGGTCAAGTAAATTATCATACATTTATATTAATGAATATTATAACATTATAATTTGATGTTTATGAAGATGTAATAGCATAAGTATATGACCATGATACAATAGTAAGTGAAAAGGACACAAAATAGAGAGAGACAGAGTGAGAAAGAGAGAGAAACTCAACTGTGAAAAAATGCATAGAACAAAAGAATATAAAGAAATAGGTTTATCTGTAAATAGTAGAAAATGGTTGATTGTATCCATTTTTATACTTTTATCTAGTTTCTAAATTATTCTAAATGGGCATTATTACATCTTGTGTATTATTTTATTATTAGGAAAGGAGATATAAAATTATAGTATTGTCCAGTTGTCAATATGCACTTCATAGGCACTTTACTCTGTTAAATATTAATGTTCTTTCCTTTTCACAATATTGATGAGCACTTGTGATTTGAATCCAGCATAATATTTTAGTTTTTTGAGATTATTGCCATAATTTTAAAGTTTTATGAGCCATTTAGATTTGTAAATTAGTTTCAAAAATTGATCTGATTACTAGACAAGAGAAATCCATTCCCCTCAGAACAACTCCCTGTCAGTTGGCACTCAGTGTGTCATACTGAGAACATTTGTTATTTCCTTCCCTTCTTATTGCTTAGCAGTACAGATAACTCTAAATTCTTTAATGGGAGGGTTTTTTAATTGTATAATACATACATATAGGAATTTGCTAATTATTTGAAATGCAATAGATTGTTTTTGTTTTTCTTCAGTGACTGTCAGAGAACCCTTCATTTGGACTGTCATTTGTATCATCATCTGCAGGGATATGAAATCATTTTGAATTTGGTTCAAAACTAAAAGCATGATTTTTTTTTTTGACTCCAGGAATGTATACAAAGACTATCGCTTTCTCGAGCTGGCATGTGATTCACAGGAGGATGTAGACAGCTGGAAGGCATCTCTACTAAGAGCTGGGGTTTATCCAGATAAATCTTTAGTAAGTTGGATATATCTCTTATTTTAAAATTATTAACCATGTTTAAGAAAGCATAATTCTACATACTATATGCTGGAAAAGCTAGTTCTTGTTTGACTTAATTAATTTGCCATAGTTTTAACTGCTACTTTGCTTATATATTTTTTTTATCCATTAGATTTCTATTATAAGAAGTTTATCAGTATATTTTTAAAGAAAATGCCCAACTTTGCCATGAAACATAATATATGTAATCTCAAAGCAAGAGAGTTTCTTTGTTTTAATTTAAAATTTTATTTTCCTTTATATGCTGTTCTACAGTATACTATTCTATAGTATTCATATAAGCAGGTTATAACATTCTTCATATAGTCATAGTATATATATCATCAATCAGAACACTATTTCATATTCTTTAAAATGTACTTATTTTTATAAAAATCTACCTCCTTTCATTATGTCTGTGGTACCTATATCCAAAATTAAACTCTGGTTAATGTCATTGTGAGTATAAAAGAACAAAAAAATATTACCATTGCTATATTAATAAAGATAAGTTATTCCCACTTATCTTTATTAATATACTTCAAGGGTCTTAGAGACAGTTCTCTCATTCAAGTTAATAAACAGACCTTCTATTTGTGTTCTTTGGAAAATGTAATATTACACAGACTAGTCTGGATTTAAACTTCAGAATTCCCACCCAGCATATGTACACACACCATTAAACAGACTCTTCAGATGAGTGGCTCTCACTGCTTACTTGCTACCCCTGAGAATTGTACTGTCCCGGTTCCCCCCCAGAAGTTAAGCAATGAGACTGAGCTTTAAGGATTTACTCCAGCTTGACCTTTGTGGTGCTTAGATTGGCTGTAGATTAGTTTATAGGACTGACCATGTATAAGTTGGGTTATTTCTAGGCCCCAAATAGGGATAGAGTCTTCTCAAGGGAAAGTCTGAGATGTGAGCACATTGTGGGACAATTGAAGCATCTCGGGGTGGATTTCAGACCTGACCATATCCCTGAGGTTACACTGGAATTTAACAAAGTTCCAAAGTTCCAGGGGTAAAGGATAGAGGATTTGTGCCAAAACATTCTCCTTGTTGCTGTTATTTTAGTTCTCACGTAGACCTCTTAACCCTATCTCAACCTCCACTTGTCTGGTTAACACCTAAAACAGTGAACCCCCATGACACACCCCGTGCCTTCCAAATGAGGTGAAACCAGACTCTTTCCAGGTGCTATGCAGTACAGAGGTATCTTCTGTACCACTTCTATTTTTGTTGTTAATTCTAATCATTACTTATTATTCTTTCCTATCCATTGACGGTAGTGTGTTTAATTTCTATATTAAACGTTCTGTATTAAAAATGCACATATACTTAATGTTTTATTCATTCATTCCACAAAAGCCTGTTGAGCACGTGGTTTTTGCCAGCTACCTTTCCAGGCACTAGTGATGCAGAGGTGAACGGTGAGGCCCTGCCCCACCAAGGAACAGACGTTAAATAATTGAATGGATATGGTATAATTGTAGAGTGTGATTGTTAGAGTGATAAGTTCTATAAAAAATTAAATTAAAGGGACAGATAGTGAGAATGAGGGGCAAGTGAGCTTTATTTTAGTAAGGTGATTAGGGAAGACTCCTTTGAAGAGTTGACATTTGAGTAGGCTCCTGAAAGAAGCGGGGGATGAATACTATGAACGTCTGATGGAGAGTGTTCATGGCAGAGGGCTAGCAAGTACAAAGCCAGCTCAGTGTCTTAGAAGAGCAGCAAAAAAAGTCAGAGTGTCTAGACACAATGAAGGAGAACAAAAGTAGTTGATGATTTCCAAAAGTGGTCAATAGCCAGATTATGTAGGCCTTGAAGGAGGTGGCCAGCATTTGAGTTTTATTCTGGGTGAGATGGGAAGCCATTGGAGGGTTTCAAGCCAGTTAGTGACATGATAAGATTTATGTTTTTAAAAGATTGTTATGGCTGGATTGTTACGAGAACCAGCACAGCCTGTGGGTTAAATCACAGGCATTAGCATCAAACTACATAGACTGAAATTCCTGAGGCTCACATACAAGCTGTGAGATCTTGGGAAGGTTTCCTAGCCCTTTTATCTTTCAAGATTCCCACATCTAAAATGGAGATAACAAGAGTCTGCTATAGCGTGGTTGACAGGATTAAATGAGATAATGCAGGGAAACCACTGGACAGGTTAAACACAAGTAAGCACTCTATTTTTATTTATAATGATGACGATGAGAATAATAATTATTTTCATCACAGACTACTTACTTAAGCAAGTAGAAGAGAGTTAAAACATTGTGGATATTTATAATACAGCCCAATGAGATTGTAAATACTTTATGATATTTTTTGTCTTCCAAATATGTTTGGCTATATAAAATGTCAGTGTGTTTGTGTGTGTGTGTGTGTGTGTCTTCCTTCCAAGGAACTGTAATGTTTGTGAAAATGTTTTCTTACATCATAATTTTGTCAACTAAACTTATTTTAAATGCACTACACAAGTTTGCTATTTTTAAAAAAATTATGTAATGCATCTCTTGTGAGCAAAAGCTGTCTTGGAAAAGCAAAATTACCCATCCCTCTGTGAACTCTTTTTATAAATCTGAATTTTCATGTATCCATAGCTCTACACAAAAGAAGATGCTCAGTGAGATATTTGCTATTTATTTTTATTAGGCTGCTCAATTTGAAGCAAATCTAGAGTTGTCCTACACAAACTGTTTTGATTCTTTTCACATCATTTTTATTTGCTTATTAACATACATTTTGTACAATTGCTTGGAAAATCGAGACAAAGGGGCTTTTTACTACATGCCAAAGACATGACAGGAAATTAAACTTGGCAGTGTGCCATGAGCATCGCTTTTCTCAGTTTTCATCATAAACAATATTTGCATTTCTTATGCACCATGTAGTTCTGCAGGTTATATTACACTATTGCTTGACTTTCAGATGTTTAAATGGAAGCTAACTACTGAAAGCAATCTAAGTAGAATGCTTCTCTAAACATTGCATTTCGTGAACACTCTTAGGTTTGGGGGAAGCGATACTTTTAGGTAGAGTTATTCCTAATTTAGAAAGATTTGATGAAGAAGTCAGAGTAACCTAATAACAGATGTCTCTTTCCAAGTAAATTTTTGGGACTTATGGTGTTTTTGTTTTTGTATCAATAAACCATTGAGTCAACAGCAAATCAGTCAATCCCTACCCTGATAATGAAACATTTATGTGTCATACATGGATATGAGTCTAGATAAAGTTCTGCTTTCTACATGAAACATCTCTATTTTAACTCTACATGAGACATCTCTATTTTAACTGGGAAAAATTCTACATAGGTCATTTTTCTAAATTGTGTAAGTTTGGCTTCAGTTAGGTAAATAGCTATAACCCAAATTTGAATGAATTGACATTTTGGATAATTTTTTTGTCCAAACTAAGGTTGCATACTTTTTTATAACATGTTTATCCTCATCATATCTTTTTCTATTGTGTCCACGTGGTGGAATGTTTTTATGTCACTCATATCACAGTGTTCTGCTACCTTGTTCCTTCTGTCTCTTAGGTCATTTCTCTTGGAGTTTTCTACAAATTTTTCTTCTTTCTTTCCTTCCCTTCCACCGTCTTCTCCCACCTCCTTCCTTACCTTCATCTATCACTATTATGATGGACTCTAAAGATTCAAAGATTAAAAAGGAAGTAATTCTTACTTTGTAGGAGTTCCAAGTCTAGTGGAAGAGAGAGATGCAAATAAATAACCACTCTACAGTGTGATTAAAAAAACTATAGTGGATAGCTATATAAAATACAACAGCCCAACTATATTCCCATGTGCATTTTCTAATTACCTTCATTCCCTTAAACTTTCTGGATCTAATGCTAAATGTAGACTTCTTATCTGAGCATTGTATTGTAATAGAATGTGGCCCTAAAATGGAAATGAGGAGTCCTGAATTTTGTTTCCCATTATGCCACTGACTTATTCAGTGAACTTAGACATAGCATCTCTGAGCCACAACTCTGGCACTCTACCATCACCTGAGCTTTCTGAGCAGCCAGAATACTTTTTAAATATATTTAAATCTGAATTTGGATTAGGCAGAATTTTATTTTTTATTTCTATTTCCTTTGGCCATTAACTTGAAATTATAGTCAGTATAAAATTGTTAAATAAGTGTGTAGGATTTTACACAGTTTCAAAGTAAAGATGCTTCTAATTGAATTAATTAATAGTTTTCTGGTTTTGTTTTTTACTGATGAGATGTTCTCTCAAGGATTTGGGGAAAGTTGAAACAGGAGTGGGGACTGAAACCGAGTCCCCCTGAAACTGAGTTCCTCTGCTAAGTTTATAACTAACCTCTGTACCCAAAACTTTATTCCCTTTCTTGCTCCACACCATTTCCCCCTCAAAATTAAGGAGAATCAAAAAGTGTGTGTGTGTGTGTGTGTGTGTATCAATAGGTAGGCAAGTCATAATTTTAAAACTTTTAAAATATTTTATGACACATGTACAAAAATTTTTCCTCTAAGTGTGAACACAAATAAGTGCAAATTTAATTAAATATCTAAAGAATGTGGTATAACAAATGACTGATTTTTCTGACACAGTTTTGTCAGCTCACAGTAAGACTTAATTTATATATAAACATGAAGGAATTCCAAATTCTTTGGAACATTCTGTGTGCATTGAAGTTAAATAGACTTTAAGTCAAATCCACTCGCGTTGGAATCCCGACCCTTCCATTTATGTGCAGTGTGGCTCAGGCAACTTACTTAACTCTCTAGTTGTTTATTCTTTTTTTAAACACAAAATAATCTCTTCCTCTGAGTGATTTTATGGGACTAAATGAATACTGTTGCACATCACATCTAGCTCAGTGCCTGCAACTGGATGAAAGCATTCAATGCCATGTAGCCTTTATTATTGTGATTGACTATCATAAATGTGTCCATGAAGCTGTAATTCTCAGTTTAGTAGTTACCTTTTCTTTGGAAACTATCAGTGAGATCTGGGGAGAATTTCCCCAACTGTTGTCTCAGGGTACCAAATTGCTGCCCTGTGGACAGGCTGGCCTCAAAGGCTCCATCAGTTAGTCAGGAGTGAGCCATAGAGGCTGTCAGGGTAAGTGAGAATCCACAAGCCTACCCTCAGCTGCTGGTTAACTGGCTATCCGAAAAAAGCAGCTTGCAAATCTGTGCATGCCCTGAAATAAATTTGGTGCAAATTCAGTTTTGCGCATTTGTTAAGTCATATACCTCAGAACTTTTCACAAGGGTTTTTTTCAGCTATCTAGATAGATGGTCCTCCCCTCTAGTATATGATTTAAGAGATGAAAAATGACAGTAGAAAGTGAAGCACCCTGGAACTTCACTATACCTCCGAATTCAGGACTCTCCCAGGACTCTCCCAGTCATAATTCATGCTTTTAAGGACTGCCTTGGAGGTTGAAACCATCGCGTAATGAAGTCTTTTAGGGACATCAGAAAGTCCTTTTGGATAGACTCTGCAACTGAACTTTTCTCTGTGGCAAATGACAAATAGGGGAGAAGAGGGATGGACACAGACCCCCATAAATATTTATTAATATGGTGATGACCACTCCCATGCATTTACTCAGCAGTCTTTTGTACAAGACAGAAAATGCCCATGTTAGTCCAGCTGTACATAACTTTATTCTTAGCTTATCCAACAGTGCTTCCCACAGAAATTAGAGCAGCTCCATGACCAATTTCGAAGAGTTTAGTTTTTCTTCAGTGGAGGTACTTTCTAAATATAAATGCTGCCATACAGAGTGGTGGAGGAGAATTTACAATTTACAAATAGAGAATTTACAATTCACCAGTCATGACTGTTATGCCTCACCCAGAATAGACAATTGGGAAATGATTGAAGGAAACAAGAAATCGCAAAGCCACACCACGTCCTCCACTTGTATGTTTCTCATATTTAAGGATTAAGGCCCCCTACTCTGTGACATCACTGTTGCCACTACAAACAGAACCATCTGCCACCGAGCAGGGAAGCCAGTCATTCCCTAATGTGCAAAAATACTTGGTTGAACTCCTGAAACTTATTTGGTAGATCAAAAGCTGCACTGCTGTGGAATGCAATAAACCCCATCTGTTTGAGGTATTTTCAGCAATACTGCACTTCTTTGGAGAACCGAGGTCCCATTATTCTCTAAAAAATATTTTACTCCTGATAAAATTCTCTTTGGGGATCTTTATTGCCTTATTGAACCACTGGCATATTCTTTTACAAAAGACTCTTTTTCCCCCGATTTCATTCATTCTTGTACTGTTATTTATGTCTCACGTAAGCCAGTGATGTTAATGGTTATATCACGGCAACTCACAATGTCAAGAAGCTTCTCTACACTATTTTACCAGTGTCTTTAAATTTATGCTTTTATTAAATATGATGGATGGCCTCGATGGTCCTTGAATTAGACATTTCCCCAGTCACCAATTGGCATTGTTTTCCAGAAAATATACTCTCCTGTGATGGTTCCCTTACTGCTCTCCAGAAAATTTTTGTATGTATTACTTCCCCGCACACACTTCCTCTCTTAAAACTAAATGCCAGATCTCCAGCTCAACCTGTTACTCCACCCGTGCTCAGGCTCCTCCACAGATGCACACACTTCAGTTGCAGCTCTCTTCCACTCTGCATCTCAGCGGAGAGAGAAATTCCTTCTAGGCCCCTTGTGAGAAGAGTTCAGATCTGTTCCCTGCCCATATCCCATCACGTCTCCCTCACAGGATCTGACCTTGCGAGGACTCGGGCTGCCCTGGGGGTAATGAATCACCGTTTTATTTTTTTAAGCCATATGTGAGTTAAATTGTTTGATATAAATCATACTCCTGCAGCTCCAGTTTGAAACAGGAGAGCCATTTGCCTGCCGCCTGTGGCTGGCGGCTCTCTGTGTCTCTATCCAGAGTGTCCCTTTTAGAAATGACTACATTTTTGTGACTAACCTTTCCAGACCCATTTTCTTGAATGTGGACCAGTGTTTATTTTGGCTGCATCCCCACTATACAGTTTTCGCTTCCCATGCCAACCCAAGACAAAAGTCATAATTTACGAAGTAAAGGAATGGTACAGATGGAGGTCGTAACTTGGTCTGCTTACCCTGTCTCCCCAGAGCCACCCACTCTTTTCCTCTACTCATTTTTTTTTTCCCCTACCTTCTTTGAAACCAAGGATGCAGTGTTTGTTTAAAAATGCATTGGCTGATGAAATTTTCCACTGCTTGGCACGTTGGAGGAGGGGCTGTCAGGAAAGGGCAAGCTGACATACTAAATACTTTGCCTTTCATGCTAACAGTTCACTTATTACCAATTCAAACCAATGCTTTTTGGCCAGGTTCCCGTACTTCAAGTATTTCAAGTAGAAAGAAAGGGGGAAATCTCTGTCATAATTTTCTACTGTTATAAATGTATGATTTCACTTAATATAAGCAGAATCTCTGACTTGTCCATGAGCTTTGGGCGCTGTATGCGTATGAATGGGATGTCAGTGAATAGCTAAGTTATTTGTTTGGATTTTGCTCTAGCATGAAAAATCTCATGATTTTAAAATAAATTTATGTTTAACATATTTCTTTTTTGTTTCTTTTTCCTTGCGGCTACATGCACAGGGGAACAACAAAGTAAGTTCTTTGTCCTACTGCAGCTCCTCTCTCTCCAGCCCCCACTCCCCTCCCTCATGTGCCTTGGCGAGAGTGTTTCTGTGCACTTTGAAATGACCGATGTCTGTGACTGTGCACAGAGGGTGTGCAAATGTCAGAGAAAACAGAGCTTGGACTACCATCATGGCTGTTCATTTTTGACCTTTTGGAAGGGAAATATTATGTTCCTCAGGGTTGGTTATTGGACAGTTCAGAGAGGTTGTTATTATAAGGAAAGAGAGCAACACTGAGAGCAAAGATTATGAAGATTTAATAATGAGGACTCTTCTGCAGAAAGGGGAAGACAGTCTGATGAAACTCAGTGCAGCTGAAGCTTTTGACCAAAAATCAAAGCTCTCATGTTAATGTGTAGCTATAAAAACCCCAAACTGGTGTCTTAAATAGCAGGATGGCTGGCTTTGCTGGTGAAACTGAGCTAGATCAGTGCTCTGGCTTTGAAGGTGCCTTAAAATGGATGGAGGAGGGTGGGGTCAACATTTGCCTTGGCTTCTGCACCCTTGATGTATTCCAGCTGGATGGAAACAGGAGGGTGTGGGGAATGGAGGGGGAGACTGAAATGTGTATGGTAGATTTGTGAAACCAGGCAACGCACACAAATGGTGGAAATTATTTTAATGTTGTTATAATAGGTAAATGAGTAATTTAGTAGTTCATAGGGTGGCTAGATTGTTAAAACTTTAATTCAACTTTTCCAGAAGATTAGAACTACTTCTCACTTATATTAGGTATGTAATAGTAGTGTAGTTGGGGAAGATGGTCTTAAGTTTAGCAGGGTGATTTGTTTTTCTTTTTTTTTCTGTGGAGAATTATTAGTGCTTTATCCTACCAGGTGGCCCACTTAAAATAGGCCTCATTGAATACAATAAGAATTGAAAGGATTCTGTTATAAAGGGTCTGCCTGCATATTTAAACCAGCTGGAATTCATCAAAATTGCTATTCGTAAGCCATACATATAGAATTTAAAACAAATGTGGGAAATCTTGGAGTTTAATTTGATGGAATGTGCTATTATGGAATAAGGCGATAGAGATGGTTGGTATTGAAAATGTGTCACTTTATAAATTTATATCTTGCTATAATTGCTTATGACCCAAGTAATAATATTTAATAAAGTTAAAAATAATATAAGAAAACTACAAGATAGACATTTGTGAAGGACCAGAGGGGCAAACTCAGCCCACTAATAGTTTACTTTTTAAAACAGAAGGTAACTTATGAAATCAATTAATGATTTCTTCTACAAAGTAAAAGATAATATTTCTAACTAATATACCACTATTGGAAAAAACATGTGGACAAAATTTTAGTTCTTATACCATATAATGTATTTTGATTCTTGAATAGTAAGTATCTCTGATCCTGGTCACTTAGGTTACACTGAGTCGCTGTCTAGAATTGCATGTGCTGCATCTCTTAATCGTTTAAATAGCCTGAGCTATGTGAGTGCACTAACAGCAAGCCTATACATGCTGAGGATCAGGGAATCAGCTGCTGACATTTTAGGAAGGTGCTAACCCTTAGGCCATTCAAAAAGCATTTATGATTTGCTTCTTTCACTAGTGATTCATTGATGACTTAAAAGCATTTGTAAAATTCCCCAAAGAAAACTCTTCTTCATAATAGGAGTCATCCATTTGTTGTGTCTTGCTTGGTCAAGTTCTTCTGGGTAATAAAATGTTCAGTTTAACAGAATTTACTGATTTTTCAAATAATTATACAATGAGCAATAAAACTCAAACATTCTAAGCTGCTGCTCCTCAAGGCCACCTCTCAGATGATGCAGAAGGCCTTCCAGGGTCTCCTGGCACCTGGAGCCCCCACCTGCAGTGTAAACACTTGGTACAATGCTGTGGGAGATATTTGGGTGCCAGTTAGAATGTTGGTTGAAGAGTGCCAAAGATGCAAGTACTTAACTGTTTTGATTTTTAATTAAAGAGCAGCTGCTTTGGAGGGGCTGATGTTTATTGCCCCTGTGCCTTAATTCTTAGTTGCTTATATTATGAATAAGTAATAGTTTGTGAAAAAATAGAAGGCTAATACTTTTAAAGTATGATCATTATACTGACCATGGACTCTGGCACAAAAGAGCCTCTTCAAATCACAAGGAGCACATCTGCATGCTATTTTCCTTTAGCTTAGAATTTCAGTATAAATGGAAAACACTGGAATACAAGCTGTGCTGTCTCCAGAGTATAGATCTGGAGTCTTCAAAAGGAGAATATGAGATTCACTTTTCCCTCTCATGCTAGAATGCTTGTCTGAGTTGTCCCCAAGGCAGCATACCTGACTTGTTGCCTGCCATATACATGAGCCAGCTATAAAAGGTGACTCATTTCAGACTCACAAAGGCTAATTGTTTATTTAGTGAATGGTATTTCATTATTTATGATAACTAACCAGACACTAAAGAGAATGAAGCCTGCTCAATTAATGTTTCTTTAGATGAGCAGGATGAATGGATTCATCTTCCTACATACATTAAGTATAGTGCACATACACACATATACATACACACACGTATATTATAAGGTGTATGGAGCAACCCTACTATTCATTTTCTCAATGACAGCTAAATTGATATGCTTCATCCACCTTTAGATTATGCTTAGAGTGTGGGAGCTAATTCTCTAAACTCCCAGAAAGAAAAAACTGCTACAAGAGCCACACAGATTTATATTATAAATGCATGATGGGGCAAAACACCAAGGGTCACATTCTTCCTTGAACAATTATATGTATTTTATTTGTCCTTAAAAAGCAAATTTTCCTTTTGTGAGGAGCTCACAGTTGCTCAGGTAAATTTTTCCTTCCAGGCCCATTACTTATTTTTCCTTTGAAAATGTTTTTCTATTGGCATAGTGATATCCTAAGTTGCTTCGGGTAGAGTCTGTCTCCTCCTTAGAGGGGTTTCTCTAGATCTTGGATTCCAAGTCAGTGTCTTCCATAGTAAGACTATAATCTAGGACTCCCTGAATCAGTTTGGGAAATGTGAACAAAGATAATACAGTAACAGGGAGGTTTGGGGCTTTTTTTGTTTGTTTGGTTGTTTGGTTGGTTGGTTGGTTGGTTAAACACAAATGTAAATCAGAATGTCATTTTCAGGACTGAGGCCTTCAGGTAAAAAGTAATCTCCATGCTTTGTCCTAGAGAGAAGACATTTAATTTCCTTCTTTAATTTGATGCCCTTGCTTGGTGGGCATGTCTAGAAATTTAATAAACATTTAGTGTTATGTTTTTGTTAAAGACTTTGAGTTTCAGTTAAGTATCTTTGATATATTAGGCAAATTGAAGGTAGAAAAAGCCCTTAAAATATAAAGAATAAAATACTATAATAAAAACTCTCAAATTTCTTAATGATGTTGGTACAGAAACACAAATGAAAACTGAAAAGAACCCTAGGCTCAGAAATGAATACTTCAAAACATTTTAAGTTATACAGAAATGCTACATTTACTCTCTTATGAATCTTTTATTACATTTAAAAGAGAAATTTACTATCACCTTACTTAATTTCAGTCTAAAACTTTAGTTTTAAAAACTAAAGGATTCTTGTATGCCCCCCAGCAAAAATATGAAGTTGACTGCCTTGATTGGAGAGAAGGAGCATTTGAAAAGGAGAAATAGAACTGAAACATGATAAAACATGTTAAAAACATGCCATGTTAAAAATAACTAAGCTTTGGGCTTCCCTGGTGGCACAGTGGTTGAGAGTCCACCTGCCGATGTAGGGGACGCGGGTTCGTGCTCCGGCCCGGGAGGATCCCACATGCCGCGGAGCGGCTGGGCCCGTGAGCCATGGCCGCTGAGCCTGCGCGTCCGGAGCCTGTGCTCCGCAGCGGGAGAGGCCGCGACGGTGAGAGGCCCACGTACCGCAAAAAAATAAATGAATAAAAATAACTAAGCTTTTACTAAGTTCTAGTTAGGTTAAATGCAATAATTTATAGAGAGTTGAGGGCTTTGATATTTAAGGAAAGAAGAAGGAAAGAAAATCTGATTTGAACACCTGTTTTAACAACATTTAAAAAACACTTTGTCTAGTAATTTTCTAATACATTCAGCAAGACAACTGTACATTGTCAGTCTCCATTAGTGGGAAAAATAGTTATTACCTAAAGTGCTGATTTGGTAATCCATTGGATTCTGGCCATCATTTGCAAAGACAGAGTGTGCCAAATCTAATGTCACCAAAATATATTACACTGAAGAACACAGATGTTAAATCCATGTTAATTTGTTTTGCCTCTTATGCCAGATCTTTAACTCCTAAATTGGTCATATGTGAGAGAGTATAAGTAGGCACTGAAAATCCATCATCAAACCTGGAAATGTCTTATTGGTGTTGTGTGTTAAAATCTTAGTAGATGAAGGAGCAGACAGTACAGTGTCAGAAGGTATAACATCTTATGGAAAAACCCAAACGAACTTTTTGGACAACCCAATATATTTCCTCTCTAGTATTTAAAATGACTGAAAGAACATTGTATGTAGTTTAGGTATAGTCAACTCCATTAGGGTTATTTATTTTCTTTGAATAATGTACATTCTTTCCTTGATTTTCCTAAAGAAGTTTAGTGAATGTATTTCCCTGGGATTTAAGGAGAGCCCATCTGGTTCCCTTAATTTATGCATAAACTAATAAGAATACCATTAAAGTTAAAAGAAAGGATGAAAACTCACTAGCCTCAAAGTATTATTTTAGTTCTATGTGCATATAAAAATGAATTGTCTGTTTCAATCACTGCAACACCAATAAACCTTTGGTTCTTTTTTGGCAAACCAGTCTTAAAAGAGCGTTGCTAATGAATGCTTAGTTTTTGAACCCCCAACTTTAATTTTAAACAGTTGGAAAAAAGGATAGTTCAATTGAAGGCAAAAAGCTTTGATAAATGAGGTGGAATCTATATTGTGTTCCCAAATTTATGAATCTTGCCAAATAGACTCTATAAAGAAGCAAGAATTGATCTGCTGTTTAGAAAGCTCACAGTGGGTGATAGGACAGGGACCTCTGAAGGATGTTTGGGGCTTGTTTTATATTTTTATTTTCCCTATTGTATCTAAAAAGAAGTGACTTCTCTCTAGTTAATGAGAAATAAGAGAATAATGATGTCTTATGTCGTAGCTTTTTTGATGTATTTTTTCTCACAAAATTTTAGACATCTTTTTGTATGCCCTATGACATTTTTCAAAGGAATTGGTTTAACACTGCCCCAAAGTAAAAGGAATTCTTTATGATTCTGTTCTGAAAACATGTTGTCATCAAGTGTGATTTTAGAAGTTTCATTGTGATAAGTTTTACTTTGAAATTTAAGCCCTCACAGAAGCATTTTTAATCAAAAAGTAGAAATTTATTTCTTTTGTTAATTTATAGAAATGTGGTTATCACAATGTACAGTGAAATCATACAGAATCACTGTAGTTATGAGAGTTTAAAATCCTTCTCCCTATCTTTACCAGATCAGCTGGGCAAAAAACAAAATGAAAAAAAAAATGTGATTGGTATAAGAAAAAAGGTGGATTCAAAAGATATGTATGTGTATATTTAAAATATATATTAATATTGGATATCTAATAAGCTTTAGAAAACTAGAGACACATAACAAACTTTATTTTTTTTACAAATGTATTTATTTGTTTTTGTCTGCCCTGGGTCTTCGTTGCTGCGCGCCGGCTTCCTCTAGTTGCAGTGAATGGGGGCTACTCTTCATTGCGGTGCACGGGCTTCTCACTGCGGTGGCTTCTCTTGTTGTGGAGCACGGGCTCTAGGTAGACGGGCTTCAGTAGCTGTGGCTCGCGGGGTCTAGAGCGCAGGGTCAGTAGCTGTGGCGCACGGGCTTAGTTGCTCCGTGGCATGTCGCATTCTCCCGGACCAGGGCTCGAACCCGTGTCCCCTGCATTGGCAGGCAGATTCTTAACCACTGCGCCACCAGGGAAGCCCTACATAGCAAACTTTAAATGTGAAAACCTATCTACTTAGAAATGAAAAAATACACTCCAAGAATGGATCCAAATGGAAATCAATGCTTAATTTAAAGACTATTTGAAATATAATAACAGTGAAAATACTATACAGGAAATATTATAAAATATACCCAGTGTTATTCACAGAGAAAAATCAATAACTTTAAATAGAATTCTTATTTTAATAGAAGTAAATAAATTTAAAAGGTCGGAAGGGTGCTTCCCTGGTGGGAAAGATAGTAAACAGACAAAAGATAGTAAACAGTTAAAAGGCAAATGACAAATTCATAAAATATTTGCAGTATGTATGACATACAAAGGATTAAATGTCCTCAAAATAGAATTGTTTCTATTCAGTTCATTTAAAACATAACAAAAACCAGCCAATCAATAGACATAATCATTTAAGACCAAAAAACAGAAAGTAAAAAGACTGCTAACTAGATGAGAAAAAGTTTCAATTTCACTAGCAACCAGGAATTGTAAATTAAAATAGCTGTCCAGACATCCTTTTTTTAAAAATAATTATTTATTTATTTTTGGCCGCATTGGGTCTTCGTTGTGGTGCGCGGGCTTCTCATTGCAGTAGCTTCTCTTGTTGCGGAACACAGGCTCTAGGCGTGCGGGCTTCAGTAGTTGTGGCTCACAGGCTCTAGAGCGCAGGCTCAGTAGTTGTGGCACACGGGCTTAGTTGCTCCTTGGCATGTGGGATCTTCCTGGACCAGGGCTCAAACCCATGTCCCCTGCATTGGCAGGTGGATTCTTAACCACTGAACCACCAGGAAAGCCCCAAACATCATTTTTGAGCTTCAGATCATGAGAAATGTGAAAGAACGGTCATGATAGGTGGTAATGAGGAAGCTGTCCTTCTTATGTACTGCTACATGTGGCAGGATATACACACAGCCTTTCTGGAGGGTCACCGGTTTGGTGACGTGCATCAAATGCCTTGGTTATGTGCCAACCTTTTGGCCAAGCCATTCCACTTCTAAAAATTTATTTTTATCAAATAATTTGATAGTTGTGCAAAGGTATTTGTTCAAAAATTATTTGGAAACATTTTTCATAATTACCAATATTTAAAAACTGTATCAATATCCATCATAGATAACTGGTTAAGTAGAGTGTGGTACATCAATGAAATGCTATGAAGCAAATTTTGAAAACTAAAGATATATATTTTATATATGTACATAAAGATATAAATATATCAATTGCAATGGAAATTTTCATGATAAATTAACTGAAAAAAATCACCACAGATAACATAATCCCATTTTTGCCTTAAAATTTTGTAGAGGATGATATTTATATGTATACATATTTACACACAGAAATCCTGAGAAGATACACACCAAAATGTTAATTGTATGGGCAATTTTAAATTTTATTCCCATGTCATTTTCTTAATAACTGTCTTTTGTGCAATTTTCAAAAAAAGATTTTAAAACACACAGAAAAAATGAAAAAGGAAGATATTTAAATGGAGGATGGTGAGAAAGAAACAAATATAAAATGATGAAAATAGTATTCAGAAGGAGAGATATATTACATAAATGGATTAAACTTTACAGGAAAGTAAAAGATAATATAAATAAATAGTGGAAATTAATCATCTAAGACTACAAACTTGGCATAATTATATAATCTTGTTTATTTATTTTTTTTAATTAATACACAGATTTTGTCAACTCCTTTCCCCTGCCTGTGCAATATGTTGTTTTCCTCACTGAATTAACATATTGTTGAAGGACCATGTTATGAGTCTCTGAACACCCACATCCGCCCCCCCACTCCCCGTCCCATTGCCTGAGTCTCAAATAATGTCATTGTTTCAAATGCTCAAATTCATAGTATCCAGCCTTCCCATCTTCCTGGACCAATCATTCTTCCTGAAGTTGCAGTTTTGTAACTGTCAGCACTATTGCCGTCTATGACTGAGTTGTGCATAATGTACAAATAATGTATATTATCTAAGGATTATCAGCCATTCCATGGCCTAATATCTGGCCCTTGATCCTCCGCTATTTAAAAAAATCTAATTGAGATTTAAAGATGAAAACATATAATATTAGGCTAATGAAAAGAATTCTGTAAATTTTAAATTTAAAAATTGATTCATTTGCCTTGAATCCATTCATTTATGTAACAAAATGTATCATCTGAAAATTGAAAAACAGATGACAATTGAAGTACTAGGATTAGCATTAGAGTCCCTACTAAGAAATACTCCCCTTGAGGGGGAAAATCATCCTTTTGGTTTCAGAGAGTTATGTTGACCTTTGAATATTTACTCTGTGTTGCTAGCTCCCTACCAGACACCTCCAGTTTGAACAAGAACCGAAAGGTTTAGAGGTATAAAGTATCTAGTCCCTCTGTACCATATTTAAGCACAAAGAGACTAAGGCTGATGGTAATAAAAGCCAGTGACTTAATCTGACTCTAAAAAATAAACAGGGTAAAAAAAAAAAGTTAAAATTGGAGAAAACATTTGCAACACATATGGAAGGTAAAGAATTAATACCTTTGCCAAAATTAAAGAGTTCTAAGAAATCAATAAGAAAAATCAGTAATAAAGATGAAAGAGAGAATTGGTGTTTAGAGGGAAAATGGGGAGGCTGCTGAGTCAGTGCAGAGGAGAGATGATGATGGCTTGGGTTAGGGTCACAGTAGTGGCAATAGTGAGAAGTAGTTGGATTCGGGATATATTCTGGTAGTAGAGCCACACCTTTAAGATTTACTGATGGATTGGATTTGGAAAGTGAGAAAAAGAGTAAAATAAAAAAAGATTATTGGATCTTGGATGATGGGTGTATGTTAGTGCCATTTAATAAAATGAGTAAGATGGGGAAAGGAGAAAATGGAGTGGGTCGTTTCATTCTGACCATGTTAAATTTGGGATCCTAGTACACATCGGTGGTTAGTCAGGATAGGTTAAGTTATACTGCTGCAACAAACACTCCACAAAATCTGGTGGCTGCAAACTACAAAATTTATTTCTTGCTCATGCTGCATGTGCATCTCAAGCTGCCTGGGACTCTGTTCCTTGTTATTCCCACTTCAGGACTCAAGCTGATAGGATTATTACTGATCACCATGGCAGAGGAAATGAGTGGAGAGTCATACACTGACTGTTAATGCTTCTATCTGAATGTGACATGTAATTTCTGTACTCTTTTCATTGTCCAAAGCAAGCCACATGGCCACACCTAAATTCAAATGGACAGGAAGTATCATCTTACCAGGTATCTTGGAGGGGAGAATCAAATATTTGAATGTCTATTTAAACATCCCAATGGAGATGTCTTCTAGGCAGTTAAATATATAAATCTAAGCTCAGAGGAGAGGCCTTTAGACAGAGATTTAGGAGTTGTTAGATATTTAAAATCTTGGCACCTAAGGAGAAAGAAGCAAAGTATAGAAGCAAAAAGAACAGAGCTGAGGACAGAATTATCTATTCTTTAGAAAGATAACAGAAGAGGAGAAATCAGTAAAGGAGACTGAGAAAGAACGTGTGTGTGTGTGTGTGTGTGTGTGTGTGTGTGTGTGTGTGTGTATACGTACGTACGTACACATACACGTTTCTGTATGTGTTTATAAGAGCATAGAGAAAGGTGTAGGAAATGGGTTTGGAGAAAAGTTAGGAATTATATATATTTTATTTAATTTTATTTTTTTATTTTTGCGGTACGCGGGCCTCTCACTGTTGTGACCTCTCCCGTTGCGGAGCACAGGCTCCAGACGCGCAGGCTCAGCGGCCATGGCTCACGGGCCCAGCCGCTCCGCGGCATGTGGGATCTTCCCGGACGGGGGCACGAACCCGTGTCCCCTGCATCGGCAGGTGGACTCTCAACCGCTGAGCCACCAGGGAAGCCCAGGAATTATTTTTAACTTCTTTAGACATCCATATGTTAACTTGTTACAACACTCATGTATTTTCTTTATAAACTTAGAAATACAATAAGATAAGAAAAAAATTTATACAGAAAGTGTATGGGGGGAAGTTGGGGAGAGAGCAGTAACTTTTAGGTAGACTGAGCAAGTGAGTATGAGGCAATTTGTAGGAAGCTAGAAGAAGGCCAGGTGAGCATATGCCTGAACCCAGTTGGTAATGATAATTACTACATGGAAGCCATATACTTGCATATTAAAAATTAAGCATTCTGAATGGATGGGGCAGGTAGGCAAGTATCCCAGAACAAAACCTAAAATAAGTCACTCAGGACTCTAGTTTTTAAGAAATGATAAAGAGGACTAATATATTTTAACTTAAAACTATGTTCTTTTTCTAAAGCATTTGCATTTTGTTTGCCTCAACTTGCTACATGCTATTTTAGTCCAGAATTAGGAATGCATTTCCCTTAATTATTGGGATAAGCAAAATCTAGTAAAAGTTCTAAAATGAAAACAGAATAGTATTTAAATAAGAATTTAGAAGATATATTCAATTATATGCCAACTAATTGAATCAGCCCTAAAATAGAAAAGGCTAGTGTTATTTGGGGATATAACGCAAAATGGAACACTAAAGACCACTTTTACATAACGACAGCACACATTCTTCAGCAAAAATTATTATTATTGACCAAGTTTTAATTGAAGAAAGTTTCTAATTTGGACATTTTCGTTTTCCTCTTTGAAGTAATTAGCCATTAGTCTCAAATTTTCTCATTTTGTGTCACATGGCTTCAAAGGAAGAATTAGTGACACTTCAAGGAATTGGGCAAAAAAAAAAATGACAATTTGATACAAGGAGCAAAATAGAGCTTTAAAAAAAGGATCAGCCTGTTGAAATTTTTCTGTCACTTCAGTTATTCCCTCAAGTAAGAAATTGGAAAAAAGTACTCTTTCCACTTAGATCAGTCGTTCTCAACTAGGGGTGATTTTGCTCCCCGGGGACATTTGACAATGTCTGGAGACATTTTTGATTGTTGGACTGGGGAGATACTTCTGAAATCTAGTGGGTGGAAGCCAATATCCTATTATTTACAGGATAGCCTCCTCAATAAAGAATTATTTAGTCATACGTGTCAATTGTGTTGAAGTTGATAAACCCTGACCTAGCTTGAAATAAGTATGCAAGGACCTCTCATACCCAATTTAGCCTATGAAGATTTGGACCTATAACCTTCATTAACTGAGTCAAATTCATCTAAAATTGGTTGAAGAACTGGAATCTGTTCAGACTACAAACTCTGGTTTATAAGCACTTTACACTTCCCATTATGCTTCAGCAGTATCTGCTTCATATGAAAAATATTCCTTACCCTTTGATTTGATAGGTTGCCTTAGAAAGTATGACAATAACTGAAAAGATTTTCAAACTTAAGCTTGTATACCTAGACATGTGGTATGAGGTCAAGGACTGTGAGTGTTACAAAGAATTGCCTTCACCAGAACTTTTTTGTGAACATGTCTTTCATTAAATAAAAAAAGCCCGGGACTTCCCCACTGGCTCAGTGGTTAAGAGTCTGCCTGCCAATGCAGGGGACACGGGTTCGAGCCCTGGTCCGGGAAGATCCCACATGCCGCAGAGCAACTAAGCCTGTGCGCCACAACTACTGAGCCAGTGTTCTAGAACCCATGTGCCACAACTACTGAAGCCCGTACTCCTAGAATCCGTGCTCCGCAACAAGAGAAGCTACCGCAATAAGAAGCACACACACAGCAATGGAGCGTAGCCCCCTGCTCACTGCAACTAGAGAAAGCCTACGTGCAGCAATGAAGACCCCAAACAGCCAATAAATAAATGAATAAAATTTAAAAAACAAACAAAAAGAAAAGCCCAATTTTTTAAAATTTGGGTAACTTTTGTGTGCTACCACTAAAAGCCTATTTCAAAACTGGAATTCCATGAAAACAGGAAAAAAAGTCAAAATCTTTCTATATTTGAGCATTAGAACGAGACATAAAAAGAGACTCAGTAAAGTATGGTTAAAAATCTGAGTCTTTATCAAGAAAAATGTTTCTAATGTTTTACCCTAAGCTTATTCTTCCCTTTCCATGTTGTCCAACAATCCAACTCATGGATTTTAAGCAGAAGCTTTTTTGGGGTAAGGTATGGAATGTATTGTCTGCCAGTAAAGATTTTTTTAAGTCACTTTAAGATGGCGACATCCAGACCCAAAGATAAAGCCAGTCATATAAATTTGCTCAGCCCATATAAAGGTAGAGTTTGTCAAGCATTGAAGCATAACTTTGATACTTTGATTTTCTTAAAATGTGACAAAATTACTGAAGTCAGTTATAGAAGCCAAGTTTTATGAAGGCTATTAACAATTTTACATTTCCAATTCATGTGAAGTGCTGAGAGGGTTATAGTTATAATGAATTACAGAGGGACAGAAGTATAAAGATTATAGTATTATGGATTTGTAGAATACAAATGTCACATCAGAGAGTGGCAGACATCTAAATTTCAGCTTGGGGACTTCCCTGGCGGTCCAGTGGTTAAGACTACGCGCTTCCAGTGCAGGGGGCAGGTTCGATCCCTGGTCGGGGAACTAAGATCCCACATGCCTCGTGGCATGAACAAAAAGTAAAATTAATTAATTAATTTCAGCTTGGATTCTATAAAATGACATAATGACATGGTGGTTGTGGTCCAGGAATAGTTCTTCAACAAAAACAGTGTATTACAACTGCTTACTAAATAGAAAGGCCTCCCAAATCATGAAAAAGCAGTATTTAAATTTTAAGTACTAGACAGGGAACATTAGGCAGAAATCTGGCAGAATAACATTTTGTATATTAGTTGATTTGTGTGATATTCTCCTGTGTTACATTTATTGGTTTATTATTTGTTTATTGTCTGTCTTCTTAACTGTACTTCAGACTCTATGAAGACAAGATCCCCTCTGTGGTTCTGTTAATTTATTATATCCCTAGAACTTGGGACATAATAGGTAGTGAGTAAATATTTGTGCAATGATTCAATGAATGGACATAAATGATGGAAGAAAGAAGTCACACACTGTGACCTTAGACATAGAGTTTTGAGGGAAGAAGTAGGTGAAAGTGCAGAGGAGGGAAAAAGAAAGAATAGATAAGAAAAGGTAATGACAGACAGAAGTAGCTTCCAAAACCTCTAGCCATTAGCTTTGTCACCATGATTCATTCACCTGAAATTTCTCCCATGTACATTAAAATTTTTACTTTGCCAGACTATTTATACACCTCATTCCTCAGGGCTAGGCACAATAAAATGCTAATGAAATAAATTACTAAGGTTTTTTTTCCAGTATGTATAAGTTAATTGTTTTATTCCCAACTCTATCAACATATTTTGTACCCTGAGAAAGAGAACTTTTTATGTCTTAATTTTTCTCAAAATGGGGATAATAGCATTACTATAAAAAGGAAAATCCTCAGGATTCTTTCATTGCTTCATCCTTTCTTTCTGTACTCCCAGGTCAGAGGATGTTCCTCTTCTTTGACAAGGCCATCTCTTCAGCATATATTTGGGGCTTTGCTTTATCAGTTATTTCCATGTCTTGGATTTTTATTCTCTCTCCTACTGGCTTTTTCTTCTCTAGATAGATAGATAGATAGATAGATAGATAGATAGATAGATAGATAATCTCTATCTATGTCTTTGTCTATAGATATATAGACTTTTCTTTCTTCTACCTGGTTCCCCATTCAAAAACTGTATTTCTGTCTTTCCCTTCACCGCTAGATATCTTTAAATTAGCTCATTTAATCCTCACAACAGTCCTGTAAGGCAGTGCTTCTCAGCTGGGGGCATTTGGCAAGGTCTAGAAACATTTGTGACTGTCACAGCTGGGTTGGGGGGTGCTACTGGCATCTAGTGGGTAGAGGCCAGGGATGCTACTAAACATCCTATAAGGCACAGGACAGCCCTCTACAACAAAGAATTATCCTGCTTAAAATGTCAATAGTACTGCTGTTGAGAATCCCTGCTGTAAAGTAAACACTATCTTCTCCATTCTAGAGATGAAGAACATGAGGCTTAGTAAAGTTTGCAAACTAGCCAAAGATCACATATCTAATAAGTGAAGGAGTCAGGATTTAATTCAAACCCAGTTTTGAATTTAGAGTTCATGAACTTTCTGATGTACATACTCAATTTCAATATAATTTTTATTGTATGTAAATTTAGAGTAAACATCTTAGTGCATGATTCCTCATATTCATTTCTGATTACTTCCTTAGGGTAGACTTGTAGAAGTGGAACTGGTATCAAAGGGAATGAATAATTACAGAGTTTTTGATTACTTTCCTCAAAGCTAGAGTGATTCACATTCCTAACATCTCACCTAACCATAACCTACAATGAGTATTACAATTTTCTTTTACCTTCATATTTAATCCTTGCCAATTTGATCATCTGCCTTTCGCTTAAAAAAAAAAAAACAAACCCCTTCTTCTCAAATAG
The DNA here is from genome assembly GCF_003676395.1 of Aethalodelphis obliquidens. Lineage (NCBI taxonomy): Eukaryota > Metazoa > Chordata > Mammalia > Artiodactyla > Delphinidae > Aethalodelphis > Aethalodelphis obliquidens. Next base: position 8,372,615 of record NW_020837999.1, on the reverse strand, counting down.
TTTCCTTTAACTGCAAACCTATTGACCCTCCTGATTAGGGCAACAAAGAAGTGCAGAGTTTTAAAGCTCCAGTGTGGGCTGAAATCCCAGCTCTGCCACTTAATAGTGGGGTGACTTTGTGCAAGCTACTCAGAGCCTCTCTCTTCACTTGTTAAGTGGAGCTTGATGACAATCTCTACCTCACAACGACCAAGTGAGCTAATAATACTTGTGATGTATGTAGAACAGTGCCAGGGATAAGTCAATTCTCAAAAGGTGTTGGCTGTCTTCAATATTGTTTTTTGTACTCACGTGGTTTTTTAAGCTTTGTTAAAGTGCTATGGTTCTGGACCCAGTAGTTGCGCTGACTCCCAATACCATCCTTTTTCTCCAAATATCATCCCTTTTCCAAGCTTACTATTTACCAAAGGCTTACTATTGCTAACGCCCTGAAAAGCATCAGTTGGGCTACTATTGCTGAGCTACTGCTTGGCTTTTACCTTCAGAATTTGTTCATAGCCTCATCTTTGCTCCACGGTATTCTCATATGCCCGACTATAAACCATCTCTGTCTAGGTATTACAGATTATCCTACTCAGTAGTTCTCTGCTTTTATGTATTCTTACATGAAAGTTCTATATATTGAATAGCAGCATTTCCCAAAGTATGCTCAGCCTATTTAAAGGAGAAGGAAGTGTTTTGATGATCAAAAATATTTTGGTTACATTGTATTCTTTGTCTCTCTTCTGGTGAGACACAGAGTACATTAGCATTTTTTAAAATTTGAGAGTCCTGGAATAAAGAAATATGTAAATGTGTTTCACTGCAATTCTTGAACTTATCAAATAACCTCCCCCCCCCCATTTTCTAAAATAACACTTGTCATCATCTTGTTTGACGGGGAACACCGTTGCAGAATAGGCAGCAGTACTAGGAGTGGCCTCTGACTCAGGGTTTCTCAGCATGGTCCATCTGGCCTGCACCAGGCACACCCAAGTTTCTTATTAAAAATGCAAACTCCTGGGCCACTCCCAAGTCTTCTGAATTTGAATATTTGAGGATGCCACCTGGGAATATGCATTTTAAATAAACTGCCAGGGTAATTGTATAGCATCTGAAGTTTTAGAATTACTACTGTAGGTACTAACAGCAGCCATAGTGCAAGGTGCAAACACTATTAATAATTCCCTTCTGTCACATCGAGGAAGATTTTTACACTCATAGCCTTTGATTTTACTGTGAGGTATATTGATGTAATGTTAAGAATCAGATGCCCTAAGCCCAGGTTTACCAGAAATTCAGTTTTCTCATCACACCCCATCCCAAGTCCCTGTCAGCTGTGAGCAATAGCAAATCAGTTTGCCAGTAGCTAGAGAGGCTGTGAATGGATTCTGTTCACAGCTCTGACACTGATGGTGAGGAATTATTACTTTTCCTCGTTGAAAATGACCGTTGGCAGTCCCCAGACTGGGAGGAAGATCTAGAGAGGCCCAATACATTTCTTCATGGCGCAGGATCAGAGCCGCCACCGGGTGTGCCTGAGAGCTCAAACTAGCTCACTCTTTTCTGTATATTTGTTTGTTCAGGGAAGTCATTACCATATCTCTTTGTACTTCTGTGCTAAGAAGCTCTGAAAATTTCCAGGGAGTTTTCCAGATGAGCCAAAGTGTATAACTAGTACTTCATTTTGGTTTTAAGTCCAGAGTGAAAGTGGATCTGAACTTGACACACATAAACAGCAGAAAGTTTATTTGTACAGGTTTATAGTTTTCGTTTTTTCTTTCTTTCTTTTACCTTTTGCTTATTAGAACTGTTCTGCTAAATAATATTAACTCGTTAAAAGGTATGTCCACATTTTCCCTCTTTGGTGATTTCCACACTTTGTACCCTGCCAAATTTGCCCATGATGTTCATTGACACATGTTTTTCTAAATAGAAAATAAAGTTTGATTGATTTCAAAGGAGAGTTGAGAATAACCTGTGGTCATGAAATATTTTGGTTGTTAAGTTGTTCCTTTTCAATGTGTAAAAGACTATTCCATTCTTGGTATCACTTTGGAGTCTACCTTTAACTAAATTTCCTTCCTGACTTCTGACAGTATTGAAAGTTTGCATTTGCTGCCCTTGTAAGACAAGGACAGGGTGATGCTATTCTTGAAAATGTTAACTCAAACTGTATTATCTATTTCCATCTGTGTTTCCACCTATCTGTTTCTAGACATTTGCAGTGGCTTATATTGCCTTAGAACTTCACCTCTGCCAATCACTCTTGCCCTTGACCTGTTGTTAGCATTAGATTGTCATCTGCTGAGAAACGAATGGTGCCCTGGCCTGGCAGGTTATCTGCTCCATCAAAGTACTGCAGTCTGAAGTAGTCTTTGCATGCTATGCTTAGGGGTCAAAGCACCCAGAGGTACAGCAAACACTTGGTGTTCAGCCATATTTCAAGGCAATAGCTTCCCGAATCTTCCCCCTAACTTTAGGGAGCCAGTGTACTTGCCTAGACTTCCCCAGGTAACTTCCTAGTGTCCGATAGGTGAGGGCAACCTGAGAGCCAGCCTTCTTTTATGCATCATTCCTGCTTGTCCTGTCTGTTGTCGTTTGATGTGATTTATTGTTTCTCTCATTTCACATCAGTTCAGTTCACTAAACCTTTATCGAGCACTTGCCAGGTGTCAAGAATACAAAAATTACTAGGTCCATGAGTTCTCTCCTTAAGGAGCTCACTATCTGACAGAAACTTACAATAGAGGGTGATAAAAGGTATATTCAGGGTTCAGTGGCTCCTAAGGAGTGCCCAGCAATCTTTGGGATGGGAGGGGAAGGCATCCTAATGGGCAACACCTAACTGTTGAGGTCAGGCGTGGCGGGACTGATGCCCTCACAGCGGGCAGGGGATCAAGTCACTGAGGATAATGTACTTCATCCTGTGCCATTGAGAAGCTATGAAAGGTCAGAGTGGTGTTTTAGACTGTTTAGTCTAGCAGCAGTGTGAAGGATAAATTTAATGGGAGCCAGGAGACCCGTCAGGAGATTCTCATAGTAGTCAAGGAGAGAGGATGTGAGGGCCTGAACCAAGAAGAGTTTTAAGGAATAGATGATGATGTAAATGAAAAATATGCCCCTTCCAAATCTTTGGGGTTAGATTTATTCTGGGAATTTAGTATGTCATCAGAATCAGATCTAGGTTGACACATTTCCTTATATTATAAGTTGTGGGTTGACAGCCTCCTCTTCTCAGAGGAAGCACCACTCTGTCCCCATTGCTGGTCCCAACTTCTGTTTGTTTGTTCCCATCTCCCATACAGGTCCCCTGCCCAACTCCCACTGGGCTTCTCTGCAGCTATGACCATTAAGGCTTATGCTGACCGCTCTTAGGAGCTTTTCCTAATTACAGTCTCTGATAAACATTGAGCACTTGGCGTGAGTTTTACCATCTGTGTGACAAAAAGTGAAAAATAAATTAGAATATATAGTATTAACCATTTCTCATTGTTTGGGGGGGTAGGGTTTCCTCTCACTCAATCAATGCATTGCAACATTTCTCTAGTTGAAAATGAAAGCAAGCATGTTGTAGAAGTTGTGATCTATTACAGTCTTGTTCTGTGCTTCATTTGTTGCCTCTCAGTAATCTGTAAAGCTGTTTGGTTTTTTTTTTTTTCCTGATATGAGCCAATTCCTTTGTTCTTTTCCCTTTACATTTCTTCTTCTTTGCTTCCCCTTTTCCTCTTTTGAGATCCTGAGAGAGTGGTTTCAAAGGAAATTCTTTAAGAGACCTGCAAAATGTATTTTCTACATTGAGTTAAAAAACTGCACAGCAATAAACTTGGTTTAATGTGGTCAGTTTTATCACAGATCAGGCCTGCCCAAGGCAAGGGAGCTCAGCCAGTAATTTGGGAAGCCTTTGAAGCCACATGCACATGTATACATTAACCTCCGAAACTAACCATAATTTTAATTAACATAAAATAATCTAAAGACATGCTGATTAGACACCATGTGGCTTGAACAAAGCATTCTGGGCAGGGGGTTGGGGAATAGAGAACTTTGACCATTCCTATCCCCAACAGACAGGGTTTTCTTTAATCATTTAGAAACACATTTTATTTTGTTCAACCTTGTTTTTTCCCTTGCACAATGTTCTTAGAGACCAAAAACAACAAAATTCCAAAAGCTTTTGCTAATTAAAAAGAGAGGAACTGAAACTGTTATAGATTATGTCAGTTAAACCCCACATTAGAAAAGAAAAAAGTAGAGCTCCAGATCTCTTTTAAAGCACATGATTTACACCATATTCCAGGAAATTGAAGCAGGCCGAGAATTTTTCATTCATTTCTCTTGTGTGTCATGTGGGCCACACTTCGAGCTTTTGGTTCTCCTAGGGACAAAGCAGGAAGAATTAACTCGAGCCAGTGCTGCTTTTTATGATATGTGGTTTTGAGTTTCAGAGCAGTGGAGTGCAGTGTGAATCATGGAAGCAACCAACTGAAAAATCCTCAACCCTATAACAAAAAGCAGATTTTTTTCCACATTTCTTCCAAGTTTTTATTTCACATGCAAGTCTGAGATACAAAATATTCTGTAAAACTGTAAGGAAGCCACAGTAGTTCTTGCTGTTTAGGGGTTTCCCAGAGAGAATCGGGTTCAGAATGTTCCTTTTTTTGCCAAAAGGTTTGTTATGTGGACTGAACGGCCCAACAAAACAGACAACACCATCTCCATTTTATTACACATGTTATTTACTGGGGTTTCCCTGAAGAAAGCTTAAGAATTCTTTCCCCATGAGTCACTGACCAAGTGATTGTTTTCTTAAAATATAAACTTGCCTTCAGCTGGTCAATTTGGAACACAGTCTTCCGATATTCTGTTCACTTCAGGGCTGCTTCACCTTCATCTGTAAATAATCACGTCTATAGCCAAAACGAGTGGCTTGAACGTAGCCAATTTCTTTCCGTTTAACACTCAGGTTTAAGAAATCAACAGCCTGATCAGGCAAGATTCAGAGGACTCTATCCTCTGAATGTGACCTGCATAATTATATTTTCATTGCTTTGGCAAAATGCCTCTCCTTGGTTTAATTTCTGCAGGAATTAATGAAATGGGGAATTGCACCCCTTTTCACCAAGAATTGGTGGTGGTCGCTATGCCCAGGTGACCTTACCTTTTTACCTTTGTGTGTGGGTTAGATGATGTTGACTTCTACTCTCGTGTTCTTATTGTATATGACACTAACGATTGTCCTTGCTAGTAGCTGAACTTCCTAATTAATATTGACAGCTTAACAAATGTGTCAATATGAACGTTAATCAAAGTTAACTTTTTCTCCATAAAAATAGCCCTATAATTGCAATCATGTATTCTAAAGGAACAATATTATTTTAGAGAATATTTCTGAACCCCTTCCCACCCACTTTCCCAGTGGCTATAAGAAGCCAGCTGATGCCAGCTGAGTGGTCTAGAATGCCTGCTAATTACCTCCTTCCACAGCTTTTGATTTTGAGCCCAACTGATGGCGCCAGAGGCTGAACCACAGTCAGATCTACAGGCCCCTGATTTGCCAAATGGAATCTATGCAGTTTGTTTCCTTTCTCACAGTGTTTTTATGATGGACTCAGCTCAAACTAGAAATAGACTAGGAATTGCTTCAAAATATTAATGGATGATGGTTTAAATTTTGAGAAAAATAGCCATCAGAATTCTAATTCCATTGCCTGTGTGTGTGTGTGTCTATGTGTACACAAAAGGATACATGTAAACATATCACAAAATTTATTTTTATGAAAACATTGGCGTTCTTTTAATTATTTTCCACTAAATACACTAATACCAAAGGCTTTCAGAATACTTCACATTTTATAACCCGATAAAGGTTTTAATCCATTGTCTGTTGATGACTAACGTGTAAGGTGTCATGTCCAAATCAGATGTGCCTAGAATTTTTGCTAAACTGGCATCCTTTTAAAATATACCTTAGGGAAAAAAAACATTATTGTATGCATAGAGGGAATAAGAATTCCCTTTCTGGGAGTTTCAGAGGAGTTAGCCTGAGACCCTAACAGTTATCTCTCCATTTCATAGAAAAAAATTCAACACAAAGCTTTAGTTTCATGACCTTTAAAAATGTTTGTTTCTCTAAAAGTACTTTTTCAGCTGTATATTGCTTTCTTATTTGAGGTTCCTTTGGAAAGGGAAATTGATTATGCTAAAGAAAATAATGTTAGAAGCCAAGCAGTTCTCTGACACTTGCGAGTTAAAGGTTTCCTAAGTGAACTAATGGCTTTTCTCCCTATTAATTTGGCTCCAAACACATTTGGGGTACGATGGCAATAAGTCAAGTATTTCAAACTCTATAGGGCAGAGTGAATGGAAAGTTAGCTCTCATTTTTCTCTATTGATGGAAGTTGGAAATTATGCATAATTTTAAAGAGCAGATAATCTAAATTGCACAGCAAGCGCGCACAGCAAGCGCGCACCCGTACACACACACACGCACACACACACATGCACACACACACACACACCCTGTTATCCATTAGAATAAGTCTTCCTTATCACATTTACCAAACTTGTAAGCGTAGCTGTAACCACTTGGTTCACTGATTCATCCCACAGACATTTAGTTAGCCCCTTCCATGCGTCCGGCTATGTTTGGTGCTGGGTATAAAGCATGAAAGAATTCCTCTTCTCAAAGAGCTCCCAGCCTCGTAAGGGAGGCTGATAAGAAAATCATTTATCATCACCTTTTATGATCATAACGGTAATATTTCTGTTAGAGAGCATAGATGAGAGGTGCCTAATTATGTTTTCCTGACAAGCAAGGATGTGGATCAGAAAGTGCTTTGAAGAAAGTGACTTTTGAGATGAGTTTTGAAGGGTACAAGTAAGAATCTGGGAGAAGGCTGGGGAAAAGGGAGTAGATCCCGGACAGAGGAACAGTATAAGTAAAAATTCAGAGGAATGAGAATATACTGGGGGAACCGAAGGTAGATGGCTAAGACTGCATGAAGTTTGAATGACGATGTACAAAGGAGGCTGAGAGGCAGGGGAAGTAGACAGAGGACAAATCTTGCTGGGTTTTGTATGCCATGGGCAGGAGTTTGGACTTTATCCTAAGAGCACTGTGCAGTCATTAAAGAAATTTAAACATGGGATCATCTTTATTTAATAGGAGTGTTATACTAGGAGTGAGTATTAGTATATCTAATCTATTAAGATATAGGACTGGAGACTAAGAAACTGTTGCAGTAGAAAATGAATGTTGAAATGGGTACAGGCAGACTTCTATTTTAAACAGAATGACAGACCAGATACCCTGATGGACACCCCAACACAATTATAGTTAAAATGCTGAATGTAATACGTAAAATTTGTTTTTAAATGCATTGCCAAATGGATTGAAGGAAATAATTCACAAAGACCATAAAATAAAGTAAAAGCAAGAAACCTGGGAGGTGAGCAAATACTAGAACTGGTTTTCATTCTGAGGGTTTCACCCAAACTCTAGAGATCTTGAGCCTTCATCATGGTGGCCAAAGAAGGCCTGGGGAACAGGTGTAAAGCTTAGAACATTACCATTTCTAAGGAATCTAACAGGAGACTGTCATACAGGCTGGTATTACAAAAAAAAAAAAAAAAAAAACGGCAACCTTAGTATAAGGGCATAACTAGAAATAGACCCAGTATCCAGAAGAGTGAAGCAAGGAAATGATCCTTTATTGACCTTGGCACTAAATGGAAGGACGGTGGTGGTGGTGATCTGCCTTTAGACTATATAACACCAAATGTGCCCTCATTTGAGTGTAAGGTCTGAATTGACATTACATGTGTGTTGTGGAAAACCTCGAATACAGAATTTAATTTTCCTGGGTTAGTAGTACCCCAGACAAATTAGCAGAAGCAAACATAAATCATCTCTGGAAAAATGCAAGTGTAACCCAGCTCTTAAATAACTCCCTCAGATAGAGTTCCAAGGAAAATGGATAGTTCACAAGGAACAAGGAAAGGAATGACATAAGGAAACAAGCCACTACTGAGAACCAAGAGAAACAACAGACAGGGAAATCAGACCATTAAGAAAAGATAGGAGTTATTAGGCACAGAAATAAATTTAAATGTTTAATATTTTTAAGGAGTAAAAGAGAAGCTTGTAAGTATAAGCAAGAAAGAGCAAGCAGATTGGTGGGGTGGAAGGAGTAACTTCTAGAAATGAAATACAATCACTGAAATGAAAAATTCAATCAAAAGATTCAAAGAAACAAATTAGATATAACTGAATAAAGAATTAGTGAACTGGAAAATCTGTAGTGACATGAATACACTGACCAAAATAAAGTTCAGACCAGAATAAAACCCACAAAGAAAAAAACTGAGATCATAGATTGAGTAGGTCTAACATATGTCTAATCAGAGTTCTAGAAGGAAACAGAATGGAGAAAAGGCAGTATTCAAAAAAAGGAATAGCAGAATATTCACGATAGCACTGTTTATAATAATGAAAATCTGGAACAATCTAAACGTCCATCAATAGAAGGGGAAATGAATAAACCGTAGTATATTTTCACAGTGGAGTACTATACAGCATCCCAAACTACAGTACATGTAATAGTATGCATGAATTAGCAATATAAATTTAAAAAATTATGTATAGTGTATTCCTTTTATGAAATTAAAATAACTGATAAAAAGAACTCTTTAAAACTACATATAGATACAATAAAACAATAATGAAAGGAAAGTAAGGGAATGATGATTGTTTTCACAGATGGTTAACTTGGGTGACAGAGACAGGGAGATGAGTTGGTGGAATGTCCCCTATGAGTAGATGCAGTTATGTAAAAAGTACTAGCTTTTGTTTTGGGTAATGAATTCACAGGTGCTAATTACATTATAAAAATAACTAATTTAAAATCTAAGTAAATAAATAAAATTGATTCATACATTGACCAATGATGAAAGTGTGCCATGAACCAAGAATTATGGTTAATCCAATTCTGTATACTAGAAGTATATTGAGGGAGATGGGAGGAGAGAGAGAGGAGAAAGAGAAAGGAAGGAGGACAGAGAATTTCCTAAAATTGTTGATGTCCACCAATTCTCAGATTCAGAAAGCACAGCAAGTCCTAAATAGAATTAAATAATAATGACAATAAATATACACTTAGGTGCATCATAATGAAACTATAAGACAAAGAGATCTTAAAAGAAGCCAGAATAGATCACCTACAAAGACAATGGAATTAGCTTGACTGTTGATCAATTAACATGTAAATATCATTGGATAGGTAAATGGTAGAGCCAAGACTCAAGTCCAGAGTCTACCAAAATTTGTCACACATCTATGTATAGAATATTTTGTTTACCATACGAACGCAAACCAGAAAAATAACAGAAAATAGAAACCCCAAAATTTGAAAAGCTGGGAAAAAGCTTAGTAATAATCCATTTAACATATGAAAATGTCTGTAAAACTTATGTAAGTACAAGAGAGAAGAGGGAAGTAACATTTGTTTAATGCCTAGATATGTGTCAGGCATTGTGCTGGTGTTTTAAAAATCTCATTCAGTACTCACAACAAATATTTATGGGTTGCAGTTCTTATTTCCATTTTGTGGTAGAAGAGACCACGACTTGGAGATATTAAATAACTTACCCAATTTCACAGAGCTGGCAAATGGTAAATTCAGATTCTGGAGAGATGCCATCAGCCCTGCCCAACCTCCGCATCTTCCCAGTAGCATTTTCAATAAATGAATAATGTAATTTGTATTCGCTAAGGTATCACACTTTCTGGATAACCTTCCAATACTACCACTCCTAATATCAAGGGTTCCTGACCCCAGAGACATGCCTGGGAAGATCAATTCTCCCTTCTCACTTCTCTAGACTTTTTTCCTTCTTGAATACTCTACCAATCCCTCCACTACATATTTGGTCATCCATTTAAAAGTATATTCACTATTTGCTAATAGTGCAAGCGTTTTGATTCCTGGCCTACACACTTAGACAAATTATTGAATCTGTGTGAGCCTCAGTTTCCTCATATGCAAATTAGGAAACACACACCCCTCAAGGATTATTGTAATGACTAAATGAGAAAATAAAATCAATAAAGCCCTTAGTTCAGTTCCTGGCACTTAGAAGTTCTCAGTAAGTGATTGCTGCTGCTATTATTATGTCCTGTACAGGTACAGAAATGGCTTTTATGGTCAGTGGTACTCATTTTCCTTTCCTAGTTTGCTTCAGAGTAAGTGATCCATCTTTAGTCTACTGGTTGTGTTCTGATACAGTCTTGACCTAGTTGTCATTAATTTCATATCATTTTAATAAGAAAATAATTATGAAATATTCTGTTCTGAATTTCACATTGAGGTAATATTTATATAGTGATATATTACAGATAGCCATTTTCTAAATTAAGATTTTTTTTTTAAATCCCAAAGGGTCATCCCCTGAGTTGAATTCACTAGAATGGAATAAATGAAAACAGTGTTCACTAAGCTTCTAAAGAATATACATGTTATTTAAGTTAGTCTGGGCAAAGAGTAATTTTGCCTCCAGGATTTATTTTTCTGAATTAAGTGGTTATGCACAATCATTTTAATGATACAGTGATTTATGAAGACGATTGCTATACTGTGGAGAGTTAGAAACAGAAGAGCACCAAATCCACATGTATATAAACAACTCATCCTGAGGCCAGAAGGAGGAGGAGAGGCAGGAAAAAAAACATTAAAATGAATCAGTAAATATGTACATTGTGTGATGCATGTCTGTGATACATACAAAATGCTAAATTGGTGTCGATTCCTGGAAATAAAATGCCTATTGTTTTTTTCAAATTGTGCAAATTTGATAAACCTAATAGGCAGAAAGTGTTATATTTTACCTTTCAACTAACCATTCTATCATTTTTTTCAAAGAGGATAATAAATGCTATTATAGAATATCTTCTTTCTACTTGATTATGTCAGTTGACTTGGCATTTCTGTTCTCCTTTATGACTTTTTGGTATGGTAATAACATCATAAAGTTGCTTACATTTTTCATACCACTCCATTTTATCTCGTTAGTATATTTCTTGTAGGTGGACTCTTCCTCCTGCTAATGACTTAATATGCTCGTGAATCCAGAGAGGTGGACTTTTTTCCTTTGCAAAACAGCATTCTGTGCCACTTTACGTAGTATTCAGACTTTTAGAAGATTGCTTGAGTATCATGGTATAACTAGAGAGGATGAAAGGATGTACTTAGGTTTGGAGAAAAATTAATGTGAAAACAGTTCTCCAAAGAGCACAGCAATACAATAAAATATCTAGATAATCTATTAGGCTATCAGAGACCAGGGTATGCTAGAGGACCAATAGGAGAAGAAAAAAGCTTCGGTTCTTACTCATGTTACACTTACTTTGTAAAAAGAATTTTGCTCTCTTTTACACAAAATGTAATTCATAAGACCTTTTTATATCAGCAGGGAACTCATCTATCTGCATAGCCATGGAACCTGACGGCTGTTAACAGCATGACAAAACACTGCTGAACAGTTCAGGATGCAGGGATAAGGAATATCATTCTATCATTCCCAACTGAAACAACATCAGAAAATGTAGGCAGGCTAAATAGAATTATCCAAAATGGAGCCTGTCTGAAATTCCAAGTCTCCCGGAGACAAAAGTACTATTCACCTCTTCTCCCTTCTTACGGCTGAAATTCATTTGCATCCACTGACATCTTTTAAATTATTACCCTCCTGGGAAAGTCTGAGCCCCCCGTAGAGTACTTATAAACATTCAGTTGTTTCTGATCAAACCTGTGTTGTTTGTAGTTCCCCTGACTCATATTTTAGTATCCCAGAAAAGAAAAATCACGGCCAGAAATATAGCAAATGTTTACCATCTAGATTCTCTTGGTTTTAGGGACTTCCTGCAGCAATTTAAAAATTTTAGATATCTACTTTGTGCTTTAAAGGTCATAATTCTAGAAGTCTGGCTTTTATCTGACCCTTGAGAGTGATAAATCTAATAGAATTTCTTGTGCCCTGAGAAATGCAAAATGGGAACTAGCAGGTTCCAAAAATTCAGCTACGGAGTAATGGATGGCTTTCTCCAAATATCTGTTAAAATCTTACTCTAAGAAATGCTAGGATTTTTTTAAGTAAAATTGTTTGGCAACAAGAATTTAGCACTTTCAAAGCAGCCACATGGTCTGTTACCCAGGACTCCCTTAAAGATTGCTTTGCTGAAGCTGTTCGACATCTGTCAGCATTTTCAGCATAAACCATCGGCTAAAAAAAAAATGCTTCAGGCTGAAACTTGATATATCAGATCCCAGCTCAGGAGTTTTTATATGTATTCAGGAAAATAAGTTCAGCTGTTTTTAAGTTAGAGCTATAGGAAAAAAAAAATCTAATATACCATTTCAAGATACACTTTTAGTTTATACATAGGTAAAAAGAAAACAGACTTCTACCCAACTAAAATGAATGGGAAACAGCTAAACAATTTGATAGTCGTGAATTTTTCTTCACACTGTATTGCTGAAACAGGATGTCTTTACTGGAGCTTGGTGACTGCATTCTTAGTAGGGTGGTGTATGGAACTCTGCCCAACATTAATTCCAGAGGTCAGAATATGCCCACCTCTTGGCAGCTGAGGATGAATGGCCTAAGTGACAAATTCCAATCTCTCAGTTTCCCAGATCATTGTACAGCCAGAGACTAATACAATAAACAGCAGTTTGCCAAAAGGGATCCACTGGTGGATTGTGCTTTTGCACAGCTTCAACATACATTATCTTGACATCTAAAATTACTTCTCAGAGTACAGCTGTGTGTGTGATACTGGACTTCATTCCACTGAATGATCCCATGCAGTCCATTTACAACAGGAATGCACTTTTGAACCAAAAACTGTCACCACAAATCTCACCGTGAGTGCAAGAATTCATGAAGAGTTCCAGTTTATTGGTTTGCAGGGATTTGCCTATGAAGTTCAAGAGATTGTGTCTTAAAATTGTTATCGTATACAATAAGAAAAAAATCATTTCAGTGAATGAACTCCTGATATTGATATTTTTCAGTTGACTATTTGTAATGTGAACATTTTTTTTCTTTCTATATGAATGTTAATTGGAAATAGAAAGGCAAGGAAGGAGCAGTCCTTCAACGTACCAGTCCTCTGCACCAGGGTCTATGTTGCGGAACTTTTTTGAAATAAAGGTTCCTTAAATTTCTACAGCATAACCCTCAGGAAAAGAAAAAAAAAAATCTCAAAAACATAAACAATTAAAACTGTACTAAAATTGAGCCACTCTTTTATGTATGTATATCCCTCTGCCCTGATCACAGAGTCTTCTATTCCAATAGGACTTTCTTCCCCATGGCAATAGGAAAATGCCCCTGTTTTTCTGATTGATTTGTGCTTATTGAACACTGAACTTAGAGCTTCGAAAGCTGTATTTCAATTCTAGCTCTTCAACTGATCTTGTATGGCCTTGGAAAAATTGTGCATCTTTTTGACTCTTAGTTTCTGAAAAAGGAGATAAGTATACCTATGTCACAAGTTTGATCAAAAGCTCAAAACAAATTATGTAAGTAAAACAATTTCAAAATTGTATACCTCACATTTATACAAAGTACATATTCATATTTCTACAAATAGTACATAGCATTGTTACTAACATCAAAGGAAACTAGAAGTCTAAATTATGTGGACGCCAAATAAAAATTTGACAAACAAATGGTGGTTAGGATTTAAACTGCTTTTAGTATCAACCTTTGATTCCACTTATTCATGGTTTGCAAAATGTTTTGTAAGGATCAATAGCTATTCTGAAATAGCTAATAACAGTCAACACATAGTAGTAGTAATACGTAATATGTTGATGTGTGTGTCTTTTTATCTGTGGTATATAAAACATTTTTGCTATAGAGTATTCTGAAGAAAAAGAGAAGACTTAGCACTAATCAGAGCTCTCAAATGGTTATTATTTTAAACTATACTAATCTTAAGATCTTTTTGAAAGACATGTGGCCTTTATTTCCAGCAGTTTTTTAGACTAGTTATCTTGACTTCAAAACATCCAGAAATATTGAGGCGAGTGTGAGAATTGCTCTTTTTATTCCTGATTGAGCTCACAAGAAAGATGAGAAAACCTGGGGTGCAGAAATAAAGAGGAGGCTGGAAAGCAGAGGGTTAAGCCTGTGGTGAAGCTACAGCTGTCCGTGGGGCATTTGCCGTCACTGCACCCAAGAGCTTTGGGTTTACATACTTATATGGGGATAGGAGAAAAGACTTCAGCCAGAACAAATTGGAAAATTGAAACCAAGACCCTGGCAGTAAGCAGGGTACTCAAAGAGATACACCTTCGGTGAAATGGTAGATCAAGAAAAATCTACCTGCCAATAATGGAAGAAAACAAAGAAAATTATTTATCTCAGCCTGGGTTCTGGGTAGAAGAAAAGTCTTCCTTGAGAATCCTTTTTGTCACTGTCATGTGATTTAGGGTTCAAATTTGTACCACTCGCATGGTCAAGTAGATCGAAAGCTGAGAAATTAACTTAAAGTGGACCCTGGTTAAAAGCAGTTCTGGGAGCCTGTAGAAACATGAATATCCTCTGGAGGAACACACCCTCATATCAGACCTAATAGGATTAACACGAATAAAAATATATATAAATACACAATCCAACATTTAAAAGGAAGCCATCATGAGTGAGTCAAGGGAATAACAAACAGTAGAAAAGTTGTTGGGCTATGTTTAAAACGTTTACAGAAATAAAAAAGCAAATCACAAACTTGATAAAGGATCACCTTTTTTTTTTAAAGACAATGCCATATCTTTACAAAGAACCAAATAGAACTTTTAGAAATGAAAAATGCAATTATTGAAATTAAAACTTTCTGAGTGAATTAAACAGTTGAAGAAAGACTAAGTAAAACGGACTGTATACAGTGGTGTGCTGATAAATGTTTAATAAGTGGCTCTCCAGGGGCTGGAAGAAAACCCTTTTATGTAGTATTTGCCAATTTCCATGGTACACCTACTCCCACCATGGCCCATTTTAAGCTACCAATGTGATGGCAGTGAACACAGACTTGGGAAAATATATGCCCAATTTGTTATTGTAAGCTTGTACAAGCCAGTTCCTACACACGACTGGATGTATAACTGAATAAGGTACCTGGAATACAGCATAGAGAGGTAGAGAGATGGGAAATGTGTATGCGACGTAAAGGATAGCATGAGAAAGTCTGACGTAAGTCAATCATTAATATAAGTCATGAATTCTAAGATCTAGGAACACCACAGATAACATGCAGAAACACATTGTAATGAAATTGCAGAACACCAAAGACAATCTCAAAAGCATCCAGAGAAAAAAGAGATTAGCTTCCAAGGAACAAGAATTAAGACTTCTTCTCAAGGGCAACAATGGAAAAAAGAAATAATGGAATAATCTTCAAAGTACAGAGAGAAACACTGTTAACTAGAACTAGTTAACCTAATTATATAAATATTATTATTTAATATTAAAGTGAAGGTATAATAAAGTCATTTCAAACAACAAAAGCAGAGAGTTTATCACCAATAGATGCACTCAAAAGGAACTTCTTAAAGAAGTACTTTAGGAAGAACTAAAATGATCTGAAAGGAATATGGACAAAGAAATAGGTAAACATTTAGGTAAATCTAAGCTGACATAAAAACAATAATAATAATTAAAGGCCACGTGAACATGGAGTTTTATTTTCCCACAAATACTAAACAGCTTTTTATGCATTTAATTTAATTATATTACCACTTAGAAGTTTTAATCATCTTTCGTTCACTTTGACTTATTAAAAAATCAGGAAAAAATGTTAAACATTGTGGTAAAAAATTTACTTGTTTTAGTCCAAGTTACACTTTGCTAAACATACTATTTAGGTAGGTTTTTAATTTGTAATGAAAGATCCATCAATATCTGTGGGAAGAGAACACTCTCTTTTGTGTGTTTCTTGTACTCTCACACTATTCTGTAGACAGTCCCCAACTTATGATGACTCACTTATGATTTCTCGACTTCAGGACGGTGGGAAAGCGATACACATTCAGTAGAAACCGTATTTTGAGTTTTGATCTCTTCCTGGGTTAGCGATATGCTTTATGATCCTCTCTCATGATGCTGGGCAGCAGCCACAGCTCCGCATCAGCCCCAGGATCATGAGGGTAAACAACCAACACACTTACAACCATTCTGCACCCACACAGCCATTCTGTTTTTCACTTTCAATACAGTATACAATGAATTACATGAGATATTCAACACTTTATTATAAAATAGGCTTTGTGTTAGATGATTTTGCCCAACTGCAGGCTAACGTAAGTGTCCTGAGCAAATCAAAACTACAGTGAGGTATCACACCAGTCAAAATGGGCATCATCAGAAAATCTACAAACAACAAATGCTGGAGAGGGTGTGGAGAAAAGGGAACCCTCGTGCACTGTTGGTGGGAATGTAAATTGGTACAGCCACTATGGAGAACAGTATGGAGGTTCCTTAAAAAACTAAAAATAGAACTACCATATGACCCAGCAATCCCACTACTGGGCATATACCCTGAGAAAACCATAATTCAAAAAGAGTCGTGTACCACAATGTTCATTGCAGCTCTATGTACAATAGCCAGGACATGGAAGCAACCTAACTGTCCATCAACAGATGAATGGATAAAGAGGATGTGGCACATATATACAGTGGAATATCACTCAGCCATAGAAAGAAACGAAATTGAGTTATTTGTAGTGAGGTGGATGGACCTAGAGTCTGTCATACAGAGTGAAGTAAGTCAGAAAGAGAAAAACAAATACTGTATGCTAACACATATATGTGGAATCTAAAAAAAAAAAAAAGGTTCTGATGAACCTAAGGGCAGGACAGGAATAAAGACACAGACGTAGAGAATGGACTTGAGGACACAGGGAGGGGGAAGGGTAAGCTGGGATGAAGTGAGAGAGTAGCATGGGCATATATACACTACCAAATGTAAAATAGATAGCTAGTGGGAAGCAGCCACATAGCACAGGGAGATCAGCTCAGTGCTTTGCGACCACCTAGAGTGGTGGGATAGGGAGGGTGGAAGGGAGACGCAAGAGGGAGGGGATATGGGGATGTATGTATGCATATAACTGATTCACTTTGTTATACAGCAGAAACTAACACAACACTGTAAAGCAGTTATACTCCAATAAAGATGTTAAAAATATATATATATATATGTGTGTGTATTTATATCTTGTTGATCTTTAGCAATCAGTTTTGTGAGTCCTATGTCATTATCTAGCAAGGATTTCCAATTTAGAGTGAACTGGGAAAAACATATTTTACTGAAGTTTATGGTTGTGAAAAAGTTTATCCCCAGAACACTGGAAGTTCAGAGCCTTTGTTTCTTCTTACCTGTGCACTGGTGACTTTTTACCACTAGGAGAGTTATGTACTCACTCCAACTCACAAAAAAAGGGTTATTTTATACTAGCCTCCAATAAAAGGACCAGGACTCTTTGGAGAAATTCTAGGACTGGAGCATAGAAAGTACAAAATGAGCCTGGAATACATATGGTGCCAGAAAGTAAGTACTCAAAGAATGACGGGGGACATCTTAAGGATACAGGAGGCAACTTGAAGGAGGCTTCCAATGACTAAATTTGGGA
The DNA here is from genome assembly GCF_003676395.1 of Aethalodelphis obliquidens. Classification (NCBI taxonomy): domain Eukaryota; kingdom Metazoa; phylum Chordata; class Mammalia; order Artiodactyla; family Delphinidae; genus Aethalodelphis; species Aethalodelphis obliquidens. The sequence continues at coordinate 8,354,949 of NW_020837999.1, read as the reverse complement.
TAATTTCAGCAAAAGAATAATGATAGTAATGGATTGTATCCTGTAGAATCCATATTTATATAAATAAATATTTGACTAAATAATTAAATGAAGGGGAAGGGAAAGTTCTTCCTTACAATATAATTCCAATTAATACATTTAGAAGAGAAAGTAGAAATAGAAAACCAGCATTTGCAAAACAGCACAGTAATATTTGTTTCTTTCAAGAATCATCAATGGATGCTGAAGTTAGTTGGTGAAAATGTGATGAGAAACAGGATATTTACATACCCTCAACATATCACCCATAAGATACTTACTAATTCCAAAAAGGCAAAACTGGAAACTTTACAGTGGAGAAACCTGGTAGTCACCATCTTAACCAAGTGCTCAGAGGTAACCTCACTAGTTAATGGGATAGATCAACGACATGTGTCTCCTGATGTAATTCACTGAGGCGGACATCTCATTTATGTGGTTTGCTTGACAAAAATGTATAACCTGGAATAATAATGAAGAAACCTCAGATAAAGTCAAACTGAGAGGCACTTTGCAAAACAACTGGTCAATACTCTTCAAAATTTCCTGACAGATTTTCAAGATGAAAATTTATTTAAAAATCAAAGATAAGGTTACTTTTTAATTTTACTTTTTAATTTTTATTGGAGTATAGTTGCTTTACAATATTATGTTAGTTTATACTGTACAGCAAAGTGAATCAGCTATATGTATACATATATCCCCTCTTTTTTAGATTTCCTTCCCATTTAGGTCACCACAGAGCACTGAGTAGAGTCCCCTGTGCTATACAGTAGGTTCTCATTAGTTATCTATTTTATACATAGTATCAATGGTGTATATATGTCAATCCCAGTCTCGCAGTTCATCCCACCCCTTCCCCCTTGGTATCCATACGTTTGCTCTCTACGTCTGTGCTGTGTTTCTATTTCTGCTTTGTAAATAAGATAGTCTATACCAGTTTTTTCAGATTCCACATATATGTGTTAATATATGATCTTTGTTTTACACTTTCTGACTTCACTCTGTATGACAGTCTCTAGGTCCATCCATGTCATTCTTTTTTAAGGCTGAGTAATATTCCATTGTATATATGTGCCACATCTTCTTTATCCATTCCTCTGTTGATGGACATTTAGGTTGCTTCCATGTCCTGGTTATTGTAAATAGTGCTGCAGTGAACATTATGGTACATGTATCTTTTTGGATTATAGTTTTCTCAGGGTATATGCTCAGTAGTGGGATTGCTGGGTCACATGGTAATTCTATTTTTAGTTTTTTAAGGAATCTCCATACTGTTCTCCATAGTGGCTGCATCAATTTACATTCCCACCAACAATGCATGAGGGTTCCCTTTTCTCCACACCCTCTCCAGCATTTATTGTTTGTAGATTTTTTTGATGATGGCCATTCAGACTGGTGTGAGGTGATACCTCATTGCAGTTTCGATTTGCATTTCTCTAATAATTAATGATGTTGAGCATCTTTTCATGTGTTTGTTGGCCATCTGTATGTCTTCTTTGGAGAAAAGTCTATTTAGGTCTTCTGCCCATTTTTTGTTTTTTTGATACTGAGCTTCATGAGTTGTTTGTATATTTTGGAGATTAATCCTTTGTCAGTTGGTTCGTTTGCAAATATATTCTCCCATTCTGAGGGTTGTCTTTTCGTCTTGTTTATGGTTTCCTTCACTGTGCAAAAGCTTTTAAGTTTCATTAGGTCCCATTTGTTTATTTTTGTTTTTATTCTCATTACTCTAGGAAGTGGGTCAAAAAAGATCTTGCTGAGGTTTATGTCAGAGTGTTCTGCCTATGTTTTCCTCTAAGAGTTTTATAGTATCTGGCCTTACTTTTAGGTCTTTAATCCATTTTGAGTTTATTTATTTATTTATTTATTTATTTATTTATTTATTTATTTATTTTTGGCTGAGTTGGGTCTTTGTTGCTGTGCACTGGCTCTCTCTAGTTGCGGTGAGTGGAGGCCACTCTTTGTTGCGGTGCATGGGCTTCTCGTCGTGGTAGCCTCTCCCGTTGTGGAGCACGGGCTCTAGGCGTGTGGGCTTCAGCAGCTGTGGCACTCGGGCTTCAGTAGTTGTGGCACGCGGGCTTCAGTAGTTGTGGCACGCAGGCTCAGCTCCCGTTGCACACGGGCCCAGCTGCTCTGTGGCATGCAGGATCCTCCCGGACCAGGGCTCGAACCCATGTCCCCTGCATTGGCAGGTGGACTCCCAACCACTGTGCCACCAGGGAAGCCCTTGAGTTTATTTTTGTGTATGGTGTTAGGGAGTATTCTAATTTCATTCTTTTATATGTAGCTGTCCAGTTTTCCCAGCACCACTTATTGAAGAGGCTGTCTTTTCTCCTCTGTCTTTGCCTTCTTTGATAAAGGAGGCAAGAATATTGTATATTCTTGCCTCCTTTATCAAAGATAAGGTGACCATATGTGCGTGGGTCTATCTCTGGGCTTTCTGTCCTGTTCCATTGATCTGTATTTCTATTTTTATGCCAGTACCATACTGTCTTGATTACTGTAGCTTTGTAGTATAGTCTGAAGTCAGGGAGCCTGATTCCTCCAGCTCCATTTCCGTTTCTCAAGATTGCTTTTGCTATTTGAGGTCTTTTGTGATTCCATACAAAATGTGAAACTTTTTGTTCTAGTTCTGTGAAAAATGCCATTGGTAGTTTGATAGGGATTGCACTGAATCTGTAGATTGCTTTGGGTAGTATAGTCATTGTCACAAGATTGATTATTCCAATCCAAGAACATGGTATATTTCTCCATCTGTCTGTGTTGTCTTTGAAATAAAAAAAAAAAAATCAAAGATAGGGTTATGATAGTTTCCTAGGCCTCTCCAACCTCCCTCATTCTCAGAAGGCCCATCTATTAGGTGTCTCCCCTCCCAGCTCTATCCAGAGACATCAATGCATGGCTTCAGTAGAACGGGGCCAAGTGCAAGGCTAAGAAGGAAGGAAGCAGTTTGAGTATGCACAAGGTCCCTACTGTGTTGAGTCAGCATGGTTGAGGCTATTAAAATGCCATCTTTTTCTCCCTCCCACTCCTCTCTCTCTTCCTCTACCTCAATACTCCACATCCCAGACTGCTTTTAATCCTATTGGGAGGATATACAGTGAGAAAGAAAGCAAAAATAATGAACGGCTGTATTCCTTGGCACATGAATAACACTTTCCCTTTTGGGGCTTCAGGAATAAAAAAATGAGAGACTTTTAATCTTGCTAACTAGTGCAAGTGTGTGTGTGTCCCTGTGTGTATGTGTGTGTGTATGTGTGTGTATAAAAATATAAACTACCACTGTGGGAAGAATAATGCTGATTTTGAAAATCTACTAAGGCAAAAGAAAGCATTATTCCAGAATAAGGTGTGTTAGAGGCCAGTGAGAAAAAGAACAGCAGATGATTTTGTTTAGGGCTGGGTGAATTAGGAAATACCCTTTTCATAGCTAACTCTAAAGAGATGAGCTGTTGTTGCCAAGATGTGTTTATCAAATGTCTAGGCCATCTCACAGGATGTGAAATTTGGTTCAGCTGTGTAAAATAGCTCTGTATTTTTATTTTAGCCAAAACTCAGCAAGACTCAGTCAGTTCCCTCCCCAACAGAGTAAAACAGCAACAAGGACAACAACAAAACACACTGAAACAGCAGAGTAAATGTTGGCAGGAAGCCTGTTGTGATCCAGCCTTGCTTTTTAGAAGGAATCTCTCTCAGTTTGATGCATTGTTTCTCATAGCTCCTGATGGCTTTTCTTACGATAAAATAAATTGAAGTGAAAAGAGAATATTGCCATTGGTAATTCCTTCTACTTTAAAAAAAAAAAGCAAGCAAAATTTCCATGCTCCTGTTGACTTTCTCGTGGCTCTAACAGGCTATGGAAATGTGCAAAGCAAAGCTACAGTTAGAATAGTCGGGTGTGAATACAGACCACATGCCTCACTACTTGCGCTTCTTTCTGGAGCAGTCTGTTTTGAGTGAGCCGGCTTCCCTCTGGTTAATCATTTGGCCTGGTGAGATTCCACCAGGTTGTGCCTCTGGTGACTCAGACAGAGCCTGGGGCATCACTGAATTTACATTAAAAATCAGATTGGCGTCTGGACACCACCCGACCACCACCACCACCACCCCCCCAACACACACACACACACTTAATAAGCATCAAGTTGTGCACTTCCCTCTATACTGATGGCGCTGCTGGCTGTTTGTGTTGTTTTTGGCTTTGAGGTCTTATAGACCAGCCAGCCATTGTGTAAGCATGGTCTGTCTGAACTGCTTCGGGGCTAACTGCCTTCTTAGAAGTCCTCCTGCTGTTCATTATTTTGCCAGCAAGCTGTTACTATTGTTAATTTAAAATAACTCAGTCTATAAGATGGTGAAGTGTAGAAAACAGTAGTGCTTTAAATCTTCAAGATTTGGGGGGATCTTCATTTCTATAATTTGGGATAGGGGTTTTAAGCCAGTGTAGAACTTGTAAATTTTCTAAATTTAATACAGAATTTGGGGATAGGGGTTAATACTAAACTATTCTGCTCATGCTGTTTTAAAAACTTCTGGTGTGTGTGCCTTTTTATTTTTTGTTCATCGTACAGTCTATTCAGAAAAATTAAAAAAAAAAACAAAAAACAACATTAAGTAGCTCTTGGCAGAAGGTCAAAAACCAGCATTGCAGGGAAGGTATTTAAAAGTCTTTTAAGTGTGGCTATTTGTATAAGCAATAACCGAACATTTCTTTTGACTAGGGAGGACTATTTTCACAGTCTTTCATGGAACTATTTCTAGACGATTTCTGTGGCTCTTTTCCTTGAGCTCATTTATTTGCTTTTGCTTTAGAACAGAGCATTTTAATGAGCAGTTTTATGAGCCTAACCTGCGTTCTGCAAGCTCCACATGACTGGATTCCTGTTACACATAACCTTTGCCCTATTTTCCATTAAAACACAAGACTTTCCTATAATCAACTCTGTACTAAGACCTTAGAGGAAAGAATGCAACAGATACTTTGGTCTACTATTCAGCCCACTAAATATGTTTTTGAATTATTTGTTGTTTCCTTGTGGTTTTAAAAATTATACATATTAATATTTTAATCACAAATTCCTTTCTTTTCTAAGATGCTTATATCCTCATTGGTTTCATACCTTTACCTAATCCAATATTGCCATATCCCTCTGAGTAAAAACCTATTTAGCTGTCTTTATAATCCACTGAGGCAAGTATAAGGGCAAGATGAACCCCAAATCATTTTGGAAATAGGAACTTTCAAGAAAAATAAACCACACAGTTTTTTTAATCTTATGTGTAATTGCCAGTGCCAGAAAGTTCCTTCTTATGGCAAAGCTAGATAACCATCTGATGCACCTTGACTCCTTCTCTTTGTCTTTTAATTGAAAGGTCAGACAACTATTTTCCATTTTATACGTAGTATCCTAGATATTTTGGTATAGACTGACTTTTTTTCTCTAACCTGAAAAATCCAAATTTGTTTAATTTTTCTTCCAAGTCCACTTTCAGTGTTTTAATCCGTTTTATTGATGTCTGCTAAACATTCAAGTTCTCCCTTTCATTTGAGCAGGCTGCAGAACCCCTGGAAGGGTCTAACCGTACTAAGAACAATGGAGCCGTTGTTGTTTGGCACACTCAGCTCCCCTCTTGGTCATGCATTCCAGCCACGTTTTGCCTTTTAAAACTATACTAAGAATTTAAGGTAGTCTGCGGTTCCTTATAACACCTAGCTCTTTTTCTCCCCTGGTTACTTCAGTCAATCTGTCCTCGTCTTACAGTTTTATTTACTTTTTCTTTTTAGAACAAGGAGGGCACTCTTTAAAACAGAGTGAAGTAAGTTTAGGGTAAATGAAAGGAAATCTACTTCACATAGCGGGTTATAAACTTATGGAACTCGTTAGTTCCCAAAGGTGGTGCTGGCAGGAAAGGTAAATGAATTTAAAAACCTCTTAGCCAAATTTATGAATGAGAGCCACAAATGGCTACTAAGAAAACCAGGGCTCTGCCTGATTTTTACAGTTGAAGTCAGAGAGTTGCTCCAAGCCTTCCTACAGGAGAGGTCTCTTGAGATCTGTTAAGTTGGCTGACCTTGGGTGTGGCCCATTATGGGATCTCCCGAGCATCCCGTGTCCTCTCAGTACTTGTCTCTCCTTGGTCTCACTGAGGCGCAGAAAGACCCTACAGGCCTGTTCTGGGATCGGCAACTTTCTTTTTGAAATAACATTTTTTTGGCAACTTTTCCTTTACCGTCAACCCTCTGTCTACCACAGTGCCAATTATGACTGTCAGGGAATGGTGACGTCTGTCCAGTGGAAACTAGCTGAGATCACATTTGGATCTTAAAACATAGATACTTTCTTTTATGTAAAGTCAGACCTTTCTTTTTTCCTGGGAATTTTCAGGCATCAGACCATAAATAGTGTTTTTACTTCATCCTGTACTCTATCCTCAGTAGAACCTTCAATCCCCTCACCCCTTCTGCTTTTCCCAGATCTATATCTGCAGGGGTTCTCAACCTAGGACAATTAAAAAATCGCAGGTGCTCTCATCCCAGACCGAGTAAATCACAATCTCTGTGGGTGGGGCCCAGTCAAGGGTATTCTTCAAAATCATCCCAGGCTATTCTCAGCAGTCAGATTGAAAGCCTGGACTGACGGGTTGCTTTAGGTTTTCTCCTCCACCTGCACACCCTGCTCATCATCTCAGTGCCATCTGAGGCATCATTCGGCCACACCCCCCACCTCCCCACCCCACCCCAACCCCCCTGCCACCCTCCCATGTTAAATGTTCATTAGTGATTTTGGTGAAGCTCACTGCACCAGTCAACAACGCTGGACCTTTATGCTGTCTGCTTTCTTTGTCCTTCCAACTGGGAACTCCTAGGAAAAGAAAACTTACTGCAAAAATATGGTCCCTTGCAAATTTATGATACCCAACACTTATAGGACCTTCACCTCCTTTTACTCATCTCTTTGTTGACTGATGTGGTACCTGCTCCAAATATGATCTTTCTTCACATCAGTCCCTCACATGCCTCTAGGCAGGCATGTCTCCTCTTCTGGGGGGAGAATGTTGAGACCAACCAGATGAAGCTGCCCAATACCCTTATTTCACCCTTCCCCCCATTCTATTCTTACCATTCCCTTCAATCTATGAGACGAAAAATTCCATTTCCATTTATTAAACACTATAGAGTACTAACCATGTGCAATGAATTATAATACAGTGGAAAAGACCTACTAGAAAGCAATTAATAATAATTCATAGGAAAAAATGTAAATTCTTAAGAAGAAGAAACATTTAAATAAGCAATAAATGTGTAGGAGGGAGAGATCAATTCTGATGGTCAAGGGAAGGTTATCACATAGATAACCATCTCACAGTCTTCTACGCTGGATATAAACTTAAAAATTTTTTTTTCAAAGACAACTGGGAAAATGTAATGTGACACTGAATATTTGTAATGTTGAGAAATTATTAATATTTTTAGGTGTGATAATAGTATTGTGGTTATGATTGTTAAGGGTCCTTTTCTTTTAGGAATACACACTGACATATTTACAGATAAAATTATATGTTGTTGGAGTTTGCCTCAAAATAGTTGAGGAAGATAGAACAAGGATGTGCATGTGGTGAATTACTGAAGATGAGTAATGAGCACCTCCAGGTTAATTTATATTATTCTCTCTACTCTCTCTACTTTTACACGTATTTAAAATTTCCCAAATAAATAGATTTTTTTTTAAGTCACTGATGTTAAGGAATTCTTGTTAAATATTTTTGAGGTGACAATAGTACTATGGTTATGTTTTTTGAAAAGGAGTCCTAATCTTTTAGAAATACCAATTGAAATATTAATGCATGAAATGGTAAAAAAAAAAAATGGAGTCATTGAGATCATTGCAGGTTTTTTTAATTATAGTAAAGCAAAAGCACAAAATTTTTACTTTGTCATTGAAAAAATTTCTCCTCAGGAATATATCCACAAACCCCAAGTTGAAAAACAATACTTTAGAAAGTTATGTAAATTCTGCTCTGTATTTTACCTGTTTTTACCTAAAGATTATGACAGTTTCCAAGTAAAACTGTGAGTTGTACATTCTGTAGATGAGTGCATACAGAAGAGTAAAAACCACCAAACACTGGGTGTGAGTAGATATAGTCCTTAGCATTGTAGGATTTATCACAAGAGTAGTGGCTTTCAAAACCATTTGGTTATATTCCAGTTAACATCAGGCTTCAGTAGATTTGCATTGAGATGTACTAAAACAGTCCTGGATGAAAACAAAATTCCACAGGATTTCCCCATTATCAGTTTAATTAGTAAATTCAATCTTAGCTCTCTGACAAATTTTTCAATGAAACACTGATGATTAACAAATTTCTCTGATTTGGAGAAGAAGGAGAGTCTTGGCTCTGAGATTAGGATATTCATGAGCAACAAAATGGTCATTAAACTAAAATCAGATCCCAGCTGACTATCTGGAAAATCCACAGATTAGAAAATTCTCATTCATGGATGAATGAGAATGGAGTGTGATACCAATACCTTCATTATTTCAAGTGGATATCTGTAAAGCATATTATTCTCTATTCTTGTCACCTTAAAGCCGTAAATGCTCATTAAACTCCATCCCCATACTGACGGTATCTCAATAAAAGTTAAAATTAAGTGCACAACTGATTACCTTAATGAGACCATTTTATGCTCTCTCAAAGTCTCACTTGACACTATAACCAAAAGGAAATAAAACTTTTGTACACTTAACCAGGAAACATAGGATTTATCAGGGGGCCATTCTGAGACTATCAATCTAATGTGAATATTTTTATCAGCATGAGTCAGCAATATTGTTTAACAGTGGAACTGGAACTTAAGAACAGGATTGTTAATGTGTAACCATTTATAAAGTTTTCTAAATGAGCAGAATTTCTTTAGAGCTTAAAAAGAAACCTTTATTTAGGAAAATATAATACCATGTACCTACACTTGTGTCTACACTGTCCAGTGAGGTAGCCCCTATGGTTACTGAGCACTTGAACTGTGCCTAGTCCAAATTGAGATGTGCTGTAAGTGTAAAATACACACTGGGTTTCAAAGACTAGGTGGAAAAAAAACAGAAAAAGAAAGAAAGAAGGAAGGAGGGAAAGGAGGGAGGGAAAAAGGAGGGAGGAAACTATCTAATGATGTTTATATTAATTATACATTTTATCAGTTTGCTGGGGCTGCCATAACAACCTACCACATACTAGGTGGCTTAAACAACAGAAATTTATTTTCTCACAATTCTGGAAGGTAGAAATCTGAGCTCAGTGTGTCAGCAGAATTGGTTTTGTCTGAGGCCTTTCTTACGGGCTTATAGGTGGCCATCTTCCCTCTGTTATCATCTGGTCTTCCTTCTGTGTATGCCTATGTCCAAATTTTCTCTCCTTAGAAAGACAACAGTCATATTGGAGGAAGGCATACCCTAAAGGTCTCATTGTAACTTAATTACCTCTTTAAAGACTCTATCTCCAAATGCAGTCCCATTCTGAGATACTAGGAGTTAGGACTTCAACAAAGGAAGTTTGAGGAGATCCAACTTAGCCCATAAACATATGTCAAAATGATAATATTTTGGATATATTTTGTTAAATAAAACATTGTTCAAATGCACTTCACTTATTTTGCTTTACTTTTTTTAATGTGGCTACAGAAATGTGGCTTGCATTATATTTCTATTGGTTGACACTATTTTATTTCTTTGGAGTGTTAAAACACTGTATCCATCACCTATTGGAGGAGTAAGAAAAAGTTCTAATTATGAATAAATTTCTCACTTTCTATTTAATTCTACTTTTAATACTCAGGTTTTTTGTTTGTTTGTTTTTTGCGGTACACGGGCCTCTCACTGTTGTGGCTTCTTCCGTTACGGAGCACAGGCTCCGGACGCGCAGGCTCAGCGGCCATGGCTCACGGGCCCAGCCGCTCCGCATGTGGGATCTTCCCAGACCGGGGCACGAACCCGCATCCCCTGCTTCGGCAGGCGAACTCTCAACCACTGCGCCATGAGGGAAGCCCCTTAATACTTCGTTTTACTGAGGTATTGCTAATGAGCAAAAGCAGTGAGATGGTATATAAAGATCATGAAATGTACACAAGGAAAATTAGGTCGGAGTTCCATTTGGATCTTCCTCTCTTTATGATCTCAGGTACATCATCTTCCCTCTCTGTGCTTTAATTTATTCTTCCTTAGTGAATAATAATGGCTAAAATTTATTGAGGGTTTATTATGTGCCAGGCACTCTTCTGAATTCTACCCTAGTAATTTATTTAATCCACACAACAACCCTTTGAAAGGTAATAATTATAATAGGTAATAATTATAATAGGTACCATTATTACTCTATTTGACAGAAAACTGAAGCGCCCAGAGATTAATTAACCTGCCCAAGGACACAGAATTAGTAAGTGGTAGAACCAAGTAGTCTAACTTGATCACCTCCTTTATTCCTTCCCATACTTCTTTCTCATAAGATTGTTTTGGGACTCAACTGAGATGGTGTCTGTGAATGCATTTAAAAATTATCGACAGTTATTTTTTTGGTCTGTTTTCCTAGAAATGATGCAGATAAAGCTATGTGTTTCTCTTTTGATCAGCAAATGTGTATATCTTCCTTGACTGCCTGGTCATTTCAAAGCTAAAAGAAGTGACTGTGTCTGTGTTTTTAATACATTATTGAACACAACTCTTTAATTCAGAAATCATTATATCTATTTTACTTTGAAAGTGTTTATATGGATTGAGTAGACGTAAACAACTGGCAGAGGGAATATCATAGTACTCACTAATAATAACATTTCTAGGAATTTTGAAGCCATAGTTAGGAAAAAGGGAAATTCGGGGGAAACTGTGAATACATGCATTGGTACATTTTCTTAGCAATATTTACATCTCTAATCTAAAGTTACCTTGTTATTCTGTAAAGGAACAACTTGATCTGGTCATAAAAAACATTATTTGGAACAGCAGATTGATTGATCAACATCTGTTAGTGATTATAGTCTGATATCTGCTCCTAAACTACTTTTAAAACAGTCTAGGGGAAGAAAGTTTTTAAGAAACCACATCAATTTTTCTCTTATACTTCAAGTCATGTTTACAAATTTTATTAACACAGCCCTCAGTACAATCTCATGTATACAAACTTTAAAATACTATAGAATTTTTCTAATAGTAATTGCACCTTTTCATAAATTTACCTTAGAAGAGTTTTAATTTTTATTATAAATGAAACCGTAAGTTGCTGATCTTTTTTTGTTTTTGTTGGTTTTTTTTTTTTTTTGCGGTACGCGGGTCTCTCACCGCTGTGGCCTCTCCCGCTGTGGAGCACAGGCTCCGGACGCGCAGGCTCAGCGGCCACGGCTCACGGACCCAGCCGCTCCGCGGCATGTGGGATCTTCCCAGACCGGGGCACGAACCCACGTCCCCCGCATCGGCAGGCGGACTTTCAACCACTGCGCCACCAGGGAAGCCCCGTGATCTTTATGTCATCTTGTCTCTCTTAACTTTCACCACTCTGTGAAAAGTAGACAGAATTTGATAGCTGAAGCAAATATCAGTATTAAGGTGAAGCAAAGTAAGTTTTTTTAAAAATATATGTTCCATCCTCCATATTGGTAAGCAGGCAACACACACACAGACACACAGACACACACACACAGAGTTTCAGAAGAGGGATGGAGAGAAGTAACAAAAGACAAACTCCAGACTCAATGGTTATAACTTCTGGTATATAGCTCTTTGTCCAATCAATCTTACTTTCAATATCAGTAGTTTCAGCATCTACAGTATATTTTATTTTTATCATCTTCATGAATTTCTATTTTCTGCAAACTGAAATTTTGCCTAAATTGAGACGAACTTGCTTACATTTTAGAGTATTAATTGGGAACGACTATCTACAAAGACAGGAGTTCTGTTTTTGGCAACTTTGGAAGTAACTTTCCAATTCCAATGTATGTGCTGTCTATTTTATGACCCAGACAGATGTGGTCCAGTGCTGTCACCAGAAATGTTCTACCTTTGAACGTTGGAAACAAGAAATTTGCAATATCTCAACATGGCGAATTTCTTCTGATCTTACTTTCATCTCTCATATTAACAGAAATGAATCTAAATTGTCTAAAACAGCTTTTAGATGTTTTACCTGGATCGTCTGGTAAGGCTGTTGGGCCCTCAAGGTGTACTCACTAATTCATTTGTAGGGATGGATGAAAAAGTTATCTTGAGGCCTTTGGGAATTCTGCAGTAGAATTCTGTGGTTGACAGCTTTATCAGCTACAGTGTTCAGTGGACCTTGGAGAAATTTAAAACCCTTGACTGTAGCTGCTTCTTTAAAGGCTTTGTTTTTTTTCCTACACTCTTGAAGGAAGTAACGATTCTACCTAAAGCGTTTTACCATTGTGTGTTTGTAATTCATTGCATTCTTTTTCGTTTTTTTTTACATGTTTTTGCATGTAAAGCAAGTGAAACTGTATTTATATTGAACTTTTAAGATTATTTACCTCATAATATAAGGAAGAACTAAATTCGTGTTTTCATAATACTTGAATTTTATTGCCCCTGCTTTCTCTGGGACTTTATTAACTTTACTGTGATGTATCAGTACTCATCCATGTAAACATTTCTGAAGAATGAAACAATAGATAAATTTTGTTTTATAATATTTATGATTTTTCTTTCACATCTTTGTCCATCTTTCAGCCTTTATAACAAGACCCAATGTTTCATTGCATAGACCTTATAATCCCTTAATACCCTGATTCTAAAATGAATGAGCTTTAAGAATATCTGTTAAACAAATGGTATGATGGATGTAATAACTTGAAATTTCCCTGCAGTTATGCATTTTAGATAAGAAAAGTAGAATTCTAAAAGCATAGATTACTCTTTTGAGATGGTCATTTTTGTTCCTAGTCTTCAGGTATTATCTTCTTACAAATGAAACCACTAAGATTTATCTTGTGATCATAATATTTGGTTACTTGAGTATAAAACATTTGTGATGATAGTGACGTTATAGAATTAGCAGCATCAAAAAATCACTCTGAATCACAGAAGAGCTTTCATTGTGACCAACATCATGAAGAATTGTTTTATGTCTATAAGGCATTTCTCACAGGACTATTTTTGGTCATCCTAGTAGCATTTGGAAGTACATCTTTCATTTCAAGGTATTTGTAGATCACTTTTGTTGGTGGGGTGAGTATCAACCCCACCCTAATCAAGAATGGAGAAGAGGTAATATTGTATAGCAGTTAAGAGAATACATTTTGCAATTGGAATATCTGTATGGAATCCCCGCTCTACCACTTATTAACTAAGTGACTTTAAGCAAGTGAGTTTACTTCTCAGTCTCCTCATCTGTAAAATGCAAATAACAACAATAACAACAACAATAATAATATCTACTTCATAAGCTTGCTGTAGGATTAAATGGGTCAATGAATGTAAATCCGTTTGAAAACTATCTGACATTTTCCTATCATTTAGTGAGATTTTTTTTCATCATAACTTTCAATGTAGAAATGTTTCCATATGGTAGAAGTCAGTCTACCAATTTGGTTGAAGAAAAAAAGAAAAATATAGCCCATTAACTAGTATATGTAGTAATGTAACAAGAATGCATCAATGTAGTAATGGTATCCTCTAAGGATTATCTGAGCATCATTTTAGCCCTATAACTTTCACCTTTTTCTTGTGGATTTGCCATCAACCATTATGATCCCTGCCTTCAGGAAGCTTTCATTTTGGTTAGGAAAATGGACATTTACATACCTAACAAAGATACAAGACAAAGGATAAAAAATCTAAACTGAATGTTCAGAGGGTGTTGTGTTTTAGCTGCAGCATTCAAAGGTGTGTTACATTCGCGCTAAACCGTGAAGGACGAACAAGAGGAGGTGTAAGAAAAAAGTTTTAGGCTGAGAGAACATCATGAATATCTAAGTGTTTTATTCATTTGGGCTCTTTAGGGCATAAGTAACAGAAATTAAATTCAAGTGTACTCTTTAAAAATAACAAAACCATTTACTGACTGGTATAACTGTATAATCCAGAGGTAGATAGAGCTGTCCCAGCTGGATCCGGACATTCCAATAATGTCTTTAAATATCTGCCCCTCTCCGTGTCTCAGCTATGCAGTTTTCTCTGTTGACTTCATTCACTGGCAGGTTTGACCCCTCTTCGCTCTGAGACAGGCTAGCCCTCAGGCTTACATCTTAAAAAGTTTTCATCCTAACTGAAAGGGAACATCTCCTTCCTAACAGTTCTGACAAATGTGCTGTGATTGGCTTTGCTTGGTCACATTGCCGTCTACCATCGCAGAGGCCAGGCCAGATGGGTATTTGGGGGGACTTGGCCCTATCAGTAAGGTCCCATCTAACCACCAGGACTGAGAGTGGGGGAGAGGAGGCTTCCCAAATTTATATTTGGTCTACCAACAGAGGAGGGATGGCAAGACCTGTGATAGAATAGAGAGGATGAAGATGGATCATTTTTTGACTCATCTCTCTCTCCCTTAATCTAATTGCATTAGATTTCTCAATTATTAGTGAATGCTGTGAAGTAAAGTTAAATCATTAGAGTGAGACCATTGTAACTCCCCATCCCAGCCTCCCTGATCTTCTGCTTCTCTGAATTCTTACAGCACCTATAAACTCCACTAAGCAATGTAACACTGAATCACTTACTATTTTATAATCTATAGTGAGACTGTGTATTAGCATTCTCCAGAGAACAGGTAAGTTCATAAATATAAACTTATTATGTTGAAATAATAATGCAATACCTGCCCCAAAGTACCAGACTGTAGCCTAAACTATCCTCAAAGGCTTCCTGGAGCATGTTTCTCCCATTGTTGTTTTTTTTTTTTACAAGTTTCATTGCCTGCCTTTCTGGCCTCTGCAAATCAGAAGTGAATGACTGGAAGTGGGGAAAGGTTCTTAGTGAAACATTCTCCATATTTTGGGGCTAGAAAATTCAAAGCAGCATTACCATGGAAACAGTATTTTCAGAATGACAACCTGCTTCACTAAGAAAAGTTAAATGATTTTTTTTACCCTTTTTTTAAAGGGAGTGGAGAATTGTATAACAGTAATAAGATGCTTTAAAAGGGGCAAGCATTGGTTATCTGGAAAAATCACTTGTGTAGATCTGTACATTAACTCCCAAAGTTCTCCACTGCTGAGAAGAGATGCAGCCAACTCCCCTTTAGCTCAATAGTATGTTTATGTGGATATTATTGCCAGGATACTTCAGATTTCTATTATTCCACTTTTAAAGAGTTGCAGTCACCAGCCTTATTTAGACGGTTTCAATGATCCTCAAAGAAGCCTATGACATAATTAAGTAAGAGCTTTAAGGAAAGGAAGGAGACAGAAACAAAACATATGAAAAATAGATATCCTGATCAAGCCCAGAGCTTCTATAGTGGATGCTTTGAGGTATTGTGGGAATTATTTCTGATTTGGCTCTATCATTCTTTCACTTGTTAAAGTTTCAAGTCTTTAGGAGAAAGCTTTTAAATTAAAATTTTATAAAGCAAGCTGTTTCTTGAATACGTGCAAATAATATTAATTTTTATAAACAATTTTACATTTATAGTGCTAAGTTGCTATTTTTGATTGTTTAAATTGCATTAGATTTCTCAAAAGCTATTTAGAAAAAATTTACAATAGGAAGGCTGTCCATTGTTATTTTTCAGAAGAAAGCTGGTTTTCACAATATTATTCACATTTTGTAAACAGCATCAATGAACCTGCACATAAAAGGTTAAATGTTTGCAGACCATTCTTTTTTGCCTCAAAGATCAGAGACAAATTACTATTTTTATTTTACATTCCCTTGATGAGGATAATGATAAACAGCTGTCACTTCAGTGCTTGGACTGC
The DNA here is from genome assembly GCF_003676395.1 of Aethalodelphis obliquidens. NCBI lineage: Eukaryota > Metazoa > Chordata > Mammalia > Artiodactyla > Delphinidae > Aethalodelphis > Aethalodelphis obliquidens. The sequence goes on along the minus strand of NW_020837999.1, from coordinate 8,339,009 downwards.
AAAGAATCCTATTGCAATCCTATAGTTTAAACAAAGAAAAAAATACATAGTCATACACAGTATTCATACAGAAAAGAGAATGATAGAGAATTTGCTTAAGACTGGAGTTAGAGAAAAGGGAGTATTTGCTCTCTGCAGTTACTCAGTTAAAAGATAATTTCCACATATGTACATTTTCCCCATTCATCTTAGACATACTGGAAGGGGAAATTACTCCTTCTTTCTTTCTAAAATCAGAAAAGAAATTAAATTCGCATTTTGAATTCTGTGAGTCCCCATCATGCCCATGGTATTATCAGAGTAGTTAAGATTTGCATGTGACTACGTGTCTACTAGTATTTCCAAAAACTAAAGAGAATTTCTAATTGTTTTACTGGTTATTCTGGAATGTTTCTTTTTTTTTTAATGTTGAGAATTAAACCGTTCAGTGTTCTCCATTCACTCTAATGCTTTGTTTATTATTTGCGTCTGATTTCAGAAAGTGAATGTCAATGTCTTTTGCATATTTTTATATGCAGAAATTAAAGCAAGGCTAAATGTTAAGAATAGTGTGAAGTGGGGAAATTCAGTGTTTCTATATGAAAATAAGAATGGTGGTATAATTTTCCTGGTGTTTCATGTTCCTAGAGGTTCTTTTAATAAATGCTATTTATTCTGGTTTTCTCTTTTGGCTCAATCACTTTTTTTTTTTTTTTAACAAATATCAGTATTTAAAATGACATCTTTTTCCTAGAAACTCTTTTTACATTTATCATTTTGTCTGTGAAGCTAACTTGATATATTATAGATTTTCCCCTGTTTCATAATACTTCTTGATTTTTTTATACCTAAGGAAAATCAGAAATTGGATTCACATTATATTCATCTTACACTTATTGAAAACGTGTCAGCTCTCAGAGCCTCAGTGTGCTCTTAGGTTGACAATAACAATGGTACCCACCTCCTAAGGTTGTGGTGTGGATCTTCTATGTAAAGTGCTTATCACAGTACCTAGAACACAGTAAGTGCTCAATATATGTTCCTGGGAGAGGTAGTATGTTGATGCTGAAATGCCATCACCTCCTGCTGTTAAATACAACAGCAAAATCCCAGTATGTTTCAGATCAGAGAGACAAACTGAATTGTACTTTATCCATTATGGAGGTTTATATTGCTTTATGTAAAAGATGTTTTCATCACAAAGCTGTAGGTCATGTGTTCTCACTTATATACATAATTTCATCATCATTTTATCATCCTCACTATGATCAAGTAGTAGTGGATCCTAACTCATCAACTTGCGGTTTCTCTCATCTCCAATTTTTGTAACAAGTAGACACTCTTGGAGATCCTGAAATGCACTGAGCAGCTTTCTTTTTTCTTTCTTTTTTTTTTTTTTTGCGGTACACGGGCCTCTCACTGTTGTGGCCTCTCCCGTTGCGGAGCACAGACTCCGGACGCACAGGCTCAGCGGCCATTGCTCACGGGCCCAGCTGCTCCGCAGCATGTGGTATCTTCCCGGACCGGGGAACGAACCCGTGTACCCTGCGTCGGCAGGCGGACTCTCAACCACTGCGCCACCAGGGAAGCTCTAGGCAGCTTTCTTGATTTAGGTAAACCCTTTTGTAGTGTCAGCTCCTCCTCTTTCTCCTCTTTCTCTGGTGCATCAAGCTCTGTTCTAGGTGCTGAGAAGGGAGAGAGAAACAAGACCCCAGAGTCTAATAGTGGAGAAGCATAAAATTAGGCTGGATAAAATAATAAACAGTAGTACAAGACACAGATGAAGTACAGTACAGGGAGCGGTGGAGGGTCTGAGGGCCATCGGGAGTTTGTCTAGAAGAGGTGATGAGGGAGCTGGGTTTTGAAAGATGAAAGATCTTCACAGATGGGAGGAGGGGATTCCAGGCAAAGGGACTAGCTTGCAGAAAACATGGTGGTATAAAAAAATACGTTTGCCATTTTTATATGGTTGGAATTGAAAATGTTTTGTGCTCAAATTTTTCAACTTAAATTTCCATAATGTGTGTTGAGAATCAAGTGGCTCTCTAACTCATTCCATGAATATTCAGAAAGGAAAGAGAGAAACTAACATTATTGAGCACCCACGAGACCCTTGGCTAGGTTACTTCATATGCATTATCTCATTTAACTTCCACAAGTTTTCCAGAGAAGTGTATTCCCATTTTAAAGATGGGGAAGCTGAGTCTCATTTACATTAAATAAGTGAGGTGTGGCCACACAACCACTACATGATAAAGCCTGAATTTGAACCTAAAGTTTTTACTTTCAAATACAATACCCTTAAAACAACATTGCAGTTACCACTGATTCTTAGAATTCGGGCTCAGCATGGAACACAATCTGCAGTGGTTTTTATGCCCTGGAAAGAAGTTTGGGAAAACAATTGGTTTTTCACTGCCATGGCTGACCTTCCCTCTATCACTTTACCAATTTATGACCTTAGTTTTTTACCTATTTATCCCAGATCCTATTGTGCTTATATTACAAATTAATAATAAAAATAAGGAACTACCTGATTTAATTCTTTCAGTGACCAAAGACCATTTAAAAAGAAATGGTATAGGGAAACGACTGTCATTTTTGAAACTTCCAATCCTCTCTCTTGCTGTAGTAGCAGTTAGATGCCTCAGAAATGTCCTCCACAGTATGGTACTGGCACAAAAACAGAAATATAGATCAGTGGAGCAGGATAGAAAGTCAAGAGATAAACCCACACACATATGGTCACCTTATTTTTGATAAAGGAGGCAAGAATATACAGTAGAGAAAAGACAGGCTCTTCAGTGAGTGGTGCTGGGAAAACTGGACAGCTACATATAAAAGAATGAAATTAGAACACTCCCTAACACCATACACAAAAATAAACTCAAAATGGATTAAAGCCCTAAATGTAAGGCCAGACACTATAAAACTCTTAGAGGAGAACATAGGCAGAACACTCTGACATAAATCACAGCAAGATCCTTTTTGACCCACCTCCTAGAGAAATGGAAATAAAAACAAAAATAAACAAATAGGACCTAATGAAACTTAAAAGCTTTTGCACAGCGAAGGAAACCATAAACAAGACGAAAAGACAACCCTCAGAATGGGAGAAAATATTTGCAAATGAAGCAACTGACAAAGGATTAATCTCCAAAATTTACAAGCACCTCATGCAGCTCAATAACAAAAAAACAAACAACCCAATCCAAAAATGGGTAGAAGACCTAAACAGACATTTCTCCAAAGAAGATACGCAGATTGCCAACAAACACATGAAAGAATGCTCAACATCACTAATCATTAGAGAAATGCAAATCAAAACTACAATGAGGTATCACCTCACACCGGTCAGAATGGCCATCCTCAAAAAATCTACAAACAATAAATGCTGGAGAGGGTGTGGAGAAAAGGGAACCCTTTTGCACGGTTGGTGGGAATGTAAATTGTTACAGCCACTATGGAGAACAGTATGGAGGTTCCTTAAAAAACTAAAAATAGAACTACCATACGACCCAGCAGTCCCACTACTGGGCATATACCCTGAGAAAACCATAATTCAAAAAGAGTCATGTATCACAGTGTTCATTGCAGCTCTATCTACAACAGCCAGGACATGGAAGCAACCTAAGTGTCCATCATCGGATGATTGGATAAATAAGATGTGGCACATACATACAATGGAATATTACTCAGCCATATAAAGAAACGAAATTGAGTTATTTGTAGTGAGGTGGATGGACCTAGAGTCTGTCATACAGAGTGAAGTAAGTCAGAAAGAGAAAAACAAGTATCATATATTAACACATATATGTGGAATCTAAAAAAAAAAAGAAATGGTTCTGAAGAACCTAGGGGCAGGACAGGAATCAAGATGCACACATAGAGAATGGACTTGAGGACACAGGGAGGGGGAAGGGTAAGCTGGGACGAAGTGAGAGAGTGGCATGGACATATATATACTACCAAATGTAAAATAGATAGCTAGTGAGAAGCAGCCGCATAGCACAGGGAGATCAGCTTGGTGCTTTGTGACCACCTAGATGGGTGGGATAGGGAGGGTGGGAAGGAGACGCAAGAGGGAGGAGATATGGGGACATATGTATAAGTATAGCTGATTCACTCTGTTATAAAGCAGAAACTAACACACCATTGTAAAGCAATTATACTCTAATAAAGATGTTAAAAAAAAAGAAAAGAAATGTCCTCCAGTTGTCACCCTGAAGTATGGGGCCAGACTCTCAGGATTGGAAAGTGACCACTGTGTTTTAGAGTGAGCACATATTATTTTAATATTTTTAAGGTGTTAGAAGAGCAACAGAAGCCTTTATAAATGTTTAGAACTGATTTCTACCTTTGTTATTGTTGATTTTTGTAGCCTACAAATATGCCTTTCACACATGCATATTGATCGAAAGTTAACGCTTATTTATAGATGTCTTTAAGCGATTCAGCACGGTGCTTTGCCGAGAACTGATTGGATGAGTAAAAACCCGGCATATCAAAGTATGTACATTTCGAAAGAAAAGTACTTCATGTCCACATTGGAAGCAATAAATTATTTTCCCCTTTTATTTTTTGCATTCATAATTAAATCTTTCCAAAGCTAGAAAGTAGCCAGACCACTAACAATATTTGTATCATGTTCTGGGGCTTAGATGGTTCAACCTGACTTGAAATGGAGACCATTTGTTCTAAATTGATTTCAATGCCAAGCCAATAGGTCAGTCCTTAATGATGAAGATGCCATTCCAGCCCAGCCTCTGGTGGATAAGCCAAAATTAATTAACTCAAGTCCCATAGTATAGAAAACAGATGCTTCTCTCATGCTGCAGAAATAAATGCTTTGTGTGTGGATGTGTTCTGTTTTATTCAAAGAATAACAAGTTAGAAGTTAAAATTGTAAGTTTTTCACAGTTGAGCCAGCCTTTAGTAGTGATGACAGAAGCATGAATTTATATAACAAATTCCAGCAAGAGCATGGAAAAATGAATTATCCCCTATATCTCTTACTTTGGCTCCAGGCCAGGCCTAGGAGATTTAGTTTTAAATCTGGACTGATCCAAGTGCTGATCCATTCCAGAGCAGACCTAGGAGTTCCAGAACAACACCAAGGTTATTTCTAATCTATAGGATCCCTGGAGACGCCTCCCAGAAGTGTACATCTGCATCATATGTTTGGATTCAGTTCTTTGGCCAGCTTGCAAATGGCTTAAGATTAGATTGTTCTCTGGAGGTATGTTGTTAGGTGCACTGTTTATCTGGTCATCCATCTAAACATTCATTCAGAATTACAATACTTGCTTTTCCTCAATTGTGGCAGGCTAAAGGTAGCATAATAACTGCATGGTTCTGATCTCTTTTCAGAATTAATGGCTGTTTGATAAGATAAAGATGTTACCATCTAGTAGTACAACTCCAAATTCAGTAAACAGAAGTCTTTCATCTGATAATGTCTGGTATTTTTCTCTTCTGAATAAATGTGAAATAATCCATGTTTGGCTTTCCTTTCTGTTAGACTGAAAATGATGAGAATGGCCAAGCAGAAAACTTTTCCATGGACCCACAGTTGGAGAGGCAAGTGGAGACCATTCGCAACCTCGTAGACTCCTACATGTCTATTATCAACAAATGTATCCGAGACCTAATTCCAAAAACGATAATGCATCTTATGATCAATAATGTAAGTGATTATAAACTGTCTCATTTTAACCTCTAACCCATCCTAGTGTGGAAATTGCTCACATTCTCTTCAGCTTCTTTGTGATATTTTCTGGATGGTTGAAATACCTATCACCTAGGCTTATCATTTTCCATTACAAGTGGTAAGTGACTGACGAGTGGAAGAGAACTTAAGAAAGAAAACATAAAACTTCTAGATACAGTACAGTGGTATTCCCTATTGGCTGTCTCCTCTAGAAGGGTGTGAATTTGCTTACAATAAAGCAGAGCAAAAATACTCTAGTCAGTGTATAAATTAGTTGCAAAGCCAGCAATAAAACCAGATACGCTGGCTCCTAGACTTTGAGATTAAAGGCAAAAGATATTTATTCTCTTCTGCATACACACACATACTGAATATGGTAATATGATTATTTTCACCTTCTAAAAACTATGGAATGCTATTTTAACATGGGAAAGGGCTTTTTGCCCTGTGCCCTTGGCTACAAAGTCAGTTACCTTTTCTTTTCTAAGGTAAAGATGAAAGAGCCACGGATCTCAAAGTGCCTGCGAGACTAGCCATCTGTTGATCTATATTGCATAGAATCTCTCCCTTTTCATGGTTATTTTTATAGCAGTCAGAAAATGATACTTAAATTACATGGTCTGGTTTGGTCCTTTTGTTAGCTACTTTGTTAAAGTGTAAATAACATCACAATTTGTTTGAGAACTTATCTTTTAGATAAGATAGGCTATAATGAGGTGTTTTATAGCAGGCTTTTCTGACTCTTGAAAAGTGAGACACCAACGATTTTATTCCTAGTTATCTTCTAAGGACACCTTCTTATTTAAATCAATGATATATTATGAGCATTTGCTTGTAACAAATAAAAATTAGATGGTAAAGTACTGAAAAGAGCCCCACACTAGAATTTAGGAGAAACCTGGATTCTATGCTTGGCTCTGCTACAGACTCTGTTAACCTAAGACAAATCCTTAACTTATTTCTACCTATTTCCTCCATATGTGAAATATGAATCATAGAAAAAGTACCTGGCTTAGGGATTTGTTCCACAAGATAGTATATATGGAAGTACTATGAAAAGTATAATTGTAAGAAACTAATATGGCTGCCTACTTAAGAATTGTAAATAGCCATTATCCATATATAAAGATTCCTTTCAAAATTCTAAGTATGACAATCCGTTTGTTATTCATGATCTATGAGTTTCTTGACTTTAAGAAGCCCCAAACGGTCACGGGAGCAATCTTGTTTTTAACTCACTCTGTTTTTGTACACATTCCGTGTATTCAAACAAGGTTAGTAGGATGCTTTGATGCATCAGCAGGTAAGCAATGTATTGCAAATATATTGGAAACTATAAATTATATACTTAAGCTTGGTCAATGGCCTGCTGTGTGACCTGAAGCGAATCATTTGGCCCCTCTGATCTGAACTCAGTCACTGCTAAAACTACACTAAGAACCCTGAACTACCCCACAGAGTTGTCAGAGAACATCATAAGTATGACTATATGCCATTTTGAAAAATATAAAGTCCTAAGCAAATAGTCTATTTTTTAAATTACCCTCTTAACTTCACTTAAATGAGTTCAGGTTGTTTTGCCTGTGGAATCCAGGCACTTGCTTATTTAAACATTTTCCTGATTAAGTATCATTTATCTTTTCACTGTTTTACTGAGAGTCATTAGTGCTGCCATCAGTTCAAACGCTGCCCTGCTCTGCACTATATTATATCATCAGCACAGGAAATAGCACTTCCTGTCTACAGCTGTGAGGAGTGGCTTGACATAAATTAGTTAAAAGGAAAAAAAAAAACCTGTTGCAGATCTAACCTACTTTCACCTTCTCAAGAAACACACACACACACACACACACACACACACACACACACACACACACAGAAACGTGAGGGTAATTGCCCTCACTCCTCACTGGTGCGCTCACTTGCTTCATGAAATGGCGAAAGCCCCACCTACAGGGTATTATCCATGGAAGTAAAGTTCTGCTAATTGTCTCCAGGGAGACCTCACATAAGAGTCATGAGAAAGAAGACTTCAATTAAGATCTGATCTCCAAGGTCAAACCTTGAAGTAGAGATTAATAGGAATAAGGAGAAAGCAAAAACATTATGTAATGCTGGATTCTTATGAAGTTATGGTTATCTTTGTTTGAATTTAGCTTTTCATATCTACCAGAAAATAGTTTTACACATCTAGGATGACTGCTTTTCTTTGAGTATTATTTTATCCACTTTTTTACTATACATGTAAGAGTATATAGTTATATATATATATTTTAAATCTATATATGTAATTATGTATATGTAAAAATACAAATCCCTTTTTAAAAATGTACTCATATTCTCATGGCATTTTATTGTACAGAACGTCTGAGCCCTTTTTGTTCATTCCAGAAGAATTTGTTCATTCCTGTTGAGTACAGGAACAGAAACACAGTGAACACCCAGCACTGTGTCATGCATATGTGTTGACTTTTTTTTTTAAAGTGAAGAGATCTTCAAGTGAGAGAATTAATCATAGAATCACAACAAGAAAACACATACTTTGACTCCTTATTCTGAATTCCATCCACTTAACCCTGCTGTTTCTACAAATGGTTGTGGGTGAGAAAGCTAGCTGTTCCTCCAGAACCAATAAATGCCTAAAGCCGGGTCCTCTATTTGTTGACTATCACTATTGAAAATGGTGCTGTGGCCCTTCCTCTTTGAAATGGGAGTGACTACTCTGCCTTCTGAAAAAGAATATGTTCCAGCCAACTTTCATAAAGTTCAGAATTTGGTGGGCAGTTTCCTTTGAAAGTTTACATTAAGCGTTCTGCCACTCAAGTCTCCATATGGAATTGTTTAAGAAATTTAAAGCCAGCAATAAATGCCTCCCCTCAGACATACTGTAAGCCTTTGTCTATTGAAATGCAGCAGCTGTTTCATTGCTTAAACATACCAGGTAACAGCAGCGCAAAGAAATAGCAAGCTTACGACAGGCGGTTGTTCTAGACAGGCTACAGGCAAAGAAACAGAGTTTTGTTCGGTACATTAAAGAAAACACACATATAGTGCCCCACAGCAAGCATATTTTGATGGCCTCTTCTCTGTAGCTCACACCACCAGAAGTTCTCCATCAGAAAATCAAGAAAGTGGATCCAGTTTTATTCGAAAAGTATTACTGGCTAAGGGGCACACAATTCTGTGTTTCAACAGAATAGCCACCTGCTGGGTACTCATGATTTTGTGCAGTTTCCAAATGAAGAAATTGAGGCCCCAAGAGGTTTAAGTGACTCGCCCAGAGGGTTCATTTTACTTGAAGATTTAATTAGGGTTTGTTTGAATATGAGAAACAATGTTTTGTATCTTAACTAGTAAGTAATTTAAAACATTGTTCCTCATATTCAAACAAACCCAGCTAATACAAAATAGAATGTAAAGTTTTTTTATGAAACATTTTAAGAACCAAACATGAAACCTAGAGGCATTTCACACTTGGAGCCTGTGCCCCTGGACCCCTGGAGGTCCAGGTTCACTCTCCTTGGCCATTGATACTTTGGTGGAAAATTAGTAACATGTGCCCTAGTTTCAAAACTTACTGTAACTTTAATGTGTGTGAAGTAGAGTGTTATTTTAAATGTTCATTATTTGAGGGAAAAGTACATCTTAAATGCCAGAGCACTGATTTGTTTCCACGGGTCAAGAATTCTGCATCCTGCTCAAGAAACAGATCCTGACTAGGACCCAGAAGCCCCACTCTTTCTCCCCCTCCCCTATCACTCCCCACCAAGGGTAACACTCCTGCTTTCTTACACTGTAGATGAGTTCTAACTGTTCTTGAACTTTGGAATCATACAGTACGTACTTTTTTGTGCATCTATCTTCTTTTCTCGACCTTTGTGAGTCAAAGGATGTTACTTTTTTTTTTTTTTTAAAGAAGGAAAACTTCGTTGGTCTTTAGCAAAATGAAAACCCTCGGAAATGTAAAGCAGCCTTAAGCGGAAATGAGAGAATTGTGAGATCTCAAAGAATCACAAAATTCTACCCAAGTCCGTCTCTAAAACTAAACAAAATTAAACTTCTCAATTAAATTTTTATGTGCGTATTCACATGAATGAGAGTTATCACTGTCCCATTCTGTAGTTCCTCCTGTCTCAAAACAGATTTTAAGGAAATGGTCTCCTTAGTAAACTGAATTGTATGAAAACTCTATAAATGCCTCTCCTATTTGTGAAGGCTTTAAAATGGTTGTAGTAATAAAGACAAAGTTACAGATCCAAAAATACTGCAGGTTGCTAGAGAAGGGTTAAAGTAAGAAAGAGAGGAAAACATGTGGAACGTTTTTAATGACCTCACATTCCTTTACACTGAGCAGAACGACATGGTGCAGTAATGCCTGTTTATCTAGCCTGTAGAGTTTGAACTGGAATGAGGTTTTGTGTGTGAGAATTTTTTGGTGAACCACACAAAGATGTATAGGTTATAAGGTGTTATAATTAAAGGCATAAATATTATTTCAAATCTCACATCCAAGTATAATTAGTTTATGTCATGTTCTGTGAGGTATTTTCTAAATGCTATCATGTAAAATGGATCCACTTGCCCTCCAATTGTGCAGAATCCTTGGTTTAAATATTTGTACCATTGACATACAAACTGCTCAGAAAGTCCCTGAAGTGTCTGGAAACTCCCCGAAGTCCCCCACCTTTGTTCCAATTGTAGCATTAGAAAGTGAGGCTAGCAGGAGGGGAAGAGTCTTTCTAGAAGTTTTCTTAAGTGCAAAATAAAATGTTAACTTATGCTTTATGTTGAACTATGTCACTTGATGCCAGCACTGTTGCACTAACCTCCTACCCCTTCATACCTAACGCCAAGTTAGACTATATACTGTAAAAAGAACAGCTTTTGTCGATGGAGCACTGACTAAATGCTGGGCATCATGCTAGGCAATTTATATTCACTCTTTCACTGAATCCTTGTACCAACTCTTTTTTTTTTTTTCCTTCCACCAACTCTTGAGGCAGCTCCTACCTTTAACCTCATTTTACAGATCAGGAATCTGAAACTCAAAGAGGTTAAATTATTTGTCCAAGAACAATAAGTGTTAGAGCTAGGACTCAAATTCAGAGCTGTCTGATTCCAAAGAATATGCCCGTAACCACTGTGCTATATTGCCATTTTCTCTCATGCTAAAATTATTCATATTATTTCGGAACATTGCCAAATCTGTTGGATAGTAGGCAACTATCCAACTATCCATCTATGTTACAGTTTTAGTGTGTAACATTTTGATGTGGAAGAGTTGATTCAAGGCAGATCTTTGATCAAAATGCTGAAGCAGGCTCTTACTATTTTATTTTGTGGTTTGTTTGACAGTTGCTTCTTAATTCAGATCTGCTTTAAATCTATTCTTGGAAGAATCTTCTTTTAAATTGTGTTTAATAGATTCTAAGTGATACTCCAGGAAGATGTAAAGCTTCAAAAGAGCTTAACCCAACTGATGGTCAATGCCAGGAAACTTGTCTGGTTTTGAGTTTGGAGTTGCATCATCTCTCCAAGTGGATACACACACCTCACAGTGGAAGATTTGTGCAAGCGTGCATGACTTCTTGGGTACCTGCAAGTGTGTCTGGCAGTAAATAAATCTTCAAGGAGGGGAATGAAGTATTTCTTAAGCCAAATTTACTATCTTCTCTAAATCTGACTTTCTTTGACTTCCCCTCACCCAAACCTCAATGCTTGAGGTGTCTTTGTTCCTTTCTTTGTTGCCCTTCACATCCAAACAGCACCAAGTCCTGTTGGTTTTTCCTTTATAATGTCATTTATATCTGCCCATATTTTCTATGCCACTTACTAAATGAAACCCTTATCATCTCATAAATGATCTGCAATGGCCTTCTGACAGATTTATCTCTACTACCACACTTGCAAATTATTTTCCAATCACAGCCAGATTGATTTTCCTAAAACTCTCTTTTATTATTTCACTTACTTGTTTTAAAAGCCTTCCATGACTTCCCGTTGCCAAGTGGATAAAGTTCAAGCACTTTTCCTTGATATTCAAGGCCTTGACACCTGGCCCAGGGTTATCTGGCCAAATTTACCTTCCACAGCTATCACACATAAACCTTCCCTTCCACCAGACAGTTGCCCAAATACATCTTGTGTATTAGATTGCTTCCACATTTAAATCACTCCTGGTTTACAGAATATGTGCAGAGAACACTTTTTATTTCACCACAACAAAGCTGTGATTTAGCTGAATTTTCGGATTAGTAGAATTATCTACATGGTTTGATACCTTTAAAAAATAGTGAAGCTATGTGTTTTAGAGTCTTGTCATCTCTGAGTTACAAATGTAACTACAACCCAGGAATTTTGAGCATCTGACAGGTGTTCTGTTGTCTGCTTGAATTAGTAGCAATTAAATATACTGGACTTTGGCCTTTCTTAGAGCCAGTGACTCCAGATAAGCACTAGCTTTCTCATTTAACAGAGAAACTGAAAAATCCAAGTTGCTTTATTTTTCTAGGCTTAAGTTAATTGGCATACATGTGCACCACACTAAAATAATGATGCTTAAACATAAATTATCTTTTCTAAGCACTCAAAGTTAGGCAAGGGGGTTAATGGAAAGAGCACTGGACTTCAAGTCAGAAGATTTGGGGTTCAACTTAATGTGTGACTTTGGGCAAGTTACTTAAACTCTCTGAAGTCCATTCAGTTCCTTCATCTGTAAAACTGGGATAATAATATACATTTCATAAGTATGCAGTGAGAATTTAAATCAGATAACTTGTAAAGGCACATTGGATTTCATTGATTCTCACATTCACTTTTTTCACATTTAACATTTCTAACATGAAGATGCATGTTATACTCAATGACATCTTGGCATTCTGTTGTAGTTTAGTTGATGGTGTTTTTTCTTTCTTAGTGGCACATAAAAGACTGGTGTGTCTTAAAATCAGTGGTGCCTTAGACTTGATGAAATATAATGATTGGTTCTCTCTCCCTCAGGGCTACACAATATATGCATCCTCTCCATTCTCATCCTGCCACAAAATGCCCCTCCCCTAAGACTCATACGAATTTTTCATATTTTAGTTTGTTTTCATATATCTGTTAACTATGGAACCTTATGTCAGTCCTCATCACTGTTAAGCTCTAGAAAGCAGAGAATATATCACTTTTTTTTTGTAAATCAACTTGCATAATTATATACAATTCTGTATTTAATAAATACTCACTTATTGGTGCTAATTCCACTTTTGAAACAACACTGAAACCTGGGGTCTTAATAGTATTCCAGTGATTTTGGTAAAAGCTAGGTAAAGGGCTGGGAATACCAAGGAAGGAATAACTTGTGTTATTACATAGGTTTCTGTGTGTCACTGTTTCCTGTTGAAAATACCACTGCTTATCTCCTGATACCTTCCCTTGTCTATATATAAGCCAAGCAGCCTCAGACAACATTGCAGAAATGCTTGTACAGCCAACAGGCCCTGTTCTGGCGATGGTGAGGTTTGGCCCTCTTTTCAACTAATCTATGTTTTTCTTTACTGTCAACAGCCATAAAACTGAGAGGAAAACTATTATTGGCATTGGAAGGATAATGAAGAAAATAAGCGTAAATAGATGCACAATGCATCCCTTTTCCCAGAGTGGACTTTTGTGGCCTTTGTCCACAGGCTATGAACCAGTTTATCATTCAGTCACTCATTCATTCCCATTTTTTACTTTTCTGTGGTGACCTGGCAGGTTAAAGATTTCATAAATTCTGAGCTCCTAGCACAGTTATATTCTTCAGAGGACCAAAATACTCTGATGGAGGAATCTGCGGAACAGGCTCAGCGCCGGGATGAGATGCTTCGAATGTACCAAGCCCTTAAAGAAGCCCTCGTGGTCATCGGTGACATCAACACATCCACGACGTTCACGCCCGCACCGCCGCCAGTGGACGACTCCTGGATCCAGCATTCCCGCAGGTAGGAAGATGGCTCCACATCACCGGAGGCCTCCCAGCTTGTCCAGTGTCATTTTCTGAATGTGCTTCCCTAAACCAGTATGAACCTAAAGAAAAAAGAGGAAAAAAGATATTTAAGTCCAGGAGCGAGAGAGAAGGTCAGATGATCCCAACCGCTTTCAAAATCAAGCACAAAATCGTTGGAAACGCCTCATAGATTAACTGTGTGGTTTCCTTTACTTATAGAACTACTTGTTAGATCTGTGGGAAAGAACTACAGGACAGAGCTGCCAAGTAAACTATGAAAAGCCTAACAAACTTTTTATCTTAGGTATTGGCATATCCCAATGATCTGTACTGTTCTAGGGTGTGATGGCTTAGGAGTGAATATGATTTGAACCTAGTACATTTTTAGAGCGTGTCAAATTCAGAACCGGGCAGATCCATCTCCTGACCCTAAACATGGTCCTAAAGTAAATCGCTTGAGGAAATTGGATCCTAAAGATTACAGGTGGGGAATTTTGAAGTGTGTCCATATTTCATTGGAGATCAAAGAAGCCTAACTAAAAGAATTGTGGGCTGACTTACATGATAACTTCTTTTTGAAAGGGCTATTTTATCTTGAAGATTATGAGTTTGGAGGAACTAAGGTGATTGGCAGTGGAAAGAATCAGAACATGTGAAATTCCTTAAAAATTTATTGACTTAAATAACTGTGTTACACATAATTTAAAAAAAAACTTTGCACTTAAAAAAAAATCAAGCACAATATATCCTTACATTGGAACGTTATACAGCCATTAAAAAGAGTAAGTTCTTTAAGTAGTGGAATGAAAACACAGGCCAGTTAATGTGAAGCTTTAAAAAAAAATGTTAAGTTGTAGAACATTGTGTACAAAAAAGCAATGTATGTATATATATATATATATATAGAGAGAGAGAGAGAGAGAGAGAGGGAGAGAGAGGGAAGATATTGTAGAATATAGTTAAAAAGGATACCCGGGCAAAGATGTTGGTTGTCTCCACAGAGCAAGGGGGGAGAGGAGGGAAACTTTCTTTTCACTATTTACCCTTCTATTACCGTTTAACATCCCTAACACGTGTCTGAGTTAGTCAGAAAATACTTTTTAAAAAGCAGTTATAAAATATTTTTTAAGGATGAATTCCAACGGAGAGGAGGATGGGCAAACTGCTGTCGGTCTCTGCCCCCAGGTCCCCGCCTCCAAGCCCCACCCAGCGGAGACCTACGCTGAGCGCGCCCCTCCCGCGGCCCACGTCCGGCCGCGGGCCCGCACCCGCCATCCCCTCCCCGGGACCCCACTCGGCAGCGCCTCCAGTGCCCTTCCGGCCTGGCCCATTGCCTCCTTTCCCCAACAGCAGCGACTCGTTCGGGGCGCCTCCACAGGTTCCGTCTCGGCCCACCAGGGCCCCTCCGAGCGTCCCAAGGTGAGTGTTCTGCGCGAGGCCGAAAGCAGGGCCATGCTCATCGGTTCTCTTCTCATAGCCTGACAGACAAAATTGATTTGGAAAAGAAAATGGTAAAGATTCTGTCATACACGTTTTCAGCTTTCCCTCCGGAAGGGGGATCATGGGAAGATTGCTGAGCCTGTGACACCATTTAGAAACCAGTATATGGCCTAAACCTCTCCTTTCTCAACTGGCACAAACTAAATGGGACCAAAGAAACCTGGGTCCAGATGAATGACGTTTTGGCAGCTGGTTGTAGAATTTGACGGAGACCTTTGAAATGAAAGAGTCGTGGCTGGGTTGCTGCAAGCTGTGTGCTCCCTAGGTCACAAGAGCATCACCAGCTAAGGCCTGGCCTTCTCTATTACCAGAGGAATTCTAGAAAACCACTGACTTCAAGGAATATTATCCATCTGCCCTCTGAACTTTGACCCTTAAACCCAATATTATTAACTTTAATGTAGGCTGAGTAAAAATCTGGCTGGTTAATCTGTGATTGTTTTTTAAAAAGCTATGCATAGAAATTTTAATACAGACGTATAATTGCTGTGTGCAGTCACTGATCACATATAAGATAGAACATTGTACATTTGAATAATACATTTGGCATTTGTAAGCAGATTGTCAGGCTTAACTGTGAAACAGAATAGCTAATAAATAAGTAGGACTTGAAATATGTATACATATAGTTGAAGCTATATTCTAACCTTCATACATTTATGGTCAATATACTAATTAGAGATTTTGAAAATAGAGGGAATTAGGGTTTTTTCCCTCAACATCAGAAATTTAAAAATGAAAGAAAATAGCCCATACAGAAAGTTAGTTTTTTAGAAGTTCAATTCAGAGGGTTAAAATATTTGTATACTCCATGAAGAAAAACCTTACTATGCAGGTACCATAAAAAGAGAAGTGAGTTCTGCCCACCCATGAAGCCTGAGTCACCTCACCCTCTGATTTCAGTACTTACATCTATTTTGATCTTCAGGCTGTTGGGTATAATGAAGAGAAGAAGGGGCATCTTAACCCACTAAACAAAGGGAAGTGTAGGGGGAATAGAAGGAGATGTGCAATCAGAAGACCTGGTTTGCCACAGGCCTTGGGCCACTCATTTAACTGAGCCAGGAGTTCCTCATCTATGAAATAAAGATATAACAAGGATGTGGCCCAAATCATATGAGACAAGGTATTTGAAAGAGTCTCACAAACTGTAAAGCACTGTGGTTGTTACTGCCATCATGATTTTGGTCCCCATCAAAGAGGATATATGTACTCTCAAACCTATGTATTTTTTTTTTCTAACCTCAATAGGTTTGGCTTATAATTTATTTGGAACTGAGCTGAATTTCTGGTAATAATAGTAACAACAGGTAGTATTTATTGAGCTCTCAATGTATGCTAGGCACTGTCCTAAGAGCTTTGCAGGTACATTTTTGTTTAATGCTCACAGCAACCCCATGAGATAGGTTATTATCTATTTTACAGACGAGGCACAGAGGTTAAGCAACTTGCCCAAGGCTGCTCAGCCAGGCCCGAATCGAGCTGGGCTTTAATCCCAAGCAGTCTCCTAACCATGTCGGGGTTTCTCCACCTCAACACTACTGACATTTTTGTTGTGGACATTGTGCTATGCGTTTTAGGATGTCCAGCAGCATCCTGGCATCTACCTAGTGGATGTCGGCTGCACTCCCTCAGTTGTGACCACTAAGAATGTCTCCAGACATTGCCACTGGCGGCTGGGAGAGAGGCGGGGGGGTGGGGTGGGGGGATGCGGGGAGAGGTTAGGGTTAGGGTTGAGAAGGCTTGAGGACCCTCCCCTGGAGAACCACTGCACTGCAGTATTCAAAAGACTGTCCCTTCCATGTAAACAAGCATAAAGGTCAGCATTGAGCCTCACCACACACAAGATTAAATTATTGTTTTAGGAAACTTAAAACTGACTGGGAAAGGGTCTGCAGTTGTGCCAAGAAGGTGTGGAGGCCATTGGTGGGGCGGGGTGGGGGGGTGTTAAGCATGGGAAGACGGGAGTCCCATACAGGAGCCTTAAAGTGGGCTATTTTGTCTGTTTAGCTATAAGAAGGAACTAGAGCAACCTGGTGGCGCCTGTCTTCGAGAATGAAAGTGCATGTCTTTGCCTGCTCGCTTGGCTGCTTTACCTCTGGGTTTCAGATAAGCTGGCTTGCCAGTACCCTTCAGAGATAACTGTTGAATGCTAAATTGATTTGTTAAGCCGGGTGGAGTCGCCCTTGGCATTTCCCAGCTCACACACACACAAGGTAGGCAGCAGGAATCGGGCTCTGGAGCCTCTGCTGGAGAAGGGAAACTGCCAGGTTTCAGGCACCTGCTTTGGGGAATTTATAGGACAACAGCGTGTTATTCAAAATTTCTGGAGTATTCTCAGGTTAGAGCCAGACTTAACTTGATCTGACCTTGCAAAGAGTCTCAAAAGTAAAACAGAAATGAGGGTTCAGAGTAAAAAAGGAAAATTGGTGGTTTTTGCTGAGCCTTCCAGTTTCAGCGCCAGTTCAGCGCACTGGGAGGGAAATCCTTGGGGGGACGAGGGGGGGTCACCTGAGAGAGAGCAAGAAAGACTTTGTTAGAATCCTTATGCCTATTAAAATTTAGCTTTAGATGGAGAATTCTGACCACGTAAAGTCTGTTTTTAATAAAAGCCAGGGCAGGAATCCTACCAAATGCAAGCCAGAAATAGGGTTTAAGATTTCAAAAAAAGAAAGAGAGAAAAGGAAAGAGAGACAAAGATAGAAAGAAAGAAAGAAAAAGTTGAGGGAAGCTCTTGTTGAAACTTCACCTTGTTCTATTTATTTATATACTCTCTTTTCCCTCCATGACTTGCCTCCATTTTCTCTATTAAAAACTAAAATAACTCGAAATGCCATTATCCATCATCTCCAGAAAAACAACCCTTAGGTTTCCGAGAAGGAAGTTTAATTTTTTCTCCAGTTTTTTGCTTTCTTAAAGGCCCTTTCTCCCCTTTTATCTGAAACCAGAAACTCATAACGTGACAAGACAGCACAAGCAGTGTCCTGCCGGCTCCCTGCTGGGCTTTAATATTACAAAGGCAAAAACTGAACTTTTAGAGGCAAAAGATTCTGCCACTCAGCATGTGCCTGTGCACAGTTTTCTTCTGGATAATTTGTGATTTCATTAGCAAGTTGTGATCTTCACTTTTAAGAGCGTAGATTTATCATAACCCTATTCAGATGTAATGAAAGCACCTGCAATTGTACAGAAACCATGAGTGTTCTGCTTTTTAGAAAAAAAATGATGATTTTTCTATCTTTCCATTCCAATGTAAAGGACGAGGAAGGAGAGAGGCTGGTGGAGTGGTTTTTGGCCCAGTTTTTCTCAGCTGCTCAAGCTGCTCTGGTTTATGTGCACGGAGATTTTCAGTGAGGGCTAGAAATATTGCAAACTACATGCCTGTTTTAATTAACTCCTCCTGAACTAGGGGAGCATCTCTATCCCAAAGAGCCTCACCAGCATGTATGCTTCTGCCATTAGAAAGTTAACTACGCAAATCTGATTTGTGGAACATTCTCTGTTGCCGGAATGTTTGGTGTGTCCCCTCCCCTCTCACCTCTATCAACTTCTCTGAAGCGTCTGAAACCCAGTTGGAAAATCCCAGCCAGTCGTGTCCTTGTTGAGCAACATGATCTTAAACAGACATCAGTACCTCTTTAGGGGCCCTATTCTCTTACTTGAAAATCCTAATCTTCACCAAACACTAACTTTAGGGCTGATGTAGCTATTTTCGGTTACAGCTTCTTAAAATTAGCTAATTGGGAATCACAGCCTTTGACATTAACAGAACAAATTAACTGAATCAGAGTGTGTTTTTCCTGGCAACAGCCGACTCTGGCATTATTTCACTCATTTGTCTTCTCCCCTTTCCTTGGACTAGGCTATTTTGCAACGGTCAAAAGGGGATAAGGGTAGGAGGAAGGGTCTCTATCCAAGGAAAAGCAAACTTCATTTACCTCATCATCCAGTCTTCTATTTAAAAAAAATTTTTTTTTTGAAAAATAGAAGTCCTTTCTTTTAACCACCCCTGTCACCAAGTCTGATGGTGTCTTTTAAAAATGACAAAAGTGAATCAGAGGAAAGGACTTAGCTTTTACTCCAGCTCATTCACATGACAGAAACACAGCATGGAAACCAAGAAATGCTCCACAGAAAGACTCTCTGGTGAGGCCCATGGTGAAACTGGGGTCCCTGCACTGCAGAGACAACCCTGGAATAGCATCAAGAGATTATCCCAGGGCCTCCCACTTATGCTCCTTCCATGACTTACGAAGTTTCCCTGACTTTACATGCACACTTTGAGAGTCTCATCACAGCCCCACATTCTCAGTAATTTACTACTCAACCAATCATGGCAAAAGGTACATCAGTTTCTCTACGTGAAGAGACAATCCATGCACTCATGTTCTTTTTTTTACAGAGGTAAAAGCCATTTGGTTCTCTACAGTTTAGCTTAATCTGGTTTTAAATGTTTGACCCTGATGCTCTTCTGTACCATATCTCTTTTACGTATTTTATATGTTGATTTAATTGACAGTTAACACAGAATCCCTTTCAGCTAGAGATAAGGTCTCCCTGTTTTGTTTTCAGCCAGTCCCCCGAATTTTGAGTAAGAGCAAACCCATGATTCTTATGAGTGTGTCTTTGCATCCCTAATATCAAGGTTTGGTGCCATGAAGGACGAAGCTGCCGAGCCTTGAAGTTGTGGGCTCAGGGTTCACGGACAGTTAAGCGACTTGTGGGACTAGCCTGTCTGACTCCCCAGCAGTCATGTACTGGAAACACCCTGACTTACTTCCTCCTCAACAGCCCTCTAAGAGTACGACTTCTTTTAGCAGCTGAGTGTCTTTGGACAAGTGATGAATTCATCTTGTGATTTCTGATTTCAGCCATGAGCTTTCTATTTTCCTCGACATCCTTCTCCTTTAAAGAACAAACAAATAAAAATATGATTAGGTGTTCTGATTTTTCAGGGAACAGTTTTTATATTTAGCAACTGGATTTAAAAGTCAAGCAAGGATTTTTACAAAGTATAATTGCTGAGAATAGAAACAACTTTGAGGCGTTCTTTCTGACTCTTAATATTTAAGGCATCTCATGAGGCTACTATGTAACAAAATTAGTTACAGAAACCCCAAATGTAATTAATAATTTGTTGCAGGTTTAACATGAGTTGTCACGATGCTTAACATATTGTAATGAAAATGGGAATTTGGCCACAAGATGCTCACTAAAGAAAAGCGTCCAATTTAATCTGAGCCCCACAATTAGATATTTCATCAAAATCATTCAAATGCCACAGTGATTCTGGTTGTAACATAATAATTCACTGAAGTGAATCAATGGTTAATGTCAAAGGTTTTCATTCTTCAGGTCTTGGTTTCATTCTGGTTCAAGTGGAAGTAAAATTAGCCTGGTGGTTTCCTTCTTGGGTATAGCAAACTTGAGTCTACTTTACACAAACATCTGCCTCCCGCCACAGTCCAGAATGACTGGCAGTCTGTTTAGGCAAAGCCCAGGAATTTGGGAGCTTTGCAGATGTGTCAAGGTAGATTTCAGATTGCCTTTCAGTTTTCAATGTGCCCCTTATCTCACTTTTCCAAACTTCTGATGGTGCAGGAGGGTACAAGAAAACGGAAAATAAGAAAGAATCTGCATGAGGCAAAGTACAAACAGCAGAAATGCAGACAGGCAGCAGGGCAGTAAATATAACAATATAGCATATACCATACCAGCCCCGTGCTAACTGGCCTTGAGTTAAGGGAACAACTGCTTCCATGTCCCACGACCAAGAATAGCAAATAGCTCTGTCATTGTTCTCGTCTGGCACTCTAAATTGGTAAGCTTCAACAGTGTAGGGAAAGCCTTTCTGAGTTTCAGGGTACCTAATCCTGCCCCTGGTTTCACCTGATTGAGGAAGACAGCCAAGACGGGAGTCTGGCACAAGAGCCACTGACCAGTGAAAAACGCACGGCCAATAATTGTTATTCTTCCTGCAGCCACTCAGCAGCAAACTGTCACCAGTTGGAATCTGCTGAATGTTCCTATATATAAGTTGATGTCAGCTCAGAGAAAAGAATTCTACCCAGTGTAAGCAGACCCACAGTCTTGCAGACGCACACAAGGTAGTACTTCTGTTTCATCACTGCCCTCTTTTGTCTCCCTCACTGTAAGAAAAGAATGATTTTACAGGGAAAATCTTCATTTTCAGGCAGTTGTGGTCAGATGGCATGTTTTTCAATGACTTGAGAGATTCATGGCACAACATGATCCATGGCTCTTTCACCTCTAAATTTTATATAAGCAGCAAACTCCAAGAATGAGCTGCTGGATGCCTCTTCCTCCCTCTGACTTATCAGCTACGAGGAGAAATTAGAAGTGAAATTTAGCTTACCGGAGCTGCTTTAGCCGATAGCCAGGAAATTAAACATGAAAATGTGAATGCTGCATCTTTCTCTCAGAATGTGCTTTACATGCCTCCCTCCAGCAGAATGAGAAAGGAGCTGAGGATTTAACTGAGGGTTTGACGGCTTTTGTCTGCTTGTCATAACTTTACTGCTGCTTAAATATAGAATTTTTAAATGCACAATGTTAAAACCTTTAGCTTACTCTAGCCAACATATTGTAACCATTGTCTAGGGGAACCTCTGAATCGAAACACATATTTACACCCTTTAGTTGCCAAATGAAATCCACCTGGCTTACCCAATGCTGTTTCCCAAAGAATATTACACTTTTGGTCTGGCCAGTATTTTTAAATGCAGGGGACCAGGGGGCTGGGGTGTTGGAAATGCATTGGGTTTGCAAGAATCTGCATGTGTCCTGATGCCACATTACCGGGATTTAGGTGAAGTTTAGATCATACGGCAACTCTGACCAGAAATAGAATTCCTACAGAGGGCAAAGTCCAAAGCCACAAGGAACTGAGGCAGCCTCATCATGGCACAGTACTTTCTTTTCTTTCTGGCTACTTTTCAGGCGTCAGAGCCACATGATAGGCAAACCTGCAAATAACAAGTGCTCTAATTTCTGAAATTATTTTTTAACCATTCCCATGAACACCAGGAAATGTCCACTCCTGTTTTCCAGTCAAAATTATCTGCTCACATGAATTCTAGAAAGAACACATTCCATCCAAGGATCAGGAAAAAAATCCTTAATCAAAATGGCAAATAGCAAAATTCTCAATCATTCATGGTCAATGACAAGGCCAGACCTTCTTGATTTTAATTGCTCAGACACGTGGAGAATTCCAAATCTTTGTGACGTCAGCATTTTCCCCCATTGGGATTAGTTTAAACACTGAAAAACAGGATAATACTGTTCTTGCTGCTATTATGGGAACCCAGTAAATATGCAAGTTAATATAAAATTTAGAAATATGCTTCATCCCTTTCCTATTTTTTTTGTTTGTTTTGTTTTGTTTTTTGTAGAAAGGCTAATGAACCAACTGAGACAGAGAATAAGCTAAAGGCTAGATAACCACCAACTAGATATACCACCACAAGTGAATCCCCAAGCTTCTGCGGCAATGTTGAAAACCAAGAGAAAGGAGACCTCAGGTGGCTTTGAATATGATTTGGAAAATAATCTTATTTTACAATCAAATATGCCAGTTGCCTCCACCATGTAAATACTACCTGTATTAGGTTTCAGATTTTCATGATCAGCCTTATCTAAATTTCAGTGAATTTTGCATTCATCTAGAATGAGACCTTTTATGAGAGTAGGAGACAGGAAAGCCTTTTCCAAGGTATTTTGCAGCCCAAGAACCTAAAATGGAATTATTCCACTTGGGAATGGATAATTATGTAAGATATATTCTGTACCACGTGTATTTTTTTAACTTTGTATTAGGATTATTCTCAAAGCCAGTTTTAAAAGTGAATGAAGTTTTTCCCTCAAATAAATCTCCTAGTCTCGTGTTCAAGGGTCTCCGCCAGAAAGTCTGCACACTGCTTTGCCTTTAGACCGCCATTCATGGAGGAAAGCTATAAAAACTGAGGAAAACGCCTACTTATTTTTAAAACAACTAGAATTTCTTCTTGCTTCTTAGTAGTATTGGAAAATATTTTAATAACTAAAATAATAAAACTTCATGTGAGGCCAATTCTACATTAATTATTGCCTCTTGGGGTGGAAAATTAAGGAAACATTAGTAAATGTGTTAACTAGAGAAACCACTGCACTAATTTCCCTGCATGTATCTGGGTCTAAGGTCACAATAAAATCCATACTGTACATAGCCCTTAAAAGAAAGCAAACTCACAGTTTTAGCTCTAACAATAGTAGTATCAGAATACTCAGGACTGAAATTAATGGACCATAAAAATCCCTGTGATTCATCAGTAGAATTTGATTAACCTACTTAAATGCTCTACAGTTCAGTTTAGGGATCTGTAATGAGGGTTGCTGATATGATTGCTTGACTTGTTTTAATATTTCAAACACTCTACCCCATTACCATCTTAATACTCGAAAACTAATGAGTATTTGAAAACTCATTTTAAAGCACCGTATCTTTGAATAAACATGTTGAAATCGTGTTTCTTGCTTTTGCTTAAAACTTTGGTGTGTGATTGATGCCACCTTGTAGATTTCCCTCTTTTTTTTTTTACTGTACTTGCCTCCTTCAACCCGGGACCTTTTCTATTTGATATATAGTGTTTATCCAGTCTTCTAGGTGTGTGAACAACACATGGGGCACTCATACCAATGACCATTGTTACTGTGTTGTTCCCTTCCCTGTAGAGCAAGAAGTCTCAGCAAAATATTCTTGATGGTCCCAAGGAATCTTTGCAATTTACAAATACTTTCACAGTCTCCGGAGACTCTTCAGGTTTCTGTCAAAATGATGTCATTTTTATCATTAGAGTTAACTTTTCTATTTTTGTCTATAGATTTCATACCACTTATTAAAGTGCATTTTGAGGTACAAAAATATGAAGCTAGAATAAGGAAGGTAGCACTGACCGTTGTCTCCAGTCCAGAAAGCAATGTTAAATCGGCAAGGCAAGGTTTTAGGACATTTCTTTTTACTGCATTCTCATTGCACTCCTGCTTTGTACCCCAGTCCTTCTGATTCCCCTTGTCTGTCAGTTGGGCCCTACACCCAGTTATACAGGACAGTCTTCCTTTGGTTACTTCTGTCTGACACCTGCCTTCTAACTGTGTTTGGCAGGCCAGCAGGATGAGGTAATAATCAGAAGAAAATGTTCTGGTTCTTTGGCCTCATCCATGTACAACATTATTCAAAACAGTTTTCTGTGAGTGAGAATAGAGTTGCTTTGAGGTCCCTTGGTCTAACATTCTGTGGTGATGTGGAGGAACAAAACTGTAAACTTTTTTGATCCCTTCTAGAATAGTGGAAATATAAATTATACCTGCCTTTGTCCATCCTCTCAGTGATGTTTACAGACAGATATATGTAGAAATGAGAGCCTTTCATTTGTAAACATTCTGGCTTTACTCTCTCCAAGTCCAGCCATCTTCTTAAGCACAGCTCCCATGGTCGTTACAGTCGTGTTTTCCTAAAAGCATATTTTGTGAACTATTTCTCCAAGATGATGGCAGTTTTTGTAAGCCAGATGCCTAAAAGACATATGGTTTTCATAGATTTTTCCGTCTAGACTCGCTTTATTTAGTGACTTTCGGTCTGAATTGGTCCAGTTAAATTTTCTGTAGGAGCTTGTATAAAATTTTTAAACGTGGGCATACCACTAAGGTGTAAAACAAAAAGTTTGACTTCTTGTTGGCGAGCGATTAAAAGGGATTGGTTGAAACTTTCCTTCAGGTTAAGTAATTCTGATCATACTGTACGCCCACTCGTCTATTCCTCTCCCACAACACTGTCCAAAATGGAAAGGCTTACCCTAAAAATCCGGTAACTGTTAAATTCATATACTTCTCACTGTTTTCCTGAGTAAATTTTTTGTATTCCAGTTGATGTATGTGAGTGTGTTAGAAAGCTCTGATTCTTTCTGCAGACTCTTTACATGGCCCAGGGGACATATGATTCCTTGCCCTTTTAACACCAGTTTTTACAAACACAGCATTTCCCTCATTTTAAAAAAACACCCAACAAGCCACTGAGTAAAGGAGATGAACATACAGGAGTTTTTGTAGTGCCTTCGAACACCAATGAAAAATTTCATTCTAAAATGCGGTTTTTGAGCCAGCATCAAAGACTCATTTAGCAACAATATGACACTTCAAGAGAAAAAGAATAACTTCTAGACTTGCCCAGAAAGCAGCCTTTTGCTCCCTCTTTTGTAAGAGCTAACACCGCAGATCCGTTCCCAGTTTAACTGCATCAGGACGAGGAGACTCGTGGAAGGGAGAAAATGTGGGCCGTTCTGTCTCCACCAGTATCATCACTTGGCTTCGCACTAAGCATTTAATTGGACTCGGTCACATATTTGTTCACTGACATGGCAGCTTGCAAGGCACACCGCCTCTCTGTTTTTCTGTTTGCTTTCAACTTTTTTGTTTTTAAAATTTGAACTCTAAGGCATGTTAGAGCTCCTCCTGCTGGAATTTTTTTTTTTTTAATCACTGGGATTCTAATTAGTAAACAGTAACTCGTCTCCATTTTCTCCACTCTGACTGATACGAGTGACCGGAAAAATACCACATGGTGCATTTAAAACTGGCCTTTTAATTCACCGGGTATCACAGGTCAGGCAGAAATGAAACAATGGCACAACGTAAATCTTCTGTAAGTCTTCAAATTCCCTGTGCTCAGTTTTTTCTTGTTGTTGTTCTTACAAAAATAAGAGGAATTGGAAAGTTAACTTTTGCATCAGTATTCCTAATTACATATTTACCCTCTTTGAGATAAGGCCTCAAGTCAGATATCATGCCCGAAAGCTTCTTGCTCTCTATCAGAAAGGGGCAAAAGGTCTTTTCCACCTTTCCAAAGCAGAAATGAATTTTACACTTTCTTATAGAGATCCAGTGTTGCCTTTTCCCTCCCCATCCTTGCTTGTTTTGCTTCTTCTCCCTGACTTGAGATGACAAAGGAATATGCATCTCAGAAGTAGAAGTTTGCCTCTCCCAGTAGCTAGTCCTTAGCACCTCCTTCCCAACTTCTCCTCCTTCCCCCAGATGTCTGAGTTGGCCAACCCCTTCCCCTGGTGCCTGGGGTGGGAGTGAGGGGAAGGGCAGGGAGAAGAGGACAGAAGAAGATGAAGAGGGTTAGAAATAGTTTTACCCCAGCTACCATCAATGGGAGTAGGTTTCTACATACAGCATGTAAGTTCTTAGATCTCTTTGGGCATTTCTTGAAAAAGAGAGAGAGAGGGAGAGAGAAGGGAGGAAGGGAAGGAGGGGGAGAGAGAGACAGAGAGAGAGGAAGTCTTCCGAGGGGACACTGCCTAACTTCTTTCAATAGCCATGTGTGTGTAAACTCTTTAAAAGCCACATCCTCTCTCTCTATGTAGTTTTCTCATCACTGTATTCCTCTTACCTTCTGCTTCTCTGCATACCTTTTAGTCTTTTTCTCTACCCAACTTATCTGTCGTCAGTGATACAGTACAGAAGCTAAAATATAAAAATTAATCTCAGAAGTAATGCTTTTTAGGAATCATATTTTAAAACAACTAAAAGCCCTCCAAAAGTTATTTGTTTTATGAATTAGGACTTGGAGCAAAACAAGTAATTTTGCCACTTGTGCTAAAGAATATGACAATACTTGATTTCTCAAACTGACAGTACTTTTTCTAGCTTTTTTTCCCTTCATACATACTATCTCCTATTCCTGGAATGCCAGTCCCCTCAACTTGTTCTGTTTTCTTCAAGTCCTTCCAATCCTCCAACCTCTTTCCATCCCCAGGCTAAGACTCCAGGTGTCCCTGAAACTCTTGAGGCATAATCCTGCCGTAGCACTTACCCAACTGTGGACACTGTTTACTCGTCTCTCTTCCCAGCTCAAGTAGAAACTCCTGGGCAGCGACTGTCTTTACTTCTGTACCTCTAACTCTTAATACAGCACCTAAAACATAAACAGGGCTTATTGAGGTAATGAAAGAAAACAAAATGTGTTGATGTTTGGTGTTTAATCAAAGTTTATTTTTAGAATTAGCCCAATATTTAGTGTATTTTAAGGAACAATTTAAACACACTTTCTCTCTTGTTCTGTTCTGTTGAAAACCTTGCCTGGCTAATTCTTTTTACGGCTCATAAACTGAGCAGATTTAATGTGGGTAAATCATCCCTTAAGCTGCCTTTTTGCTGCAGCCACAGAAGTGGGTTTATCAGTACCATCCTTACGGGTGAAATCCAAGTCAGATATTTAAAATAAAGTAAGGAAAGTGTGGCAAGGTAGGTTATATTAGCACTTATCTCAGAGACTAAGTTATACAGTATACTATATGTTTGCATCATCAAATAAAAACTGTGGACTGTTTTTCTCCTTATGTTCTTATTTCAAAGTCTATCAATTGATTCATACTTTCCCAATAGCATACATTATAAAATCGTGGGTTCGTTTTCACAGGGGAAAGAAATGCTGGCTCTAAAATGTAGCAAGAATCATATTAGAGAATTTTTTGAATCCTTTAAATGGACTCCAAGTTCTCTGTTCTTTCCAACATCTACTGTAAACTATTCTTGGACAGTATCGGCTTATTCTGTTACTAAATAAAGCTAAAAGGCCAAAAATACGCTGGATAGCATCCTATAGTATTTTTGATAATAAATTACAAAATATTATCTTCCATGTGGACAAAATCATGACTGTTTATAGCATTTTTCTGAACTTATTAGCCTTAGATTTTTTAGATGTGTAAAACCTGTTTTTTGAATAAATGCTCAAATCAAGAAGCAAAGCACAACACAATGCTGAAATTTAAAATGCTGTGTCCCATAACCTGTTCTCTTAGAGCAGACATTAGCAAGAGGAAGTCCTGGGTCATAGTTAGTTACCTTTCCATTTCATCGGGAGGTGTGCTCCTGTCTGATTTATCCTTGAGGATGTTCACTCATTCATGTTCTTGAACTTCTGGTTGGGACACTGCCCCCTGCAGGTGCTGTGGAAGGCTGCAGGCAGGGTAAGGAGTAATCTCAGGTTTTAGGAAAGTTTATACCGTTGTTCAGATGCCTTAAACTTTGAAAAATGATGCAAGGATTAAATAATTCAAAAGAGTCGTGGAGAAGAAAGGCGTTTCAGTTCCTGGGAAGGAGATACTATGGGCATCTCCCAACTCAACTGATTCTGACGCCACCAGAGCCATTTTTGCCTGGAGCCACTCTAGAGCCGAACGCAGCAGAGTGCACTGTGGGAGGCTCTCTTCACAATTTTAGAAAACTCAGAAGCAGTTTTTGCTTTTTTTCTCTTGTTTTCTAAGAAATTCGTCCAATGTAGCCCTCAAAAAGGAGGTGCCTTACTTCTTGTGCTTAGGTAGAGAAAAACCTTCATTTTTGGGGGGGGGATCTGTTTCATCAATAAAATTAAAAAGTTGTGCAACGGCTTCCCTGGTGGCCCAGTGGCTGAGAATCCGCCTGCTGATCCAGGGGACATGGGTTCGTGCCCCGGTCTGGGAAGATCCCACATGCCGCAGAGCGGCTGGGCCCGTGAGCCATGGCCGCTGGGCCTGCGCGTCCGGAGCCTGTGCTCCGCAGCGGGAGAGGCCACAACAGTGAGAGGCCCGCGTACCGCCAAAAAAAATAAATAAAGATGTGCAAGTTGGTATTAGATTCTCATGGCTCCTAGTAACCTGAGATGTATAACTCTCTCATGATCCTAAATGCAATTATCTGTAAATTAAATTTTGAGACAGTTATATCTTAAAGCTTCACCTATATCTAATAAGTAGAACTTACAGTATAAATGAAGCCTATTGCATATCCTTTTTTAATGCAAATAACTATCCTCTTAGGCAAATAGCATTCCCCTAGAAGTATCAATCTTTGAATATTTTTTTGAGGGTTTTCCTTTTTTTTTTTTTTTTAAATTTGGGTCCACCTAGCTAACTAGGTTGGATTTCAATCATACCCTCTCCAAAGATGAGAGTTTGGAATGCATGGTTAGATGTGCTTAGTTTCTATACCTACTGCCATTTTCATGAGCAAATACAAGCTTCCCTAAACAAGTAGTTATTCTTCTGGTGATGACTAACAAGAAAACTACCATAGCATAATATCTTTGTCTTTATAAAATAAACCTAAAACTGACCCATGCTTGAGTCTAATTTCCAAAGGTATCAAAGTATTTCTACAACCATTTCTTCATCTTTCTTAAGATTTTTTTCCAGCACTTTCTCTTTTTGCTTTTACTTTACCTGGCAAGTGAAATGAATTGCTAATGAAGCAAGGACAAAATCATTTATTATGTCTTAGAACAGTTTTCAAAGCACAATCCCAGGACCAGCAGCATCAGCATAATCTGGGAACTTGCTAGAAATATCTCACCCCTTTAAAAATTCTGTGTGGGACCTAGAAACCTGTGTTTTAACAAGTCCTCTGGGGAATTCTGATGCACTGTCCAGTTTGAGGACCATAGCCTTAGAACATGCCAACATAACTGCCCAATAGAAAGAATCCTGGCCTGGGAGTCATGATATCTTGTTTTAAGCACAGGAAAGGACAGAGCCTGAGCTACATAGACCCAGGCTGGCTCACATACTTGCCAGATAGATAAATCCCACTTCCCATCTTGAAGAGGAATAAGGGCAGGGGCAGAAAGACCAAGCCATTTCAGTAATCAGTGTTATGCTGATTACCAGGAAGCAGGGAGCTAGAAGAAAGGTAGCTTCCATCCTCACCCCCATTCTGATGCACCCCTGTTAAGACAGTCTCCCGTCATGAATACCGAGAACCAGTTAACCCAAAGAAGAGCAGATGAGAATTTAGTTCTTCCATTCTTAGAAGAGAATCGAACAAAACAATAAGACAGCTGACCATTCTTCTCTCTTATCAGTGTAGCCAGTTGCTCCCCCACCATGCGTCCCACCCCAAGTGACCGTTTGACTTTCTTACAAAATTTGTCATTGTCCAAAATACTGCACACGGTCCATCCCTACAGCTACAAATGCAACGTCAAGTATTACATCTTTCCCTTTGATTTGGAAGCAGAAACATAGCTTTTCTATCGTAACCATGAGCCGCCCACACACAACAGTGTTTCAATAAACACTAAGTGATGCAAGATGCTCCATTGCAATGTAATGGGTAACTTAATGAAGCCCATCACTGCACAAAGTAACAGAGGAAAATTTGGTACAAAACAAATAACTCTGCTTGGCCCAAAATAAACTGTCTTATGAGGTGAATGTCTTTGGAAACTCTGAATGGTTAGGACCTAGACCAATGAAATGAACCTTAACAGTAAACCTTAAATGTTTTTCTGGTGTTGAAGTTGGCAAACATCTTAGCATTACTTATTAAGAAAATTCACACTGAACAACTTAATGCTTCTCTTGAATTGCTTTCTATAGAGATTATTGGGGGATTATTGTTTTAGAAATAAGATGATGCTCATTTCTTCCAGTAGGGTTGACAGACTTTTTTTTATAAGTAAAATTATTTATATATAAATAGTGAAGAAGTTAGTAATCATAAGCTTTCATAATCTATGACACTGACACATTAAAAAAAACACAACAAAACACCAAAACACTGTAATCTTTACTTAAACATTCTAAGACCGAGACAGTGAAGCATTTGAACACACTTTTTAGGGTTGTTTTTTATTCCCTGAAATAATGGCCAGTTATGCTATTGTAGTTACCTAAGCAAGCTGTTGTAATTACCATCAGTCAAGGGTTGACACACTCTAGGATTTTTAATTACTCAGTACATATATGGGTTACTTTAACCTGAAACCAAGCATATTTTAAAGATGTTATAATTATTTTAAGAGAACATGATGGAAATTTTATCTTTCTTTTTCTTTTTATCAGTAATTCACCACACAGGTGTGCAGTGCCTAGTCAATGCCTTAGGGACTCCGTTAAAGTGCTCATAATGGGGGGCTTCCCTAGTGGCGCAGTGGTTGGGAGTCCGCCTGCAAAGGCAGGGGACGCGGGTTCCGGCCCTGGTCCGGGAAGATCCCACGTGCTGCGAAGCAGCTGCGCCAGTGCGCCAGAACTGCTGAGCCTGCGCTCTGGGGCCCGCAAGCCACAGCTGCTGGGCCTGTGTGACACGGCTGCTGAGGCCTGCGCGCCTGGAGCCTGAGCTCCGTAGCAGGGGGGGGGGCCGCCGCGGTGAGAGACTCGCGCACCGCAGTGGGGAGTGGCCCCTGCTCACAGAAGCTAGGGAGAGACCGCGCGCAGCAACGAGGACCCAACACAGCCAAAAATAAATAAAACAAAAAATAAATAAATTTATTTTTTTTTAAAAAGTGCTCATAATGGATAGGTTCTCCTGATTTATTTATTTGAAAAAAATATTATGAGCCAAAGGCAACGCCGAGTTCTGGGATACAGTGGTAAACAAGACAAACAAAAGACCTGGCACATAGCAGAAAGTTACACTTTTCTGGTCTCCTGCCTTGCCTTCTATGTGCAATTGCCCATTACCGTTGACCTTGTTGTGTCCCATCAGCATGGTCCAAAGATTGGGGTGGAGATTAATGAGAAGTTGCTGTTCCATCAGAGTATTTCAATCTTTCTATTCTCTGTCTCCATCATTGAACTCCTCCATTCCACCTCATCACTTAATTTCTAGTTTCTTTAACCTCATTATAGACCTTCATTCTCTTATGACTTTCACATTTTATGTGTCACAGTTAAAATCATATTTGCCCCTGCTTTGACCACATTATTGTATTTTCAGGCTCTGAGAATATATTCTCAGAGTCTGACTTACAAAATTTTGCCTAATTTTTTCCACATAAATGGGATGCTATGGTAAAACCACTTGCATACTTCTCTTATCCCATTCATCTTCCACTATGAATAATAGGTTTTGAGTTTTTAAAAATCATGCAGCATAATACAGTCCACATAGTACATGCTCAATAAATAACACATGCAATGCATGAGTGGAAAGCATGTTATAGATCACCTAGTCTGAGTCTCCTGTGTCATAGATGAGAAAACTGAGGCTTAGAGAAGTTTAGTGATTAATGATTATACATACTGGCAATTGGAGCTGTGTAAACTTGCTGCCTCAAATATAAACCTCTGACAAATGCTTCAAAAGATTGCATTTCTGGCCTCATTGAACCCGCTCACCTTGACCTGGTCTGTACTCTAACCTGGCTAAACATCCTTGTGTAGGTACTTTTCAGTCATTCATTTGTTTGTCTACTATTTAATAAATATTTTTATTTTATTTTTTTGCGGCACGCGGGCCTCCCGTTGCGGAGCACAGGCTCCAGACGCGCAGGCTCAGCAGCCATGGCCCACGGGCCCAGCCGCTCCGCGGCATGCGGGATGCCCCCGGACCGGGGCACGAACCCGCATCCCCTGCATCGGCAGGCGGACCCTCAATCACTGCGCCACCAGGGAAGCCCTTAATAAATATTTATTCACTGCCTTCTAACCACATTATACAATGATGAATATACATAATAAATA
This sequence comes from Aethalodelphis obliquidens, assembly GCF_003676395.1. Classification (NCBI taxonomy): domain Eukaryota; kingdom Metazoa; phylum Chordata; class Mammalia; order Artiodactyla; family Delphinidae; genus Aethalodelphis; species Aethalodelphis obliquidens. The sequence continues at coordinate 8,306,347 of NW_020837999.1, read as the reverse complement.
CAGAATATGTCCTCTCTGCACTCAAGAAATTTGCAATCTACTGGAGGACACAGGCAATAATCTAGTAAATAAATACATAATGGCAAACAGAGTTAAGTGCTATGAAATACATAAAACTATGAAGCCATGAGGAGTGGTGGTTGGAAACTATAGGATGGTCAGGAAGTGCTGAGGAATGACATTTAAGCCAAGAACAAAAGGATCAGAAGAGAACTCAGTTTGCATTCCTTTTTGTCTTGGCTACAACCCTTGGTCAAAGCTATCACACATGCATGAAACAATTTCCAACCCACCATGCCACACTGTACTCTGCCCCTCACTGCGATTGTCATTTAAGATCCACTTTTTTCAAATAAAATCCCCTAATTAAGTCCATCCCATTATTAAGCCTCTGGTAGAGTTTCCCTTTTTCAAGTTCAAATTCTGGCCAACTCTCTTGCCCCTCCTGTAACTGCTTAAATGCTAAGAATATATTTCTATAGGTTATGTGACTAATTGTCAAACTCCCTGAGGAAGAGCCTATGATTTACTATTTATTCCAAACATCTGCTGAACAACTGAGCAGTCAAATACCCTGTAGGTAGAGTTTCCAAGAGTCTAAATCCTACATGCCATTGTAGCTTTTTTTTTTTTGCAAGAGCAATGATTTACTAAAACAAACAAAAAAAAACCTTAATATAATGTAAAGATCAGTGGTTATCACAAGTATTCATAAGTTGTTTCTTACTTCTAGGAGTAACTTTCATTTATTCATTTTGTCAAACATTCAGTGGCTGAATGACAAGCCCTGAGCTAGACACCACAAGAAAATGAAGATGAGTGAGACACAGCCCATTTCTAATCAGTTGCAATAAGCATATAAACCTAATTCTAGAAATATGTTGAGATTCTACAGAAGCATCAAGATAGGGAAAGGTAGGTCAGAGAAGACTTCACCAAGGTGAGCCTTGCGGGAGGAATAGCAGGTTCCAGCAGATAAACAAAAGAACATTGAGAACATAATTGAAGGCAACACCCTGCTAAACACTCTATGAAACAGCTCAAGTGGACATGACCTCTGGCCTCTGGAAACTTCACATCAAAGGAGAAAATGATGTAGGTTCAAATCCAGGACATAAGTTAAACAAATATGGCCATTTCAAATGAAAATGAGCAGTATGCTAGTGAAAGCGCAGGTGTTTTTGCATGGTCATAAGTGAAAAGGAAATTATAGGAGGATTTTTCCCAGCAGGAAATTACCGAAACATTTCAGGTGGTCATGGTAGCAGGTAGCCTTTCTGCAGGAAAAGGACTTACTTGTTTACTCAAATTAAAGAGCTAGTAGGGATTGGTTTAGTTTCATAACTGTGCCCATAAAGTATCTCTAATTACACTTTCAAAAACTGAGTGCCTGCTTAGTAATAATGAGACTTAGTATAAGAGGTTAAACTGAAATGCACCTTCCCAAGGAAACCTTTCCTCTCAAGCCTCCTGGACATTTTTCAAGTACAGGAGGCAAAAGAAACTCCACTAAGATCTATGAGTTTGTGCTTAAGTGGTCAGTATTTGTACCATTAATCAACAATATCTCTTTTGCTTTGATCTTTCCTTGACCATCTAATTTTATCTTATAGCTCTGTAATTTTTTAACATTTCATAACCATTTTCTTTAACTTTTCTAACTTCACTCCTTCATCCTGAGAAAAAATATTTGATTTGATTAATTTAGTGTGTCCAATACAGAAGAAAATTTCATGACATGACTGTAATTCCAGAAGGGTTCTTTCTGAAAAAAATCAATGGGAGAGTTTTATCAAGAAGAAAGGTTTCAATTTGCAGAATTTGTTGAATTTTGTTGACTATAAACATTACTCTCCGAGACATGACATATAAAGTCAAGTACACACCCAAAAAAGCTTATTAATACATTTAGGAAATAAATGTATGGGTTCAGGGAATAAAGAGTATTAGTTGGTAAAGCTGAGATTCTCAGATATAGTAATATTTCGTTATCTGGAGCTTATTCAGCAACCTCAGCTATTAGAAACACCATTACCAACCAGAAAGTGAGCAATACTGTTGCTAAGAATAAAACTTTTAGGACCCAAAATAGGAACCAGAGCTCATGCAGTTTACTCAGGCGCTCACCTTGAGCCTGTTTACACTTATTGTGGAGAACTCTAAAAACCTTAATTTTTCTTTCTACTGCTTAGCAAATTAGAAGTAAAATACAGGATAAATTGGAGAAAGCTACTGCTAAAGACAATGAGAAGTGATAATTAACATCCAGACAGGGAGAAAAAATAAGAAGATTACTTAAAGGGAAATAAAAATTCAAACCCCATCAGTCTCTGAGGCCTAAATACCTTATTAGTTCCTGGAGTGGGCATAATATAGTACACTTCATACTCTGTTGACTGAGAAAAATGCCGTGTATTTCAGATGCCTTTTAAATGACTTAATATTTATATTAGTATTGGGAGGGACGACTTCAGTTTTTAGCAACATTTGTATATGAAAAAATACCTCATTTAAAAACAAAAATGCTAGGTGAATGAAAGGTGACAGTATTAAATTATTACAAATGGCAGCCACTCCTGCTGACCTGTCTGTGCATGAGCATGTGCGTGACGGCTCTTTCTCAGTGTCTTTGGGATAACCTTCTGCTAGATATTCTACTTGTGTCTTTACCTGTCTCTTTCTCTCTTTCTAGCCGGAGACCACCCCCATCACCTACTCGTCCCACTATAATCCGTCCACTAGAATCCTCCCTGTTAGACTAAACGAAGTGTCTGGCATGGCAATTAATTACTAATGAATTATGCAAAAGCAAAATATTTGGTAACCGTTGCAGTAAATCATGAGTAGTCGCATGTGTGGATATCAGTCGGCAAGTAACCAGTTTTACTAATGCATTCATCACTCACCTTCATTGCTCATGATATGTCAAACTTTTGGGGTTTGACTCTTGAAAACTGCTGACTCTTTGAGGCTTTATATGTTGTATCAACCAAAGTAGATTGTATAGCAGCCCGCTACTTTGTGGACCATTGGCCTACCCTGGCATATATTTGGAATTGCTTTGACAACTTTCCCAGGTTACCTACCAGATAGCCCATTTAATATAATTCCTAAGAGATAAGAGATGGTGGGCTTAGACCTAAATGATACGTATTTATTTTTCCACATTCTGTTTTGACTGACGGAAATTATGTTGTCTATTATACATGTTTCCGCCTACGCCATGATTAGCTATTTAGATCCTTTCTCCTTCCTCTTTATTTCATAAAACTGCTAAGAAGTGATTTTTTAAAAGTTAGGATTCCTTAAAAATAAAACTTTTCCAGAAGCATGAGGTAGTTTGCAAAGGAAAAGTTAATGCATTGCTTGCTCTAGAGGGCTTCTCATGGCAATGTGTTTTGCTTCAAGCTAGAAGCATATTCAACAGTGAATTAAAGCTTGTTTTTTGGTAGTCAGTCAGTAAATTGGGCTACTTTCAGAGTTCAAGGAAGAAGCAAAATATCACATCTCTAGAAGTGTCTGTACAAATGTAATTTCTTTATTCACGTATATACTTAGCTCCTCACAAGTTACAGTGAAGGCTGATATGGAAAATATTTAATTTTTTATATTGATCTAATTTTAAGCATGGCTAATTATACTTCGACACTAATTCCAGTTGATTTAGTTAGTTAGTTAGTGCAAAAATATGTCTCCCTTTCCATGCTAATATGTAACTTCCTAATATAAAAATTTAGCCTACCTTTTAAACAGTTTAATGTAACTTTTTAATCGGTTCTAGGCTTTCTTAATAAATCCTGAGCCTTACTATGGGATAGCCATATTTAAAGAATGGGACCTGGAATGGAAAGAAAAGATGCCCTAGTTTGAGAGCAGAGCTCACATTCCTACAGTCGGACAACTTCAGAGTCTCTTTCCAGGTCATTCCAGAAAATAGTATTAAGACATCGAGATTTAAAGCAAATTGGCAAATTCTAACATTTCTAAAATTTATAAGAGCAGCTTAGCCTGAGGGTTAATAGTTCAGTCTTGAGGCTGACTTTTGGACTACCTAGAACTAGATGATTAGCATGTAGGAAACAGCCAGAAGCCAACCGGAATTTTGTCTGCTAACTGTTCCCAGACAGCAGACCAAGTATTCACTGCATAGTTGTGTCCCATGACACCATTTCATATTCTACAGAACTAAATCAGGTTTAACCAACTGAAATACCTCCCTTTGAAAGCAGCAAACGTGATTTGTATGTTAACTTTAATTTCCTGTGTAGTTTATACCCAAAGCAGACGCCCATAAAGTATGAAGTAAAACTTTTAACCATTATTAAAAAGAGACCTTGCCAAGTTGAATGGCATTGTTTTGAACTTATTCTAAAGGGTTAAAAGTAGTCCACTTAGGCAAAAATCAGAGAATACAAGATTTACAAAAAGGGCATTTCAACTTTTAAATTGCAAGTGATTGTATAAGAATGCCGCCCTAAATCACCACCCTAAATCTTCTCATATCTTTTTTTTTCTCATGGAAAAAAATTAACTCTTTGTGAATGGAACAGATGTGCAAAATACATACTGTATTTTTAAAATAGTGTTGCAGCTAAGTGGAAATAAGTTAAGTAAACATCCATAGTAAAATGAATAGTCTAAAGTGATATCTTTTCACAAAATTCCCTCTTTTTTAGGATCCCCTTTGCTCCTTCTTTTGAATTCTCTAAAATAGGCATCTAACAGATTATATACTTCAGGGTTTGGCTTTGTGCTGTATGTGGTTTTGCGTTTTGCTGTATTTCAAAAATTTCCTTTGGTTAAAGGAAAATGTTGTGGATAACCACTGACGTGTTCTTAGATCAGCACAAACCATGTCAAAGAAAACTGGGGATTTTTTTCCCAGGTTTCTTTGCACCGATTTTATGCATCATAAACAATGGCATTCGTCACCTTTGGCTTTTGCTCTCAGATTATCACCCCACAGTTTCACTGTCCCAATTGTCTCTTCTTGTGTGTACATTTTTGTTTTATTTTACTTCTAAGTTATTTCTAATAGAACCCAGCCTCCCCTGGAATTTCAGCAGTCATGTTGGAGAATATTTTCAGTTTACGGCAGTATTGTGTCATATGATTAGTATTAATCCCATTTCCCAAAGGGTTTGTATCCTGCTAAAAGGAGATGTCAATGTAAATGAAGTCAGAAGCCCTAGGATGTGCGGAGTGTGAAGTACAACGTTCATATTAGGCCTTAAGATGGGAATGTCGCTTAATGAGCTTTCTAAGTATTTCCCACACACTTCAGATCTTTTGTGTAACTTCATCCTGATTGCTCTGATGTTGTCTACACAACAGATGTAGCTCCATCATGTCTAGTATAATAAAACGTACAGTGTTTTTAGGATTTGGAAAAGTAAACTGTATATGTTTATTTGATGGGTAAATCTATTTTATTGTCACATGCTAATTCTTGCATGCTTATTGACTAACTGGAATAGCCATTTACTCAGTTGTGGACAGATGGTTGAAATAGTATTGATTTAGAACAGATATATTGAATTTCCAGAAATCATCTACCAAGATTACTCCTCTGAATATTGCTTTTAGCTGTGTTTTGTAACATAGAAGAGCAGTAGGGTCTGTTTAGTTAGCAAATTGCCTACTTGTTCAGATACAAACTCACTCTATTCCAAAACATTATAATAAAACCAAGTTCCTGTGATATAACTATAAGCCTTCTGACCTTAGAATTAAAGAGTAATCATATAGATTCATTTTATGACTTTTTAGAATAGACTGTAGCCATAATTCTCAAATATGAAACGGGACCTAATACCAGTATGTGATAAATGTTGATGTTTTCTGTGTACACACGTATTTTCTAAGCATGTGTCCCTATGTATACAGTATATACATAGTAAATTTGTGTAAGTACATGTATTTTGTGCCCCTGTGGGTAAGTAGCTTTAAAAATCACTTGTTAAAATGCCGTGAGCATGTGTGTGATTGTGTGTGTATTGTATATATATGTATATGTTTGGGTGTAAATATTTATACATGTGTGTATGTGTGGGTATGAATATATTTTTTAAACTGTGTTAATACAAGAGTTAGCTTTAGAGTATTTGCCATAATATGTGATAAAAGTGGTTCATTTCTCATAACATACACGAGGTGTACAAAATTTTCTCCAGATTACATTCATTCTGAGAGGCACAAGGCTCAGAACTTCCATGACAACATGGTAGAATAACATCTACAGGCATTTGCATCTAAATTCACAGCATTGCTATCGAAGAAGAAATTATCTTTGCCAATATAGCTAGCTCATAGTAAGTGTAAGATCTGGAAACCTACCTTTAAGGTCTCTGATTAGAATTATAAATTATTCTTAGATTGCTGAGGTGAATCTTAAAAAGCTGTTTGTCTACATAGTCATTTTCTTTCTCTACAGTAACTGTCAAAAAATAAAAATAGAGGGATACAGCAGTATAATACAAGTAGTGGATTTTCTGAGTAAGTTTGCTTAAAATGCAGGGAAGAAGTTATGTAACACCTCAGAGGCAGGTCATCCATCCACTTTTTCAGGTAAACATTTTTCATTTGTCAAACAATGTAATTATTTGAAATGGACAGGAATCTCCTTAACATTAAGAATAAAGCTTAAATAGTAGGTCTCTAAACTATGGAACTCGATGAAAGAAGATAATATTTGAGACTCAAGCCATGAGTTTTATATCATTTCACTAAGAGGACTGCAAGCTGTGAGCTCAGAGTTTAATGTGAATGAAGCTAGATGGTTTCTAAGAAACAGTTATTGGTTCACTAGATCCCTCATTCCTTTCTTAAAAGCTCAAATGTGTCTTCTAGAACCTTCAGTCATCCTGTCTAGTTGGTATGTTTAACATTACGTGGTGCTCTGTATGGTGAAATTTTAAGAGTATTTTGAAGCATATGTAGTATATGCATTGCTATTTGTATATACGTGTAAGAATGTATGTATGTATGAGAGCAAGAGAGAGGAAACTCAAGGAAGAGTCTCCTGTTTGTCTTAAGACCTGCTCATGCTGGTATATTGGTGAGACTTTTCACCTCTCTGGTCTGGGGTTTCACACATGGCTCAGCTCAAGGCTTCATTCCTTTTTAATTTTTACCCTCAAATTCCTTAATGTAATGTTTTTTAAATTACGATAAAATTACTCTGTCTAATCTCTTGCATTGTATGTTGCCAATTTGCTAAAAATGATTCCTTCCAATCAGAAATTCTACCATTACTTGATTTGTGTTTAATTTTACATGTACAGCCTTTGTTTTGCTTGCCTGTGTGTTTCTTTTCTCTCCCTTTTCTGAATCAAACTCCTCTTTTGCTTTTTTATATTAAGAAGCAGTGTACAGAAGCAAAATCTTGCCTTCTCTGTTGATTCTTTAATTAATTGGAGCCAGAGAACTTTCCCCTGTCTTCTTGGCACTTTCAGGCTTTCTTAATGCTGAGATATGGATGGACTCTATGAATGGAATTTTTGAAGCAAGTTCCTAAAGCTTGTATCATTCTTGAAGGTCATGTGTACCTATTGTGAAAATGTGAAGCTGTATTTCTGAACCTGAAATAAATGATAACATTTGAAGGACTCCCCCCTTCCTCATTCTTGTATATATTTGAGTCATGTCTATGCTTATCAGTAAGATCTGAGACTTGTAAATATTTGTAACTCTTTCGATCCTGTTGGTACCAACGTGGAGAACGATAGCATTTGGCATTACTGTCGTTAATTTGGGGAAGGATGAGATTTTTAAAGGGAGCAAATTGGACAAATCAAAGGCAGGAGAGTGGGAAACATTTTATTCCTGATTTGAAGTCATCGTTGTACTAAGTTAAAGAAGAACACAAACCTTAGGCAGCTGGAGGGTACAAAGTGACACTTGCCAAGAAGCACCGTGACATTTTGCTATTGAAAAGGAAGTGATCCCGAAAAGCTAGGAAACAAAGTTGAAGAATACTCTGCCCAAATGGTAGGTCTACAGAAGGCATTTCTAACAGAAAGTAATTAAGTTCCTGACCCATTGTTTATTCATTCGGCATTGAGAGGAGAAGTTACCCCTTTCAGTTTCCCCAATATTAAGAGAACAGAAGAGTGTTCACTCTTACACACGTCCTTATCCTGAGTTTCCAGAGAATAGAGAAAGATTCCTTGTTACAAGAGTTTTGATGATAGGTCCCTTATCAACATACATAGACTCAGATTGTGCCGTCTAAAAGCAGGAGACAAGAAGGGAGTGGGAGGGGAGAAATGTTGGTTTACTTTCCCTTTGTGTTCAGGGTATGCTCTTTGTGAAAAGATGAATTGGAAAGACTGTTGGGTTAATTCACACTTTCTGTTGTGATTTCTTTCTCATGTCTATACATCTTCCATGAGTGGAGCCATCAATGCCTTCAAAGGAAGCTTTTTAATGGAAGAAAGTCAGGATGCGAATCATTCTGTGCACTGTGCTGTGAGTGTGTGTCTTACCGCATGATTCTGTATTCAGAATAGTTCCTGGTAGAAATTACCAAAACCAAAGGACCTTATTGTAACTATCTGGCAAATTTCCATTTGTATTTTAAAAACAGTTCTGACATCAGTGTAAGTATCTACTCAATTAGTTTTCAAGATTCTTGTTTCTCAGCTGAAACCTTTAAATTTCGTACTGAAAGTACTAATTTCATCACACACCTGGCATTGCCACTTTTAAGGCCACTTCTTGGTGTTCTTTCACACTGAGGCAGACTGATACCTAGAGTACATGCAAGAGATGTTGGCTAAAACTACAACCTTAATTTGAAGTTTCCCAAAGTCCATTCCATGAGATTTTAATAAGTTTTACACAGACATACACCAAGGATTTCTTGATTGACTATACTTGGGAAATGATGACTAAAAATTAGATGTTTCTTTACTGGAAGACTCTATAGAAGCTTTAATATCAGATGGCAGGGCTAGTGTCTCCATGTTTCTCAGATTTATTTGACCATCAATGCTTTGTTCATAGAGCATCTCACAGGACTAGTGCTCTGAGGTACATGCCTTAGGAAACACTGCTTTAGTGGCTTTAGGCCAGAGGGGAAAGGCATTGAGTGAGATTGTCCCAGTACAGACTGTCACTAACACAAAGTTGGGTGATAAAATCAAATGTCATGGCAACTGGAGCTCCCAGCTTAGGACCATCCTCCTGGAGCTCTGATGCTTGGGGAGATCCAAGGAGGTAGGTCGCATAGGAACAGGGGGCATGAAAGCAGATAGAGACAGACATGCAATGAGTCCTAGGGGGGCATTGTGGAGGACTCAGATCACTTTCAATATTACCTTTTCTCTCTCACTTGCCAAAAAAAGAGCTCCTTTGAATTAATTACATTACCCCCATTGTATTCTTGTAAAGGGAGGGATCTAGGCTGACTTAAAAGTGAAGATCAGCAGAAAAGCATTGAGAAGAACGCTTATTCTTACTGCCTTTGTTGTCTCACTTTCCCAAGCCTTCAGGCTTACCAACTGCTCTGGGATATTAAGTTATCTGAGTGACGGGCAAAGAAAACAAGCAGGGAATGTTTTGTGAGATTGTAACAGAAAAGAAAAAAGTTATAAGGAAGACCTTCCCAGGGCTCTTGCCAGAGGAATGTCACCCTAGGAACAGCGTGCAGCACTGAGGTAGATCCGAGAGAATGTGGGTAATCCATCATTCTTCTTAATAATGGAGACTTTTATATATGAATTATGCCCATGTTCCACACACAGCTTTTCCTACCACCTTACCTTCCTGTTTCAGCCAAACGATTCTCCGAAGTTGTTTTTAAGAAAGCTTAAGGAGGTATAACCTGAAATTATAATCTTGAGTAGGTAGAATTTGCTTCTATGGTGAATGCTAGTATGATGAGCTTTAATATGTGTTAGCAACTCAGTATCCCAACGTAGTGTTCCAAACTCAATACTTCGAGTTTTGTGTTAGAAGTGGCAATGGTATAAGGTAACTTCGTAGCCCTTCATATAAAAAGCCCCAATATTTTCAGCACGTGACCTTCAAGCACTTCAGCACTGTGTTAAGTAGTATGGAAAATTCTGGAAAAGAAATAGTAAAAACCCAAACTGCCGAGATCCGTAATAGAAGTAACTCTGAGCCAGTGTATGGTGTCATCACCAACCATGCTTTTTTGGCAATGAGAGGAAAGTTAGATACAGGATGACTGAAGAGGGAAAGAAAAGAGCTAAGGGGATAGATGTCACTCTGCTGTTTGAAGCAAACATTCTAGCTGTCCATGAAATATATTCCAAGACATAAAGTTTCTGATCCTGTTTCTAGACTAGAACACCAAACTAGCTCAAACAGAAAAGTGTTTTGGCATATGCTGACAAAACGTCCCTTTAACACTGTGGACTTGCTGTTCAGTTTAATGGCTCACCTCCCCACCCTGCTGAGGTAATTAAAGTGTTCTAAAGCCCCTTCAGAACTCAAAAATAGTTTCGGTTTGCTGGGCAGTTGATAAATCTCATTGAGCCTGACAGGAATTTCATTACACTTTCTTCATGAAAACACCAGGGATAACCATTACCTGGATCTTGCAGACCCCCCCCCCCCCCACTCGCCCCCTGCAGTTGAAAGGTTACAGACCAATAACAAGTTCTTCATCATTTAAATGGATAGGAGGCCTCCTTAAGTTCAGCCAGCTTAAATTGGACCAAAGAAAAATTGGTCTTGGACTTTGGGGAAGGTAAGGTCGTTTTTTACTGCTGCTCAGAAATACCCCAGTCAGTATGGCTCCATTAACATCTCATAGAAGATGAAACAGAAGTTTGCTTTTGTTTTTGCTTTTGTTTTCTTGTAGACTTCATTGCACCACTCACTGAAGTGTTACAGAAGTAAGATGGAAGTGAGTATGTTGTTGAACACCTGGATGAGTAGCCAAAAAGGAGTCCCACAGGGAGTAGGGTACTGAACTAACCTGCCGTTCTATGGCTTGCTGTAATGTTGAGCTCATTACCAGTTGGGTTAGAAAGAGGAAATTAAATGTAGACTTCTGCTGGAAACCCGTGGGAAAGCTTCATTGGGCCTGCTGTTTTCCTACTTACAGAGCTGTCCATTGCCATGTAGCGTTTACCGTATCTTCCCTAGCAGCCCATCATCCAGAGAGAGGCTGCTGTCAAAACGAAGCAAAACTCTGGATCCTTCTTTCACCACCAGTGGGCCTGACAAGATGCAAGCCAGGCTAGGGATACGGAGAAAGAGCCAGCAAACCAAATTTCATTTGCCCTGGACCTGGTTCAGAATAAATAAGAACTTCAGTTGCACCTAACTCTAAGACAGAGGGAAACCTTACCCAAAAGCTTTGGGGTCACCATGGAACAGACATAGCCTCATAGTTTGCCTGGGCCTGGAAAGGCTATCACATCAGGATTTCACCTGAAGGAAATTCTTATTTACAAATCCTTTTCTCCAAGATCGACCCCAGTTATTTTCTGCATTGTGATTACATTGCTCATTTGATCCCTTGCCGCCTTCTACTTTCCCTCATCTTAAAGAAATCTCACATGTCATATTTCTATATCAACTCCCTCTCCCCCTATGGAGATTTCACAACATTTACTGAAATCTTTGGAAATAACCGAATGTCACAAAATCAGGGTTGGGAAACATACTCAAGTTATAAAGGTATGCGGCTCTTGTACTGTTCCCAGTTCTCCTGAATATGATTGCATGGATTTATCATTCCATGGTACAAAATAACAAGGTTTTGGAGTGGGCTCAAATGGCTCATACCTAGCACATGGCTGGAAGCCAGGAAACATCCTAGGAGCTGCTCACTATGCCATGTGATATTCTCTCATTTCCCCTGCATGTCTGCATCTGCATGTTTTCTGTCTGATTTGAGTTTGATTTTTGTGGGATATTTATGCATGCTGTTATTTGGATTTATTTTCTAATTTAAACATTGTTTTCTTCCTCTGCATCTGTGTTTTTCTTTTTCTTTTGTTTTATTTTGTTTTTTTGTTGTTTTGTTTTCACTAGGCGACCCCCTCCTGCAGTTCCCGGACGACCATCCTAACCCCCATCATTCATCTCCTTTTGTTTTCGACAATATGTCTATACTTGGTATTTAAAAGCCTTTCATTTGCACTATATGTCATATGTACATAAAAACTTTTATTTTTGATCCATGTCTATAATAAAAACAAAGTTTATTCTATATAAAAAATGAAATGTGTTCTGTTTCTTTTTCTAAAGAAGATCCGAGTTAAAATAGGAGTTTGTTTCAACTAAAACCACCGTAAGGTGAAAAATACATAATTTGACCTTTTAAGGTGCTTAAATTGAAAATGATTGATTTTAAGTTCTTAAAGCATTGTGATTTGGAATGCTATTTCGTGGAGAAAAATAATCTATCTTCAGTTGAAATGTCTGTCCAACAGAAGAGTGAAACAAGTAAAAATCCTGGGTGTCTAGAAAAGACACAGAGGACTGAATAATTTCACTCTGCCCCCAGGAATCCCATTAATAATTATGATTGCACCAAGAGCTTTTTTCTATTTTCATTATTTTTCTAGGAGATAAAATATGTATGACTATGGGAGAAATTGTTGGTCTGAAACACATCAATCTCATACTTTGGCAAATTCGGGGGAAAAACACATCATCTGAATAAAAGTACAAGACAAGGAAATGTTGCCACCTTGAGAAGATTCTTAATGATGTCAGTAAAATACTGGAAGAATAGAATCTTTATGAGTGTTCGGGAAAAGACAACTTTTTTTCTACTTTAATCCTCGAATGGTAATTCCAACAGTGAAATTCTAAGCTATCGTTAAAAACAAATCCCAAAGATTTATCCAAATAAAATGTTTATTATTAAGGTAATGTAGTCCATCCTGCCAAATATGTGATCTGAAGCCTCCCTAAAGGTTTGAGATTTAATTCAGAGTTTTCTTTTTGAAGATTTACTTGGTCTAAATTAAAATTTTAAAGGATCTCATCTTGGATGAGATCACTTCTGAATGTGCCTCACTTTAGCATATGAAGAAAAAAAAACTATAGGACAGGAAAGTAAAGTACTGTTGATCAGGACTTGGTGGTCCACTCACTTCCTGGCTGACTTAGACAAGCCCTGGCAAAGAGAGGCAGCGCCGGAGATGTAGGCAGGAACCTCAGTTCAACAATGGGGGACCCTCACTACCAATACCCTTTCTCTGGGCTGTAAAAATCTTTTTTAAGGACTATGTTCTCCTCCCCAAAATGGAAAAGCGGTTTATTTCTCAGGTGAAAACTTTCATATGGCACGTTACATTGGTGTGTACTTGCATCTCAAGTTCAGTGACTGCGAGTTAGAAGTGCTCGTGACTAAGGAAATTCAAAGGCGCCAAAGCTGGGGATCAACAGAAGCTCAAGTTTACCTGGAGGCGGCTGAATTGATGCAAAATACCACACAGCATGCAGTTTGTTGCCCTTCCCTTCACCTTCAGTCCAGGCGTTTAATTCCTTTTAATCAGTATTCTTATCGGGTAGCTTTCTCATCTGATAGCATGCTCATCCCAACAGACCCGGTTTTCCTGGATTATATCACACCATCTCCGCAAACACAAAACAGAGGTTGTCAACAGGAAGGTTTTTGCCAATTATCTTTTTTAAGTGTTTGGTACTTTTCCACTTTGTCTTAACCTTGAACTTATTTTTATGCGCAGTGTTACACCATTTAGATGTTTAAACCTTAGACTGACCTGATGACCATGAGAACGTAAGGCTCGAGTCATGGCAGAATGAAATGATTCCCTGGCGATCTTACTCGGTCTCCTCAACAACTAGGTATGGCCCCTTCCTCACATTCGATAGGCGAGAAGAAAGGGGGCCTCCTCTTCGAATGGGAGGGGGAAGGAAGCAGCCTGGAGTAAAATTAAACTATGCTGAGGTTTGTTCATATTTACCGCTCATCGTGTTTCTGTGTTTCATAACATCCCCTTCCTCAGCTCTCCCACCTCCACCCTCAATATTGGATAGAGAACTGAAGAAGTATAGTTGAACTGTACTGACTCAGGATCTTCGGGAGAAACAAACCATTATATCTTTAGTAAACAATATTTCTTAAGTATTCTCATCCCTTTATTCATCAAACATTTCTTGAATTCATAAGAATGTCCTAGTTACTGGGAACACTAGAGAAGAAACAGGATAAAAGTAGCTGACAAAATACCTAAATAAGCAATTCCAATATAAGCTATGACAGGAGAAAATTTGGGTCCTTTTTTCCAGGGAGAACTGTTACCGACTTCCATGCTGAAGCAGTTATTTGAGTCCTAGAACCAGATTATCTGCTTGACCCAAAGCCTGCTAACATTCCAGAATGTGGTGATTTTGACCTCTGACAAAGAAGGGAACAATAGAGCTCATTTCAGCCAATCAGAAACCAAACTTTTCATTTCTAGTGGAATAGTATAAGACTCTGAATCACATAAGTGTTGGTTGAGAAAGACATAGTGCTATTGAAAGTGAAGTAGTCTGTTAACTTTGCTTTGGCTTCTAACAAAAGGGTTTTTGATTTGGAAGATACCCTGTAGCAGTCTCCCACTGGATGCAGTGAAGGGAATGAGAATCCCCGAGTCTCCAGCTAGAAACACCCAGGACACCTAGGAGATGGAGAAAAGAGAACTAAAGGTAGGAAAAAATAAACAAAACGACCCATGCTTTCCTTGGGGAGTTCCACTGTTAAATAAATGTCTGTAAGCCTTGGGAGCCACATATACAGTGAAGGGTGTTTCAACAAACATCCTAGAAGTTGAAACCCAAGAGTAGATAAGGAAATAACCTCAGCTGTTCATGTACAAACATGGATACCTTCGGTGGGTTCAGATCCTGTACCCTTCAGTACTCTTTATCCCAGAGTTTGAAAAAGACTGTACTTGCCAATGTCTGTTTTATAACTCAGCACTAAGTATGATTCTTTAAAAAAAACTCAGAAAATGGATGTTGCAATCTTTAGTCCAGTTCCATGAGATTCACAGTCTTCACAGCTGTAAGTCCATCTTAAAGACATGAACCTCATCCACAGAAAGAAAAGATTGCTGAAAAAGAAAAAAAACTTCTATACCCTTTATAATACTACAGAGTTTATATCTGAATAAATCAAATGGAGCTTATGCTACCATACCACTGTATGTCCCCCCAGACATACCAGCTGCCTCCACTACCATCATATATACCTATTTTTGTTTGTTTGTTTAATACTACAAGTTTCTATCGAATTGCAATACTGTCAACATTTAAGATCGGACGGCAGGTTGTTGGATGAGTCAAGACTATAAACTGCTACTCTCGAAGTGTTCTTAATCTAATCACATTTTGCAATACTTTATATCAGGTTTTGATTCTCACTGCAGTTCACGTCTTCAGTGATCCTCTTGAACACGAGCCATGAGCAGGCAGAGAATAAAGAAAGCCTTAGCCTGTGGCCCCCAGGAGCCAAAGAGACTTAAGGATCCTCAAGACAGTAACAGAGAAGTCACTGAAGTGGGTCTTCCGTCTCAAAACAGCTGCGAACAGACTAACAGAGGATATTTTTGAAGCTCCATATAACACAGTGGAAAAACTAGCCTTTCAGATTCTTTGTTTTTGTTTTTGTTTTTTAGTCTTTTGGATTATTAAGGGCTAGCTTTTCTTCCCCCAGCCCTCCTCTCTGTGGCTGTATTTCAGTTAGAGCCAAGGAGATACTTACCTCTGCCTGCTGCTTTTTTCTCTTTTAAAGACAAAAATACTCTCAGCCTCATACGCAATAGCTGCCTGGGGCCTAAAGGTCTGTTTATTCTGCAATTTAGAAAGAGTGGGAGGCCCACGGTGTTCTCACCGACCAGAGTCCAAATGTTCCTTGGGCCCCGCACAAGGCCACGGGGCCGTCCTGGAGCGTGAGCCGTGTGCCAGCGGAGCTTGGGAAAGCAGAAGCAACTCCTCAAGCCAGCTCTCTCAGGGGCCCGAGGGGACAGTATCCCTCGACCTCAGCGCTGGTAAAATCAATGTGCTCCAACCCCCCAGCAAAAGTATGGTCAAGAGATTGGAGAGCTAGTCTGTTTAGGGCACAAGACCTCACTCAGGCTGATCCTGGGTGTCATTTGAAACCCAGATGCCAATTGGCACCGGACGGTGACAGAAAAGGCCATTTGCCTTTCTAAGCCCCTTCCTCTGGCACTCTTAGCCCTGCGGCACCTGACGGCGCGAGGAGGCACCAGTACCGTGGAGTTGCCAGGCCCCAGGTGCCGAGCAAATGTTGGGCTGTTGGGAAACAGAACTACCTTATCGCTGGGGAGTCCTCCTGTTAATCACAGTAATAGATCTGGGAAGAAAATGGTGTTTTGATTTGGCTGGTGATTGCCACTGTTCCCAAGGTAAACAAGCCAACATTAATTGCCAACCTGTGAGTTGTAAAAGAAGAGAGACACCAAAAGCAGTGGCATGGTCTAAGCTAGCTCACTCCTACAGAACTTCAGCTGTTTCTACTCTGCCTCTTGCCTGCAGCTGAGCTCGCCAGAGCCCTCTCAGTGGTCAGAGGAGCATCCCTCCTTAGGCCTGATGGTTCCCAGGACCTTGGTCAAACCCTGGCTCTCACTTCAGCTCTGATCACTTTCCCCAGAATCCAACTTTCTAGAACACTACAAATGGCCCTGCCCCACTGTTGGAAGTTGGCATGGTTCTCGGGAAATTAGTCATTAGCCCCACAAGGCTCTTGTCAATATGTCCATTACTCAGAGAATCAGCACATGAATTCCATCAGGGAACAATAAAGAACATGTTCGTGATGACATGAGGATGCCTGCACACTAAGACCACACCTCCTCTGAGGTAAAAAGGAGGCCCCCAGAAATCTCCCCAGCCCTACCCACCAACACTCATATTCTCATCATCTGCCTTGAACCCGCCGGGACTTACATAGCTCTTTCTCCCAGCCTAGGTCAGTCTGCCAAAAAGCCCTAGACTGCTGAGTCGCTGTCCTGTATGGAGATTGGAGTACATATCTATTCCATGCTTTTCTCCCCCCCTCTCCAACTTCTGAAACCTTTACCCTGTACCCTCTATAATTCGCTGCCCATGATCAGTAAACTTCCCCTAAATCTTCAACCTGTCCTCTGGATGTGTCCGTCACCTTCTTTCTCTAACAGGACAGCTCTAAGCGTACTGCTTTCCGGCAGCCTTCTCCAAAGGGGGTGCTTGTCTCCCACAGCCCTTGTACTGCTGAGCCTCATGTGGGGTAGGTATCCTTGTTTCTCATTTTTGCTTTCAGACCATTCATCCTTCCTCCTCCATAAAACCTTCAGCTTTGAACCTCATGCACCAGATTATAGCACATACCCCTCATTGTTGCACTTATCTACCAATCTCCAGTTCATTCTCTCTTATTTCTTGATGATTTTAGCTCCTGTTTCCCTGTCATTCTTTCCAGTACCACTCTTGTCTTAATTCTTGGGGATTTCTACCTAAGTGTAGGTATTCCTTCCAACACCGCCCCCCATCTAACTTCTCATTTCCTTGGACTTCACTCCTCCAGTGACGTTGCCCTCCACCCTACCTCAGCTGCTCACTCCCAAAGTCATAACCTTGTCTTTATCTATTCTCTGACGTTTACTTCCTGTCTTTCAAACCCCTTGGACCTCCAATCCATTGACCTTTGCCCTGTCCCTCACCTCCCTGTCCTTCACCCTTCTTGCGGTTCACTCTCCTTCTTACCTAACTTAAATTCCACGGTCAACCATTATAATCAGGTCCATGCATAGCTACCGTTCTCCCTTGCCCTTCTCTCAATCTGATTAATCACCACCCTGGGTAAATTCAATTCTCCGTCTACTCTAGTTTGCACTCATGTAGCTGTACATGGTTAGGAAAATGCACACACAACCCACACACAACCAAGCTTCACTTTAAATTCATGACTACCATTCTCAAGAGAGCCCTTACTACTGCTGGGCAATTATACTAGGCATCCCTAGTTCATTCACTCTCCCAATGTCCTGAACTGTTTCATACCTCCTCACTTCATCACTTCCCCCTTACTCTCACATCTCAGCTGATTCTTTGCCTCCTACTTCCCTGAGAAAATTGAAGCAATCAGAAAAGAATTTCCAAAGATTCCCATCACCTGATTTATCCACTAACCATCTACCCACTTACCAGCATCTGTATCTATATTCTCTGCCTTCCCACTATGTTACCATAGATCAACTATCCCTTCCCATCCTAAAGCCAGTCCCTCCACTTGTGCAATAGATTCCATCACCTCTCACCTGCCCAAGAATATTGCCCCAGCAATTAATTCTTCCCTTTCTCACATCAAATATTACTTTCTACTGTTTCATTTCCATCAGTATACAAACATGCTGTCATTTCTCCTATCTTAAAAATAAAAAGGTTTCTTGCCCTCACCTCCCCTTTCAGTTTCTGTCCTATTTCCTGTTTCCCCTTTGACGTAAAACTTCCAGAGAGTTGCCTGTACTTGCTGCTCCAATTTCTCTTCTCTTATTCTCTCTTAAATCCACTTCATATAGTTTTTATTCCCACAACTCCACAAAAAAAATGTTCTTTAAGGGACACCAATCACCTCCTCCTTGCTAAATCCGATGGTCAATGCTCAGTCCTTGCTTTCTTTTCTTTTTTCTTTTTTTTTGCAGTACGCGGGCCTCTCACTGTTGTGGCCTCCCCCGTTGCAGAGCACAGGCTCCGGACGCGCAGGCTCAGCGGCCATGGCTCACGGGCCCAGCTGCTCCGCGGCACATGGGATCTTCCCAGACCAGGGCACGAACCCGTGTCCCCTGCATCGGCAGGCGGACTCTCAACCACTGCGCCACCAGGGAAGCCCAAGCCATCAGTTTTGACTGAACTTCAGCTGTCAGGCTAAGTAGAGGATCACATAGTACTATTGCAGTATTGGGTTGCTTTCTTGATTTTTCAGATTTTGATCTGATTACAGTTGATCACCCCTTCTTCCTTGAGTCATCTGCACTCGGTTTCCAGGACTCTAAACTCTTGATTTTCCTCCTGTCTCAGTGGTTGTGCTTTCCAAATCTTTTTGCTTATTCTTCTCTCCAACCTTTTACTTTGGATTTCTTAGTCCTCTGTATATATAAACTTCCTTGGTGATGTCATCGAGTCACATAGCATTCAATGCCATTCATATACCAACAAGTCTTAAATTTATATCTCAATCCCATACATTGCTCCTAAAACCCAAACTCATATCTCCAACTCCCTACTCAACATTTCAGTTTGGATGTCTACATTTCATACCCTACATGCCCCAAACTGAATTCCCAATCCTCCTCCCCCAAATCTTTATCCATATCCCCTTGGCCCCCAACTCAATTGATGGCACCTCCATCTTTCAATTTGTTCAGGCCAAAAACCGTAAGAGTCACTTACGATTCTTCTCTTGCATCCATACCCTACATCTAATATGTCAGGAAGACCTTGACTCTACTTTCAAGTTATATCTAGAATGTGACTATTTTTCACCACTTCTCCGCTATCACTCTGCTCTGAGGCACTGTCATCCCCTGCTTGGATTAATATCAGAGCCTCCTAATGCTTATTTCTGCTCTACTTTTCCCCACAGCAACCAGAATGAGCCCGTTAAAATTTATGTCAGATCATGTCCCTCTTTTTCTCCAAGACCCTCCAGTGTTTCCCATCTCAGAGTAAAAGCCAGAGTCCTTTTAATAGCCTACAATGTCTAGGTGACCCGGCCTCCCACTTTCCCTCTCTGGCCTCCTCTTCTGCTCTCCTTTATCACCCCACCTTGGCCACTCCTGGCTATTCCCCAAACATGCCATGCAGTCTTCTGCCAGGGCCTTTGCAGCAGCTCTTCCCTCGGCCTGGAACTCCCTTCCCCTGAGAATCTGAATAATTCCCTCACCTCCTTCCAATCTTTGGTTAAATGTTACCTTTTCCATAAGACCTACCCTGACCCCCTTACTGAATACCATTGCTATTTTTTTTCTTCTTTTTTCAATAGCATTTGTTACCTTCTGCTTATGTTTATTGTCTCTCTCCTCCTGCTAGAATGTAAGCTCCATCAGGTCAAGGGAGTTTGTCCCTTTTACTCGTAGGTGTATCTCAAGCACGGAGGACAAACAGTATCTGTCATGTAGTTAATGTTCAGTAAGTATCTGTTGAATGAATAAATTTCTGAGGCTAAACATCATAAAATGCAAATGGTAGAAGTGAGTAGAGGTGGTCCTAGGTGGACAATACATTTTTTAATAAATAGATGTTGGAGGAAGAGAATAAGGGATAAAGGGGATGATGAGGGGCTTGCTAAAGCATTAAAAGCGACTGCCTACCAGTTAGCCTTTAGCCCTAGGTGCAATTCAAGACACATTGAATTTCATTGTAAAAGGGAACATCAATAACTTCCACAAGATGGCACTGTGTCCAGTCCTGTTTTCCCGCATTCGAAGGGTTTGAAATATTGTAAAATTGTGTGACTGATGCCCTCTGCTGGCTTGTTTTTGTTTTTCTGGACCTTGAGCCTTTGGCTTAAAGATGTAAACGATGGCTCCATATGCTTCCTTGAACATGCTCAGTGTGATTCTTACATCCATAATTTAAGCCAGCTGGCCAAAAGCACACTCAAAAGTTTATAGTACTGACACAGCATACAGGCGTAACACTGATACCGATTTGATTGCCACACAGAACCACTGTGGTGTGGTGACACTCAGATCCCTGCGACGCATTCTAGTCACATGCCAGTCATGCATCACGCCAAAATATCAAGCACACGTGCTGCCTTGCGGCTCTACCTGTCCTTCATCCTTCCATCTCAACTACAATCCCTGGTACCATTTTGGAAAGATGGGCAACACTGCCTTCCGATTCCTCCCTCCTTGCTCTCAATTGCCACCACCACCCTCCAGCCTTCCTTATAACTTAGGGTGACAAGAAACAGAGCTGGGAGGAAGGGGTACATCTTCTTATACAGGCAAGTATTTGACAAGTTGGGATTTTAATTCCAAAGCTACCCTAACCCTCTCCCCTTCCCTGCCCTCCCCGAGCTACCCACATACACACACTGTAATACTCTCTGGAAATTTAGATCATTAATATCCTATTTGTACCCTTTCAGTGTGGTTTAAATTTAAAAGACTGACTGGATTACTATATTTAAGTGATAGGTAACTTTCCCAAGAACTGTCACATTAGGTCATACCGATTGTTAAGTAGGCCTGCATCCCTATGCCAGCAGCAACCCAGAGAAGCATGCCATAAGTGAGCCTCATCATCCTTCAGGTAGCAACACCTAAAGGCTTGGGATTTCTTAACATTTATTTGTTTGTTTGTTTGGTTGTGCTGGGTCTTAGTTGTGGCATGTAGGCTTCTCTCTAGTTGTGGCACGTGGACTCTAAAGCACGCAGGCTTAGTTGCCCCTCAGCATGTGGGATCTTAGCTCCAAGACCAGGGATCGAACCCACATCCCCTGCATTGGAAGGCGGATTCTTAACCACTGGACCACGAGGGAAGTCCCTTAACACTTTCTTACAAGACAGTTATGGCTTTTTTATGTGAGTTTTTTCCCAAAACTTTTTGGAACCCATTTATATCCCTGGCTTGTGAAACTTCTTAGACTTACATGTAGACAGTGCATAAAATTATTTTTTCATTTGTCTTAAATTTGCTCTGTTCAAATTTCAAAGGGTGTCTCCTCCTATAAGTCATGATTTGGTAGGCAAATAACATCCACTTTCACCCTTATAGTTTTATAGAAATGACTGTATCTCTTTCGAGGCTTCCTTCCAGGCTGTGGTGTTCTATTCTCTAATCCGTTTTCATAGGCCAGCTTCCTTTCCCTCTGATTCCTACCATTTTGGTTATTGCAGTTATCCTTCTGTGATCTAATTCCACTGTAGCCTGGTTGTGAGGCAACCAATTCTGTACAAAGAATTCCAAACACAAAAGCACTGGATTCTATTCTCAGTAACCTTCTAGATAATGCCCAGAATTCTGAACCAATGTCCTTCAGGTACTACACATGGAACACCTTAGCTTGGGTGTACCATCTCAGGTACCTTGAACTTAACATGCTTCATTCTTATTTTCTTATCAACTTTACTTCCAAACCTGTTCTCACATCTGTTTTCTCATGGTATAGTTACTAGAAAGAATCCACTCAAGGCAGAAGCCTCCCCCCACCCCGCCAGTTCTCTTTCCCTCCCATTGTCCAATATGAATTTACCAAGTTCTGAAAATCTCTCTAATCAGAATCGACACCTCCTTGGCGCAGTCACCACCCTTAGTCTAGACCCTCATTTTTCACTCTTACCACAAGAGCTTCCCATGCTCAGCCTCTGTAGTTCAGCCTGAATCCTGCTACCAGAATTTTATAAACACACACACAAAAGTGTGTTTGGTGGGAGCCCTATATCCCTTTTCAAAAGCTCCTTAATTTGCCATTGACTCCAGGATCCAGGAATTCAAGGTATTCACCACGCTCAGACCTCAGCCTCTCACTGCAGCCCGTCCATTCTGCACTCCCCTCTCCTGCCAGGATGAGTCAGGCCCTGTGCACCTGGACATACACACTGTTCACTCCGGTTGAAATATTCTTCTCCCCACAGTCACCTCTTTTCTCTTTGAACTGAATCTGCTGCCCCACCCTGCACCCTCACATCCAGCCCATAACACCCCATCCCCTGCCACCTCCACGGGGAACTTCTACAACCATCAGACTGCAGAGGATCAGGCCTCGGGTAATTCCAAATACTATTGTGTGGAAGAGCTGAACATGACAGCACAGGCACATTCATTCATCCCACTGAGGAAGTATTTTTGAAAGGGATTCAAATGTGGGCAACTCTCTGCTCACCTACGTGGATGCAGTTGCTATGTGAGTTCCCTAAAGTTGATCATTGGAAATCCATTCAAA
Organism: Aethalodelphis obliquidens; assembly: GCF_003676395.1. Taxonomy (NCBI): domain Eukaryota; kingdom Metazoa; phylum Chordata; class Mammalia; order Artiodactyla; family Delphinidae; genus Aethalodelphis; species Aethalodelphis obliquidens. Next base: position 8,283,456 of record NW_020837999.1, on the reverse strand, counting down.
TAAGGAAAGTGTATTAAAACATTAAAAAGCAAAAGCTATTTTATACAACTCTTTACTATATTCACCCACTAAGCCCTGGCCCCATTTCTGATGTGGACTAAATAATAATTATAAGCCAATTCTGGTCAGTCCGGGCATGCAGAGTAGTGGTTACCCTCTTTGGACTGGGCACGCTCTCCCCATAGTTCTAGCTGCCATTAGTCCCACAAAGCATGCCAGCTTCAGCTGCTCGTATTGTTGACCTGGCTCCTAAAGGTCTCTGCCACCTTGGCCCCCAAACCATCTTTTGCTTGCTTGAATCCCACCTGACCTCTAAGACTAAGCTCAAGTGCCATCTCCTCTAATAAGTATTTCCTCATTACTCCAGCTAATTTGACCTCCAGCCTCTTTGAAGTCCCCCAACATTTTGCTAGTGTATTATGACACATCATATGCCCCTTGTAGCTAGTTGCATCCATGCTTCATTAAGAACTAAGTGGAAACTGTGAGTCAAGGTTAAGTGACCAATTCTGTGATCTCAGGCCACAAAACTGGACACAGCATCCAGGGTTCTAGGATTTGAGCTGTAGATAAATAACAGAGCCTGCATTTAGTTCACTGAAAAAGGTAAAAGTGACTTTATATGCACACACATTCTCTTATTCTCTCTTCATGTCCCTTCTATCTGCCTTCTGCTCACAGAAAAATCATAAGACAATTTGATGGATGTGTTACTTTTTTAATAAATAGAAACCACATCATTTCATTTGTTACAGAGAATAATAATGAGAGACAATAATTCAAGAGGGCCCCGGGAAGCTTTTTCATCAACAAAGTAACAGAAAGGAGAAGCACCTTCACTGCCCAAGCCTATGGGTAATTTTTTTCTTTTGATTTCTGATCTCCCACCCACATCATTATGCCACTTCCAGAATGGAACTCTGCCTTCAAATCTCCTACTAGTTGGAAGGCTGGTCTATCAGCTTGTCTCAGTAATGGAATGGAGGTCCCTATCTCAGCTGAGGAACCTCGACAAGTCTTCTTTGATTTCAGCCTCATCCCAAGGCCCATGAATGTTTTCTTTAAAAAGCTGCAGGCGAATGAGGTAGAAAGGGCAGAGACATGAGATGGAAACCAGCAGAAGGGCAAAGAGTATGGCTCCCACAGCACTAATGGACAGCAGGCCTCCCAAGGCTGAAAATGCAAAAAGCAGTGTGACTCCCACATAGCTGTGGGGAGTACATGCCTTCAGTTTCTTCTGTAACATGGGCCATAGGGCAAAAATCTGGATGGCAAATGTCACCATGACGAAGGCATGTAGGGACCGGGGCAGGCGTGAGGCAAGGCAGACAGAAGCAAAGATGGCCATGTTCAGGGACAGTGTGCTGGATACAATGGCACCATTGGCACCATAGTCAAAGAAGATGAGGTGGCCTAACAGCATGAAGACTGACATGGCATAGATGGTGTCAGTGCTGACGGACTCTGTCAGGGTCTTCAGCACCGGCGAAAAGCCGTATGTGAAAGTTATGAAGACTAGGGCACTCTTCAAGTCAGCCCACCGGGTCCGCCCACTCTTCTTCCGTCCTTCACCTCCATCAATGAGATCAAACAAAACATAGCCAATCAGTGAAGAAGCCAGGCCGGTCCCAAAAAGCCAATGGGGAGCCAGAAGACCCTCATCCATATACCACCAGATAACCACAAAAACACAGACACTGCACAGCTGCTGTATCACCACACTGGACTCAAATACCACAGCCCAATATTGGTATTTCCGGGCATAGATGTTCTTCCGGAGCTCTTCCAGGAAACTCTGATCCACGTAGTTATCAGGAAAAGGCTGTCGCTCATACAAGACCTTCTGCCATCTGGCCTCTTTGGTGTTAGTTACAGGCTGGGCACACATCATCCTTTCGCTCAAACTCAGGCCAGTTCAATCTCCCTTGCAGAAGTCCATGTGGTTCTCGATCTTTATAAAGTTTTGAAATAAAATCTCTCTGGAAATTCCATGCTGAGCTGTGGGTGATATTGTACCGACTTTCCCTTGCTTTCAAAGGCAGCAACCCAGGCTAGGCCTACAGTAGATGAGTTTGTTCTCTGAGGCAGGACAATACAGCTAAGTTCCTAGAAAAAGAGAGACTATGAATCTATGAAAGTTGTGACAGGTCAAGGGTAGGACTGAGTTAAAATCAAACCAACTTATTGCTTTATTAGAAGTTGATTAGCAGTCTGAACAGAATACACACGGTGGCCATCTTATAATTATGGATATTAAAATTTCATTTCAGATTTTACATTATAATCCCTTGTCAGCTATCACTTATGGAGTGCTCTCTATGTGCTAAGCGTGTTACGTAGCTTCTTTCAGTTAATCTCTAGTATCAACCTCACTGTAACTAGTAAAAAAGCTGAGACTCAAAGTGCTTAGGTAACTTTAGCCCAAGTTAACAGTGGTAAATAGTGGATCCAGATTTCAATGAAAATTCTGCCCCAAAGCTTGTGCCTCTAAACCAGTTCTTAACTCAGGAGTTCACATATCCTTGAGGTCTATAGATGGGCTTCAGACCGTTCAAAAACCCTGTCAATGCATACTTGTAGTTGTAATTTATGCAGATTTCTAGGATTAGGTTCCAAGCTTTTATTGGGTTCTCAAAAGCATCTGTTACTTAAAATAAAAACAAAAAAGTTACCGGTCTAAAGACAAAAGTAAACCTCACAATACAGAAAGATATGTGCTTTATGGTTTATTTAACCAAAACCAAGGACTCAAGATTCTTAATCCGTTAACTGAGCTTAACATCCTTTAAAGAGCTATCATCCTACTTATTAACGCCGAAACTCGGGAGGATCAAAGATAATGATACGCTTTTCACAATGGGAAAACTATGAGTCAGAAATACCAAGTTCATCCAGCAAGTCTGCGAGGAAAATTCTTATTGCCCGACCTAATTTCTTCCATAGAGAGCACGATAGGTTTTGCATCACAAGCCAGACACCCTGAGAGCCCCCCTCACTGCAGCAGGGAACCCAGCCCGGGGATCTCACGGCCACCACGGGGACTGGAGGGTCAGAAGCGCCGAAAAGGGCAACGCCCGCCCGCAAGGCGGGGGAGGGGGCGGGGGTGGGGCAGGGTAGGGCGTCCCCGCGGGCGCCCTACTCCCTCTCCCGGGCCTCCCCCGCCCGCCGCCGCCCCTCACCCGGCCTCGGGCCTGCGGGGGATGGCGGAGGAGGCCCGGACACACTGACTCCCACTCGGAACCCACCTGCCCGCGAGTGCGAAGGGGTGCGCGGCAGCGGGAGAGCGGCCGCCCGCCTCCTTCCCCATCCGGGGCGCCGGGGTCGGGTCGGCGGCCGAGCATTTCCGGGGCTGCCACAACCTCCGCGGTTAGAGCGCCCTTCCTCGGCCTTCGCGGCCGCTGCTGCTCCCTCCTGGCCGCTCAGAGGAACTTCCGGCTTCTATCCCGGAAAGAACGCTGTGAGCCAGGAAAGCGGCTGCTCAACGGGGAGACTGAGACGTAGCGTCCGAAGGGCAAGGGAGAGAGGCTGGGCTGAGAGAAGAGAGATTATAACGGCTACTTTGATGGAGCTCCTATTATGAACTCAGGCCCTCAGCTGGGGACTTCCCATGCATCCGTGCATCCACTGGACACATATTCACTAAATATCTACAGGTACCAAGCACTGTTTTAGGTGCTAGTGGTAACAGCAGTGAAGAGAACAGACAAAAATCCCTCGCCTCATGAAGGTTTCTGTCTTGTGCATTGACCTGTAAAGTGATGATATCGTCCTCTTCTCATGGAAGACAAAACTGAAGCTCAGAGAGGTTGTGATTTTTCCAAGGCCATACAGTTGGGAAGTGGATTAACCAAGATTAATATCCAATTGTCTATAGCTTCAAAGTGCAGTTCTTTCCTCTGCCTCCTAGAAGGGATGAGGGTGGAGGGCCCCATGACTGAAAACAGCCAGACACTTTGAATAGGTGCTAATGTTCAGCTGAGGTCATGGAAATACAAGCAGATGCATGAACAGATGGGAGTAATGAAGAAGCAAAGGGATATAGTAGAATACAAGATGTAGTGGACACAAAAGTCAGAAAACCTAAATCCACTCACTAGCTGTGTGACTCAGCAAATCACACTGTCTAAGCTTTGATTTCTTCATCTGTAAAATGGAGATAACACTATTTCCTCTTGGCTACTTAATGGGAGAGTCAACAGGGTCAAATATGAAACATAAAAATGCTTTGTAAAGTGTTGACTGCTGTGTAGCTGCTATTAGCTTACTTTGATCATCCTAATGATGGAAATAGCCAAGTGCAATAAACCCTGCAAAATGATCTCTTTCCATTTCCTTCCAGGTTTCTGTTCCAAGATTTGACAAGATTCCGTGGTTTAGTGAGGCCAGCCTCATAAACAAGCCATTAGTGCTCAGCCTCCCGAAAAGGTAATAGCTCAGCCGCTGAGGGCAAAGGTTTCAAGCAAGGTCTCATGGAAGATGATTTCTTAAGGGTTAAGGGCAATCATCTGAGGGGCACAGCTGATCAGTTGAGAGACATTAGTCAGGTGCTCAAAACCCAGAAAGGGCCAGGGCTTCTAAGACAAAAGTGAGCCCTGAGAATTGGCCTGGCTGGAGGAGATAAGACCTCAATTAACCTCCCTCTGTACCACCACCACTTAACAATGCAAGAGAATTTTGCCCATGGACACTGCCTTTCAAAAGACTTCTGTCCTCTTCATCATCTTTTCTCCCTGCTTTAGCTTGAAGTTTTAAAATTTTAACCATCAAAAGTCTAGAACCATAAATTCCTGTCTTTACAGAGTAGCAACTTCCTATATTTAAACTTTGAGACAATCTCCTCCAATCTCACCAGTCCTGCCCTTTCAAACTAACTGCTATGGAACACGTTTCTATTTTTCAAAATTGGGGAAATTCATGTGTAGGGAGCTGCCACTTGAAATAAGTGGGTTTCCTCATTCCTCCCCCCTTTTTGATCCCCAGGTGTAGTGATATACCCCAAGGGGGGATGAAAGGAAGGGTGAGTGTGAAAGCTAGAAAGATTATGCTCTCTGAAAACAGTCTTTCCTCCTGTTGGTAACTGTCACGTACCCTCCTGCCCATGGATAAATGACTCTCCATGAGGGATATCCCCTCCACATCCCCACTTCAATAACATGTACCTTTGCTTTGTCTGCTGCAGTTTAAAACACCACATTCTCAGTAAGCAGCTAAACAATTTTGTGTATTTTCAGAGCACCTATGAAATGTTTGTTGTTCGATTCTGGGTTTTTCTTTTTTTCCATAACTTTGAATATATCTAAACTCTAGCTAATGTCTTAGTATAAAGCAGGCAATCAGAGATTGAATAAACCCAAAGGCTTATTTACTAAATAAAAACACAGGTAACATAGTTCTTATTAAGAGTCGTTAGCAGTTCAAGGATCACCATGAGTAATGACAATTTAGCACCTTTTAATTGGAGGCAGGGTACAAACTCACCTAACAACGGTAGTCAGATGGTCGGCATAAATGGACAGAGCTGGCCAAAGGGAACTGTAGTGAAGGGGAGATCACCTCCCTTCAGGATTGGGACTGCCTGCAGGTATGTGACCCCAGTGGCCAGATCTGCTGGGTTTTCCAACAATAGCAGAAATCTGGATTTTCATGTGAAATGGCTTGTGTCTGACATCGAAATAGGGTAACACTCCACTATCCCATCCCACCCCAGCCCCTTAGACTTGCCGCTGCAGCTAGGAGCAAAGCATCCCTATGCGTGGCTCTCTCACCCCCAGCTCCCTTTTTCCTTGATTGTACAAACCTCTGGTAGGGGGTGGGGAGGGGACTCAGGGTGGGGCGCTTGAAAAAGGCAGGCCCAGAGCACAACTGATCACCCTCAGAACTTGCTCGCTTTCACAGCCAGACCCCCGAGTGTCAGAGGGGACGGCCAGCTGAGAAGGGAAAGAGTAGTTTTTCCTGCAGCCAGACATGCTTGAGCTAGTTGCAAGGAGAAATTACCTCACATGGTCTGCTGAAGCTCTACTCATGTCTGTACTGGGAGGATTTGGGCAGCAATCTCAACTCTTGTTAAGAGACATGGCGCTTATCTACCTCACAAGAATTCTAAGACGACTGGACAGCACCTGTGAGGTGCCCTGAGCTTTCAGAAGGACAAGATAGAAGTGGAAAGTCTTTTGGAAGGATGCTTTAAGTATCAACAGTTCCTAAGGATTGGAAACTCTTCATGTGGCCAAAGCTCTGAGTTCCAAGCTGTTTATTTTTGGCAAAACCCTTTTTTGAGAACTTGGTTAGAAAGTTCTGAATGTGCTTTAAGTATTACCTAGCTTTGGACAGGCAATTCCAACACAGAACAGTCTGTAAAAGAGAAAGGAACATTTAGCGAAATGTGCTCAGAGCACCCCTAATTGTGAGCTCTGGAAACACACCTACAGGCTTGGAGGAGGTGAGACCTGGGTCTGAAGATCACTGCCTACAGACCACTTCCTTCCAGGAGGTCTCTCTCAGGTTGGCCTGACTGTGCTGAGCCACACCCATCATCAGTCTCAAAAGCCCTCAGGTCACACCAGGTCCTGTTTGTTTGAGATTGTTGTGTGCTGAAGCAGTTCCAAAGTGGCCTGTGGTCTCTCCTGGTCAGCATTTGGGTGTCAAGTCCAAGGCCAACTGTTCACATATCAAAGACAAAGGCAGTGAAGTCAGACCTGGGTCACACCTGCCTCCCCACTCTCCCAGGGCCCAGGAAAATGGTGGGAGAAATAAAACAATAAATGCCTCATGGACACCAAACTCCCTGCGCATGCCTTTGTTATAAATGAACAAGGGACAGTGAAATCTTTCCTCATAAGAGAGGAGAGGTGTTGTTGGCAGAACTACCAGCGTTCCGAGTGAGTTTCCATTTCTAGGGAGGCCGGACCAGGCATAGGGCTGTACACACAGGCTGTTTACAATGCTCAGGCCCCCTGCACACCCTGGCTCCTTACGCTGTAATAAAATGCACTACAGCAGCCAGCATGGCGGGTCACCCTGGGAAGAGAACTGATGTTATCTTTGCAGCATCTCTGCCTCACCTTCTGCCTGGAAAGAAAGAGTGTTCCAGAGGAAAAGTGTAGTTGGAAGGAGATGTTTCATGGGAGGAAATGGATGGATTGTTTCAGGTTGCAGAGACAGAAACTGAGAAAGCAGGGCAGGCAGGAGAGGACTGCTTTTGTTAAATATCAATTAAATATCCATCTGCTTTTCTGAACAATTATTTTCTTGCCTTGTTTGCACACTGTCTCTGACAATCTAGAACTGGCATTGGTTAGTTCAAAACCAAAGGGACAGAGAAGCCAGAGTGACTAAAGAGGGAAAATCTTGTGGCAGCTCCAAAATGACCTGGGCCCTCCAGGATCGGAGTGGGGAGCAACTCCTTGGGTGTCCCTAGGGTCCTCTCTGAAACAGCCAAGAGCCTGGTTCTTCAAACCAGCGACTACGGTTCTAACTTGCTCTTGTTTTGATTCCTCAGATATCCTCATTCCTCTGCCACTTTTCTGGTTTCATCCAAGAAGGCTATGAATTTGCCAATTTTGTTCCAAGTTCCAGATGTCTTATCTAAGGTACTCAATTTTTTTTTTAATTGAAAAGAAACCTGGGACTTTCCTGGTGGTCCAGTGGTTGGGAATCCGCCTTCCAATGCAGGGGACGTGGGTTCAAGCCCTGATCGGGGAGCTAAGATCCCACATGCCGCTGCAGGCAACTAAGACCATGCGCTGCAACTACTGAGCTCGCGCTCTGGAGCCCACGCAGCATGACGAAGACCCAGTGCAGCCAAAATAAAAATTAAAAAAAAGGAAAAAAACACCATAGCTAGTTCTAGAATGACAGAAAATTTGGATACAGAGCCATTTCCTATCTCCTTAACACAGCCCTGAGTCTGGATCATCGTCAGTGTTTAACAGAGATTTGTTGAAAGACGTGAATGAACCCCTCTCCTGCACCCTGTCTTGAGTGTCTTAGGGCTCCGTCCACTAGAACTAAGAATCAGGTTAGAATCATCAAAAAGGGAACCCCCAAAAATTCATATTGAGGGATCTTCCCTGAGACCTTCAGAGACTGCTTCTAGCCTGTGTCCAGAACGAACCCTTTTCTGCAGTCTCTAACCCCCTACCCCACCCACCATGAACCCCTCTGTCTCCCACTTACAACGCCCTAAACCCATGGAATTTCGCGTTAAGAGCTCGTGATCTCCCCTTCACCTCACGGAAACCTGCCACGACTGGCTGCCGAGTGACACTCCGGGACGCTGCGCTCCAGGGGCCGGGGGGGGGGTACCCACATCAGGGGTGTTTGTGCAGCGAGCATCTGCCCCAGGTGGAGGCAGACAGAGGACTCTCGGGGATGAGAGCAGTTTCTCCACCCGAAAGATCACAAGTCACAGCCAGGGCCACTGAAGGCAGCGCGCGAAGCGGCGTTCCGAGAGCAGCCGGCGCATTGCCCACTCGCAGCCAGAGCCAAGGGTGAGCCGCGGTGGGGACGAGCCCCCGTGTCAGGGGATAAACGCTTACAGAGTCCTCGTGTCGCTTGGCCGAACGCAGATACAGAATAAGTCAGATGCCACCCACACAAATGAGTGGGCGGACGGCCAGGTACGCAACCGCGGAATAAGAGAGAGAGGGGCAAAGTACTGGCGAGAGGAGGTGGGAGGAAAGGTCACCTGCGGGCTGGGGGCGGGGCGAGCGGAGATGGGGCGAGGGAATGATTCAAGAGGAAGCGGCATCTGCACTGGGTCTGGAAGATATTCTTTCCACAAGCGGAGGAACAGCTGGGGGAGCAAAGACAGGGAGACAGCGGGCGGGCAGAACATCAAGGAATCAGGCCGGCAGGAGCACTGGCTGAAGTGGGAGGGACCTAAGGAGAGGGGTGGACCCCGCCCGGGCACAGAGGGGACGTGCGAACGTTCCCGGTTCACAAGCACAGAAGTGGGTCAGGGCTGTGCTTGAGAGTCAAGCACGAATCCCCCTAACACCCTAGACTGAAAGGGCAAGTAGGTAAGAAAGGCACCGAGGGGCCTGGGCGGAGACAGGGCTGACCCCTCTGTTGCTGCAGAGCCAGCAAGAAGCCTACTACAGGCTCTCCCCTGCTACCGAGCGCCTCCTCGTCCGGGTCTGTTCTGGGTCTCAGTACACCGTGCCATCCTGGGCACTGAGGTTCTGAGGCCGGGGAGGAAAGCGTCTCTAATGAGCGGGTCGAGCGAGAGGCACCCACTTCAGCAGAGCTTAGAATTTCACGGCTGCAATACTCACATGCGGCCACTAGATGGAAGCCAAGAGCAACAGCTTCCGCGGCCTGGCCAATAGGCTGGGCCCGCGGGGAATGGTCTCTAGGCGGACCCAGGAGGTCGCAAGTCCGTCGCTCCTGCTGGGACAGGAGACTCAGGTACCTCATGAACCCCTAACCCTCACCATCACCCTGTCGAGGGCTGACCCTCCACCAGAGAAGGAGAGAGAGAGAGAGAGTCGCTCTTGCTGATTGGAAGGGCTAACAGGCGTAGGGGAGACAAAAGTTTACTGTACCTTTGCTGTCTTAGGGTTTGGGGCTGGGCCTGAGAATTAAATTGACAGAGTAACAGGAGAAAAGCATGTGAATTTATTTACTAGAAGTTTTATGTGACACAGGACCCTTTATAAGGAAATGAAGACCCAAAGTGGCAAAATCTGAATGTTTTTATAGTAGGTTAAAAAAAGAGGGGCAAGTGTGGAAAAGTAACTAAACTGTGGGGAGGCTAAAGGAGGATAAGAATTATTTTGAAAAGGTCTGTTTGTACAGAATTCTCTTGGCTTCAACTTCTTGTCCTTGAAGATAAGAATGATGGTTTCCTCCTGGTGTTAGGACATCTCCCATTTGGGGTTTTTTCTCCTGATTTTCAGAAGAAAAGGAGGAGGGTCAGAGCACCCTTCTTGCACCTGCTGTTTTTTCCAAGTGTCTTAGCTCAAAATGATGCTGAGGCCAAAGTGGCAGATTTGGGGGAGGCATATCCTGCCACCCTTCATAGGGACCTGGGATCCCTGTTCCGTTGGGGCACCTGGCAGCTACCTCACATCAGATCCTTGCCTGCCACACAGACCTCCTCAGATCTGAATCCAGCCCCCAGAGTTGGCTGTGAGCTTGAGGCCTGCATGTGTGCGCTGCTCCTTTCTAGAGAGAAACTGTGCTGTACCTTGTGGGAGTGGAATGCACTATCTCTTATCTCTTTCTACTCCTCCAAATCAGGGACCTGTCAGGAAGCTGTGGTAGCCCCGCAGCCAACTAGAGGTCCAGGCCCCAGGGCACAGGTGCAAAGGTCCTGCCACCTGGCGCCTGTCCTCCTCACCATCACAGGTCAAAAGGCAGAACTTCGAACATCCACAGTCCAAATGGCCTTTCTGTCCTGCCCAGGAGCCCTCCCAGGGCAGGGGCGAGTCTCTGTGTGACTGGAGCACGATGCCTTAGTGAACAGCCAGAGAGACAGAGAAGAAATAGAGGCTCAGAGACAGAAGGACAGGGAGAGGGAGACAAACATCAAGACAGCAGAAGCCAGAGACACATAGAGAGGTCAGGGGACAACAGACACCAAAAAGGAAACAGAAGAGGAGAGTCGGAGCTACCAAAGAAGAAAAACAGAAAATGCAGACAGAGAAATGAGGCCTAAACACGTCCCCATTCAAACACCTGTGGAGCAGCTTCTTTACTAGGCAGGGCTTTCACCTGCGTTTTCCAGGCCTTGACAAAGGACTCCTGCCGATGCCGTGAAAGAAGAAAGCGAACCATGATAATTGGATACTTGAGGTCAGGAGGTGACTTAGAGCTCACGGACAGGCAGAGCCGACGTGGGGCTGATCGGGGAACTGCAGCGGGAGCCCCTGGAGCCCCTTTGCCTGCTTGCAGGGTTGGCTGTGACCAATTCTTTGAGGAGAATAAAGTGCCCCCCACTCCCTCCATTCCTGCCCCCAGCCCCGGCTACTCTCCTTGACTGGCTATGTTGTTCCAGTCTTAACGAGTCAGGGGAAAGAGGAGGGCATTGTTTATGTTGCTTTGGGCAGACCTGTGACAAAAAGCCCTGGGTGACAACACTGTGCAGTGGAGATGTGGCTGGGAACACATATAGGAGGCGGCTTCTGGTTTTCTCACCACTGAGAACTCTATTATTTTTCTCTCATTGACTCTCAGTTTTTGAAAATTCATGACCACCAGGGAAACATCCTTATATACTCCCCATCCCTTCTCCTGTTGATGAAACACATACACCAAGTACAACGTTTAAAGGGAAGTACTGATGAATACCACTGATCTGAAATAATGATCTAAGTGTAAATAATGATATAAATAATGAAATAAAAACCAAGTTTAACAAGTCTGGATGGGAAGTACATGGCTGTCGACCATTTCGTGTATGTTTGAAATTTTTCCTAGTGAACAATAAGAGTATTTTTTTTTTTTTTTTTTTTTGCGGTACGCGGGCCTCTCACTGTTGCGGCCTCTCCCGTTGCGGAGCACAGGCTCCGGACGCGCAGGCTCAGCGGCCATGACTCACGGGCCCCGCCGCTCCACGGCATGTGGGATCCTCCTGGACAGGGGCACGAACCCACGTCCCCTAGCATCGGCAGGCGGACTCTCAACCACTGCGCCACCAGGGAAGCCCAGTAAGAGTATTTTTAAAACTGTGTTCAGCTTTGTTCTTTAATTGAGATGCTTGGTATTGTCAGAGAGCAGGAAAAGGTGTAATTATGATAGGGTTTTCTTTGTTTGAATATTGAAAATAGTTCTCTGACCACTACTTTTTGGATCCTAAGGGATACAGGAATCATTATGTCCTGATATGGACCCTAAGAGTCCACTCTCTTCCTGAGAAAAGGTAGTCTTTCTTTGACCCTTTATCCAAAGAACTTTCTGGCTCATGGAAACTAAATGTATGTGCCACTGGACCTTTCTGGGCCAGTTTCCTCACTGTGTTCAAGGAAAGAGTTGAAGTAGGTGACTGATGAGGTGCCTCCCAGTTAAGGCAGGAGAGGGAAGGAGGAAAGGAGCAGAGGCCTTGGGCGAGGTCAGAGGCACATTTGTTGGTGCCCCTTGACTCATGCTTGTGGTCCTATTTTTAAAATTGCCATCTGGTGCTTCCATTTTTCAGTTTTTGTTATGTGGACAGGTGTGTGTGTGAGAGAGACAGAGACAGAGGAGAGGAAGAGGGAGGGAGAGGGAGAAACAATTCTGTTTCTTTCCCAAAGATTCAAGGAGGCCAAGGACTTGGGCCACGAGCCGGAGCTTAGGCACCTGAGCAGACACTGAGCTCAGATACGAAGGTGTTTCCAGGTGTGAGGTCTGAAGAGCAGGCTTCGGCTTCTGGGGCCCAGCTGAGCTCTGCGTCACGCCTTGTCCTGGCTGTCCTGTCACACTGCCATCTGCTCTCCTGGGGACAGCTGCTCGGGAAACGAGAACCCCATGAACATTTCCGAGCCTCCTTTCTTGGTGGCTCTGACTATACAGATGATACAGCTGGGGGGCCTGTGCTCAGAACCACCGGCCAGTTCACTCTCCATTCCTGCTAGTGTGCTGAGCGGGCCCGAGGGAAACCGGGAGTGAGAAGGACGTGCTGAGGAAGGAAAAGGCCTTGGTTTCAGGGCTGAGGAAGGAAGCTGAGGCCCAGGGAGAACACAGAATCCCAAACTGTCTGCGTCGGCTGCTGTGTAGACAGGCCAGGCAGGATTGCCCATCACGGCTGCCTAACAAACACATTGCACAGACAGCCCCAGGGCCCTTGCCCGCCTCTCCAAGTGAGGAGGGATGCAGTGGCTCTTCTCAGGGATGAGGCTTTGGCTGACAGTGAGTCTCAGGCGGAGTCACTGCCACTTTCCTGGCAGAGGTGACTGAAGCCACACATCAAAGACTTTTTCTTCTCTACATAGACAGCGTGGGCAGGATTAGAGTTGGCCTCTGGCCTATTGGCTGCAGAAACCAGCAGCACCAGGGGGATGGGAGGCCCAGGGCGTATCTGTGACTGACCACGGCCAAATCTCTCAGCGCCAGGTCTGGAGCCGAACAATTTGCTTCCAGCCTCTGCGTTTCCTAAGAATTTGGTACAGATGAATTTGTTGCACACAAATGTCCTGTAATGTTTCCCTGAGCACAGTGCTGTTATAATAGTGATCGTCACACATGTGTGTCTTGTAGGGATTTATGGACATACATGTATGCTGGTCATGTCTCTGTTTATACCTGAGAGCTTAAAACGTTTACACTGATTCATTCATTCAGCCAACATATGTTGAATGCCTACTGTGTGCCGATTCCGAGACGGGTTCTAGATTCCTGTCCTATTTCGGGTCAGTGGTGTTCATCAGTACTTCCCTTGGAAACTTGTACTTGTTGTTATACATGTTTGATCAACATAAACAGGAGAAGGACTTAGGAGTACGCAAGGTAGTTCCTGTGGTGATCACGAGCTTTGAAAACTTAAGTCAAGCGGAAAGAAATAATAAAAAGAGTTCTCGGTGGTGAGAAAATTGGAAGTCAGCCTCTTATACATCCAAAGATGTGTGAGATACGTTCTTGCTCTTAAAGAACTCTCAGCCTGGAGGAGGAAACAAACACATTAAAAAAAAAAAAAGGATAACAGTACAAATTGCAACAAGAGTTATACCAAATCTGTGATGGAACCCGAGAGGCAGACACCCAGGTAAGGGGGTCAGGAGAAAGATTTTCTGAGAAAGAAACATCTAAGCTATATCATAAAGGGTAAGGAGTTAACAAGGCCAGATAGGGCAACATATATGGCATTTTTCCCCTCAGATTCCAAAGGATGACAGTCATCGTGGTGGGGCACCTTGTGTTTTTTTTGTTTTTCAGTACGCGGGCCTCTCACTGTTGTGGCCTCTTCCATTGCGGAGCACAGGCTCTGGACGCACAGGCTCAGCGGCCATGGCTCACGGACCCAGCCTCTCCGCGGCATGTGGGATCTTCCCAGACCAGGTCATGAACCCGCGTCCCCTGCATCGGCAGGCGGACTCTCAACCACTGCGCCACCAGGGAAGCCCATGGTGGGGGTCTCTGGAGTCACAGTTTCAGCTGTCATTCACCTAGCAAGCTCCTGCCGTGCTCCATGCGTGTCTGTTGCTTGGTTTGCCATGAACCCCGTGATTCCAGTCCGTCGGGTCTGGTGTATTCTTATGCAGAAACCAGAAGTCCGGAAAAGGTGGCAGAACCAACTGCAGGAAAGACAAGCATCCGCTTCTAACTCGACTAAAACCAAACCTGCCTGAGAACATTCCCACCCCACCTCCAGCATCCAGGCCTTCCTCATCCTTTCAGACCAAGCAAAGATGCCACTTCCAGAAGCCCTTCCTGATTCCTCACGTGGGATGCAGTCGCTCTCTTTGCTGAAGGCCCAGAAGCATCCTTGCTTCTTCAGTGATACCTGGCACATCCAGCCTTGAATCGCAATTTCAGACCAGTGTCTTAGTCTCAGAACTGAAAGATGTGAGGGACAGTGGGAAAAGCCTGGGCCCCAGGAGATCCCACCCCCAGGGTACAGGGAAGATAAGGTAGGAGGTTGAATCGGCCCAGAAGAGTAAAAGAGTCATCCCCGGGGGGTGGGAAGGGGGGCTTGATGGGCTTGATGGTGGGCGGGGTGGGGGTGGGGGTCCTCTCCAGCCTCCCTCCTCCCTCCTCCCTCCTCCCACAGACAACTGGCCGTTCCAGGCTGTCCTCACTTACCTGAAGCGGGTTGGCCAGGTCTTTCTTCCATGCTGTTGCACAGTGTTCCTAGGTTGGAATGCCACCTCCCTCCTTGCTCACCACCTCCAACACCTATCTGAGCACCGCCTGTTCTTTCAACCTTCCTCAGACCCTTTCCTTGACGCCCCACTCCCACCAGATGAGCTCAGCGCCTCCCTTCCACTCCCCTGTGGCCTCAGTATATTTCTGCCCTTCAACACCAGCACACCTCTTGGTACCCAGGCTGCTGGGTGGTGAGCAGCTTGCAGTCAGAAGCTGTGTCTTCTTTATCTTGGTGTCCCCAGTACGTAGCGAATGGACAAATACATAAGTCTGCGTTCTTCCCTGGCCTTCCTTTGGGCCAGAAACCTTCTTATTCACCTTTGTGACTCCATCACAGCGTCCTCTACATGGTGGCCTCACAAAGAAGGTTTGTTGCTGAATGATAAATCTAGCCGTTCCCACTCATGCTTTCCCGTGCCAGCCCACAGTGTGGGGATACTGAGTTGATTCTTTGCAAATGGCCTGTACATATTAAATGTATTTTAAATATTTGTCAAAAGAATCCAACGTGGTACATCGTTTACAGTCCTCGATCCCCAATAATGCCGCACCCAAGCGCCATGTGTCTCTTACGAGACAATCTAGCAAAAGTCACCTTAGGAGCACAGCCCAGGCACTCACTCCCCACGCTGCACAGGTATATTCCTCCTTTCCTGTTGCACACACCCCATAGGGCAGCCCAGGAGCAGATCAGGGCACAGGCGTGCACACCTGCAGTGCTAGGTCACCAACTCGACCTCATGAAAGAGGAGACTTCAGTTCCTAGTGACTGTCTGCTTGTCCCTGTGGGCCCTCCTCTCCCCTGAATTCTATGCTTCCTGAGAACCTATCTCACGACTCTGGTGTCAGTGTGGTTGGGGAAGGGTAAGAGAATCCCCAGACGGCATGTTAACCTCAAGCTGCCATTTGCTCCCTAACCAAGCTGTCATCAGTCATGCGAATGAGAAGCCTGTGTTTCAGGTGGAAATGCCCCGAAGCCCACTCTTCCACCCTTTGGCAGAAGTGGAGTCAGAAAGGAAGCAGGGGTTCCAGTGAGCAGAAGGGGTGCCCCACTCTCCCTGCACTGGTGGTTTCTTTGCCTCCCTCCTCTAGGGGAGGGAGCGGGCTCAGGACCCACACACCAGCTCCAGTTCTGCCTATGGCTTGATCAGCGGCTCCGGGGAGGTGCAGAAGGGCCACGTGGTGCTGGGCAGTGCAGGCTTGAGAGCTGATGTCAGGCCAAAGTGAAGGCGTGAGAAAAGAGGGTCGGATTTCAGAGGGACCAGAGAAGGGAGGTTTGCAGAAGTCTCCTATTCATTTTTCTCAGGCCCTCAGAGGTCTTCAACTAGTCCAGATGGTGGAACTTTTGTATGAAATGTAGGAAGTGTGTCACCCACGAGAGAGCGCAGCCCCTCAGACTGCGTGCTCGGGTTGGAAAGAGGGACCTACCTGGATTTCAGCCCCCAGCCCCATCCCCGCTGCCAGCTGTCTTATTCCTGTTCCACTGCACGCAGGGGCCCGAGGTCACCATTTAGTCTGTGGGTCAACCCCTCCTGCCTAAACCCTCTCTGAATTTACCAGCCACAGACAAGCCTGGGTTTCATATCCACCGAGATGGGGCTGAGACCGAAGTGTCCATCTCTGTTTCATGGAAGAAATAACGGTTACTTCTCTCACCCCTCCACCCCTTACCCACTTCTTTGCTGCCCCAGATTCCCCACCATTTCCTCACCTCTCTCTCTCTCTCTCTCCGCACAGGCTGAGAGGAACCGGAGAGACCCCACGCTGATCAGAAACAAGCAGCTGTGCTCCACGTGTCGAGAAATGAAAACGGTAGTCGTGGAGGATGGCAGACATGGGCGTGAGCATCCCCAGGGCACAGCTCTACCCCTTCCCCACCAAAGCCCAGCAGAGAGACCATGACGGGGCTTTGCAGGAAGGGCTGCAGATGAGCAGCTGCTGGTCCTGGGAACACCGCCTCCTGACACGATATGGTAAATCTCCCCATTTACAACAAACCAAATGATAAATGAACCAAGGCAGCTTGGGCCAGAGGGGAAGAGGCGAGATGAGCCATGCTGCTTTGGGCTCGTCGGGTAACTGCGCCTTACAGAGGTGCCGGAGGCTGTGGAGCCTCTTCTCCCCCTTACCATGTCTCCAGCACAACACTCCAGCATCACAACCATGAAACAAGCAGCTTCATCTTGGGGTTTGTCGTAAATTCAGACACGACCACAGTGGTGGTGGAGCTGGGGAGAGGTTCTCTGGCTCTTCCTGGCTATAGGGGTCGTTTGTAACTGGTGGGGGGGATGGCGGGTGGGGGGAGTTTTAGGAAAAGAAAGGCTATCGGAGGGATGTGGGCTCCACAATTACGTAGCTCTGCCATCAGAGCTGCTGAAGAAAGAGGCGTGTTTTGGGGGGTGCTGTACATGTTGGAGCTAGGACTTGGGTCAGTTTAGGGGGTAGGGTTAGGGGCCTTCAGAGCGAGCACAGGCTGGGTGGAAGGTTAATTCAGCTAAACGGTTAGGTTAGGGTTTGGGAAGAGTCTCTCCAGTTCTAATAGCCTGTGATTCTCCTTTGACTCGGGGAGGAAGGTGGGGCTAGATGTACAGAAAGAGGAAGGACAAGGAGTGGAAGACAAACAGGAGACATGAGAGAGGCTCCTTTGATGAGTTCATGGCAAAACTGCTTCCAACCAGCAAGCACTTCTCTGGGTTGTCGTGTGGGATTTGGAAATTTAACTGAAGCTACCATCAAAGGTGTACCTGGATGTTCCGACCTCTGTTCATGTTCTGCATAATTAGGATCACAGTGTTCAATATTAGCATTGACTGGGATCTGAGAAGCTGGGATTGGGATTTCTCCTGGTCTCATTCCTGGAATCACTGTGTCCACATTTAGAATGCCCTGACGCCAGGCCTAAGCGGGCCCTGGCCAGCTGGCTCACTTGGGACCTTGTCACATGTTCTCTTTCTCAAGACGTCTTTTCTGACCTTTACTCTTGCCCAAACCTGCCCCAAGTGGAAGCACACACCGTGGTTTTACCATTCCTGCAGATGCCCAAAGGAAGGGCCTCAGACACAAAAGTGCCCAAGGGCCCTTCCCTACCATTGTCGAAACCGGGGCTCACAGACCCTGGTGGGAAATGATAGAAAATGAGCGTGAAATACCCTTGTCTCACTATGTGCAGTAACAGCTCCCCTTCCTTCTGGGGCGGGGACTGGGGAGAGGAGGGGCTGTCTGTCTGCTGTTGTCACTGAGACCCCTCCATTCTCTGCAGGGGGTTGAGCGGAGATACTGGGAAAGTATTAAAAGACTCCTAAAAATAGAAGGGACTTCCTCAACTTGATATAGGGTGTCTACAAAAAACCCACAGCTAACAACGGACTTAGTGAGGAAAGACTGGATATTTTCCCCTAAGACCAGGGACAAGACCAGGATATGTGCTCTTGCCACTGCTGTTCACCATTGTACTGTACGTTCTAGTCAGGACAGTTAAGGCAAGAAAAAGAAATTAAAGGTATCCTGATTAGAAAGGAAAACATAAAACTCTATTTGCAGATGATGTGATTTTATATATAGAAAGTCCTAAGGGATCCATAAAAAATCTGCTAGAGCTAATAAATGAGTACAGCAGAGTCACAAGACACAAGATCAATACACAGAAAATAATTTGATTCCTAGATATTCACAGTGGACAATCCAAAACTGAAATTAAGAAAACAATTCCATTTATAAAAGCATCAAAAAAGTAAACTACTTAGGAATAAATTTAACAAGAGAAAGGCGAAAGCAGAAAATGATTTATTAATGACTCATATTAAATACAACCTGAGTTTGCTAAGGCAGTACGTTATTTCTTTAAATTAGAATGCAGTTTGGGGCATTGTTCTGCATGGGACTTTCTTCCATTGGTGCAATCAAGAACTATGATAATCCCAGATGATCTGAAACTATCCTTTAGCAACTGTCCATAGCAAATACTATGAGTCATAGGTAACTCAAAGATTTAAATTAGGACACAGCTTTGTATCTGGTTATATCGGTTGTGGATTGAGAAATACAATAAGTAAAATGCTTAGGGAATGCTTTAGGGATGAGCTTCTTGAGTGGTTTCATTTTCTGGTTATAGTACACAGTTAGACAAAAAAAGTTGTTTTTAACCTCTTTGCCTGAACAGCTATGGAAACTACTGTAGAAACTATAATCTTCCTTTCTACCTTCATAAGAATAGTACAAGGCATAGGATAGGAGATCTCTTTGATAAAACTTAGGCAGAACTAAATACAAATTCTCCATGTGGAAGACATATCTAATTCATAAAGTATGGGAGGTTGCACATAAATTTTCTTGAGTCTAAGACAGCCTCTGCTACATTATATTGACTAAAATTACTGTTATCAGTTTGTTGTCATTTGCTGCTTTCTTATCAAGATCAAATATATCAAAAATAAAATCCAGTCAAAGTTGGATTAGTTGGATTTCAGGGTTTTTTCTGCATTTAACTACCAGACCGGGAAGAAGGACTAAGTTTTCACTTTATTAAAAAACTCAAAACGTGGAGTCACCCTGGATAAGGCACCAAGATAGGTGGACTTGCCTTGCGGTAGATGGTTGAAATGTAAACATACAGTCACCCTTCCATATGACTAAACAGAAAAGTTACATGTGATCTAATGGCAATCTTTAATTTGTGTCCTCTACAGAGAGCAGTAACGTGGGAAAATAAATAGGTCTTTTTGTAACCTTAGATGACAGCAGGAGTTGTTATATTTCCCTGTATGAGCTCAGAGCCATTTGTACAAACTAAAATATAGAGTCAGATACACCAAAACCACGTCCTGGCCCAAGTAGACAGGGCCGTGGAAGAAATGTGTATTTGAGCATTACAGACTCCAGCACTAGTGACATTTACTGCCCCCCCCGACTCTATACTATTTAAGTGCTCTTATATTGGATCACAATAAAAGTCATTCTAAAAAATATTCCTTACAGACTTTAAATGGAAAACTGGAATTTCTGAGCCAAAGGTACTCTTCTATGAAAGAGACTTTTGAAATGTTTTGTTCCAATTTATTTATCTTGCAAGTTTGGTACTTTAAAGAAAGTCTCAAATCCTGAGTCATTAATTGTGTGTGTGTTTTTTTAAAACAAGCTCTTATTCCTTTAAAGCTAAGACTGAAGTTTGAACCAATCCTAAAATCATGTCAATTCCAGACAGAAGTATCATTAGATTGGTCTTTTTTTTTTTCAGTGTAGTGAAGGACAACATCCTACTTCTGTTTGAGATTTAGCTAGTGTGACTCTAAAGTCAGGTCCTCGTTCTGTTTGTAGCTTATAAAATCTGTCCTCACAGTTTTTAAATCTCACTACATATATAAGCAGATTGGAATTGTCCTTACTGAAATAATTTTTAAAGTGACTTTAATTATAGCCATTGTAGGAATTAAATGATGTTTGTTGACTGGAAGGAATGAAGGAAAAAGGGGAGGGAGGGAGGAAAAGAGAGAGGAAATAAGTATGAGCAGATAGATATATATTTGTTGAATTATAGTATAGACAGATCTTAAAGTATTCAATCTTACAAATACCACCTTCTTGTTTGCCCAAAATGGGTAATAGAAGGGATTTTTCTTTTTCTTAGTCCCAGTGAGTCCTCCAATGGCAATTTAATAAAATTAACTGACTGGACTGACCACATTTTTGGTAGCAAAGTAAAAATAATCCTGGAAAACCTCTGTGGAAGTAGATACCAGGAAATGAATGTAGAGACGTAGATTGCCCATACAAGTTTACAGATTGGTCAGTCTTTAGAAATGAAACAATTTAAAATAAAGTAGAAATGGTTTGAGCTTATATACCTTTTGGTTGAAGGTCACTTCCACAGTCTCAGCCACCAGGAGAAATAGGGAGTGATCAAGACATTTTTCTTGAGAATTGGAAGGTTCTAAAAAAATATTCTCAGTTTTGCACTGATCTGGAAGTGTTGTTACTTTTTTTTCTGAGAACTGGAAGATTCTCTCCTTAATCCCTTCTATTTTCAGACCATATATTATCTGACAGTGGAATAAAACATTTTTTTAAATGAAGGTTTTATCAAAATCCATGAAAATACTACTAAAGTAAAAAGAGCTTCAGAAGTGGTGGTCTTTGGCCAGTCATCTCACACTGCTCCCAGGTGGTCTGAGCACCAGGTTAACAGGTGCTGGGGTCGAGAGACCACCTGTGTTTTAAAATGTACAATGACACATTCCTTTCCACCAAGCTCTAGCCAAATCACTAATGTGTATTCTTGCTTCTTCCAGTCAGAATGATGAGTCTTCATCCACCAAAGGCCCAGACTGTACCCAGACGTCCTCGTGATGACATCCCAACAGGTTTGCTTTCTTTTGGAGTACTTGTAGTGGGAGACATACCACCCCCAGAGTAACACCTAAGATAATTTCTAAATTTTCTGAACAAATTCCCATTCTCCATCCCTTCTCTTTCACGTACTGCTTATTGACCTGTTTCGCCAGGTCCACAGCCCTCCCTTCACTCCAGCCCTACCTGTCCCCTCTTCAGGCCTCACTTGCATTTATCCATGGTGTGTTCCTTCCCAGGTCCTCTCCACGCCACAGGGCTCTGCCCCATTCTTTCTAAAGAGCCCCATAATCCACTTGCTGAAGAATGTCTGTAGGGATGGGGCACAAAGTAGATAATTCCCTTCTCAGGCAGTCTTGATAGTACCAGTTAAGCTGGGAAGGGAAATGTGTCCCCACACCCAAGGCATGGCCTCGCCAAGCCCTGAGCCCTCCCTTCCACAGGCTCCCTAGAACACCTGCCTTCCCCTGGCAGCTTCCCAGTGCTATTCTTATGTTCATGTGCTGGTATGGAAAAAAAGGACAGCACAACTCTATCTCCAGCTTCAGCATTGACCTAAGTCTTATCTTTTAGAGAAGCCAACACTGGGCTGGCAAAGAGGAGGTGGGTCATTCTTTGGAGTGATATGATTCAAGGGTTTAATGCAATATAGGCTGCCACTTTAGTAACTTTGTCCATCTTCTCATTTGCTCCCAGATTAACTGAAGCCACTTTCAGTTTTTCTCTTATTTGATACACACAGTAAGGAAAATCAAGTTCACTTTGTACTGATGGGAAAGTCTAATCTCTATCCTGGGTGGTTGCAGAGAAGCTAGAGCCAGAACTGAACTGAGAGGACATCAAGAAAGGACATTTGAGGGTAGAAGGGATATCTTGAAGGGATGTCAAGAGGGAGGACCAGAGACTCAGGCGACAGCTGAGGTTAGGAGATAACCACTCTAGCGGAGTGAAAGACTGCTATAGTCCCAATCCCTTCTTATGTATCCAAAAATATTGGCCTCACTCGTGACTTTCATTTAGCCAAAGTGGACTGAATTTCCAAGAGCTAAGAGCATCCTCCCAATGAAAGCTGCCCCCATCTGCCTGCAGCCACTTCATTCTCCTGAAGCCTCGGGAACACTGGGTGACAGGCATGTGCAGTTGGTTTCAGGGTTCTCCGTACCAGCCATACATTCATTCTGAGTTTCCCTTAAACCTGAATTTTTTTTCAGGTCTGCCTCACAAAGGATAAAACACACATACACGTGTACACACACTCACACACAATTACATGCCCTTCCCTCAGCAGGAATGTTTATTATCTGATTCTACAGGACCGTGTGACAAGATGCCTTTCATCAATTTATTAACCCTGGGAGTGTATTTCAATTACCAGTGTGAGAACTAGACTCAGTGCACATAGATCAGCACATTATGTTCTGGACAGACCTCGTTCTTGCCCATAGAGTTCATTCAAGGGCAGCAGTGTTGGAGGTGAGACTTCAGAGAGAGTGCTTATGGAGCTGAAGCTTGGTAGATCTGCAGTTGATTCCAGTTGCAACCCTTCTGAGCTGAGCTTTGCTCTTGTGTGTGCTCTCTGAGGTCAAAGAAAAATCCTAGGAGCAAAGAGACCTGCATTCACATCCTAGTCTTGCTAGACAGGTTTGGCCATATTGTTGAAACTATCTGGGTCTCTGTGTTCCCACCTTTAAAACCAGAGAAGCATTTTGCCCACCACCACCCGCAAGAGCCAGACGCTCAGTACAAGCAGCCTTCACCTTTGACTGACCCAGAAAACCTGCTGACACTGCCCCAGCCCCACTGGTTTATACAGTTTAGACATGTCCCTGTGCTACGTAGCCTGTGGACATGCTGCAAACACCAAATGGCTGACTCATCCCAGCGACCATCCCTGCCAGTGACTGTCTAACTCATTCTGTTGATCATGACAGTAATCTCTAGTATTTTTCTGGATTCAGCTAAACTTGATATGTCCTCAATAATTATTAGTGAGAACTAAGTAAATGGAAAGAGCCTATCTCTAGTAAGTGATGGGGTTTTTCTGGATTTGTTTATCTTGACTTTGGCCTTGAGTCCAGAGTTCTATGACACTCACAGGCTCTTGTCCATAAACATTGGTAGAGCTACTAACCACCTGACTTAGGTCTACCACCTGGCCCAGTGCTGAGATATGGCACAGAGGGTTAGGATTAAGGAGATCTGGGTTCTGGTCCTCAGTCCGTCATGACCCTGGACCTGTTTCCTCTTCATTACAGCAATGACACTGAACTGGGTCCTAGGTTTGTGATCTTGTGACATCTCTTAGCTCTCATTCAGCTGGACTAAAGAGCTTCTTCCAGAGAATTCAGGACTCCAGTTCCCTTAGTCATTCAGTGATTTCCAATGGGAAGATGCTATTTTATGCACTGATTTACTCTCCTGCACAATGAGTATTTTCAAAGAGTTGAATATTAACCAACTTCCTGTATATAAACTCATATTCAAAGAAGAGGTCAGGATGGTAAGGATTTTAAGGAGCACTAAAATAAATTATTTCATAAAATGAAGTTTCCTTTTGAAATACAAGACTTTTCCACTACTGTAGCCTTTCATAAGATCACGTTTGTTTGAAGAGCAGAACCATATACGTGTCCCTGAAAAGTCTTCTGAGAATTGAATCCTCTTTTCCCTTTGACCTGTGTTACAACTCCAGACACACTTGATCTTCATTTATAATATTTTTTTAAATTTCAATCATTCTTTGGCAAAGACTAGTCCTTTGTTTTATTAATTAATTAATTTATTTTTGCTGTGTTGGGTCTTCGTTTCTGTGCGAGGGCTTTCTCCAGTTGCGGCAAGCGGGGGCCACTCTTCATCACGGTGCGCGGACCTCTCACTGTCGCGGCCTCTCTTGTTGCGGAGCACAGGCTCCAGACGCGCAGGCTCAGTAGTTGTGGCTCACGGGCCTAGTTGCTCCGCGGCATGTGGGATCCTCCCAGACCAGGGCTTGAACCCGTGTCCCCTGCATTAGCAGGCAGATTCTCAACCACTGCGCCACCAGGGAAGCCCCCTTCATTTATAATTTAATTGGCAATGTCTCCAAATATTTGAGTTATGTTTCTAAGCACTCCTTTCTGGCCTCTTTGTCAAGATTTGTAAAAGCTCAAGTTGGTGGGGGCTAAGATGGTTCTAGTAAAATGGATTCTCATGTGAACTTTGAAGCTGTTTTATAAGGTTAAAGAAGTCTTTGGTGACATCGGTTATTTTGAGTAGATTTTAAAAATAGACTCTAAGGAGCCCTTGTCCTTCCTTCTTACACTGTCCTCCAGAGGGCGCTCGCTACAGACTGCCCATTCTGGGCCCCAGAACAGCTGTCTCCCGTGGACTGCTGTCAGATGCCTACGACACACTGCAGGACATGCAACTCTCTTCCTTGCCCAGAAAGGAACCAGTGGGCAAGACAATGAGGCAGTGAGTGGTCGGAGCTCATCCGCTTCCAGACTCTCAGAGAGAAAGCATCCTCACCAAGCCAGTTTCTGACACTAGTGCCTTCTCATCACTTCCTCTCAGCATGAAAAAGATGACTCAGGGGCTTCCCTGGTGGCACAGTGGTTGAGAGTCCACCTGCCGATGCAGGGGTCATGGGTTCATGCCCCGGTCCGGGAGGATCCCACATGCCACGGAGCGGCTGGGACCATGAGCCATGGCCGCTGAGCCTGCGCGTCCGGAGCCTGTGCTCCACAACGGGAGAGGCCACAACAGAGAGACGCCCAAGTACCGCAAAAAAAAAAAAAAAAAAAAATGATGACTCAGTTTTGCCTTCCTAACTGTTGCTAGAATTCTAGCTCTTGCCATTGTCTTATCACTCATTTCTCCTAAAAACAAAATGGTTTAATGTCCATGATTATAAAGATATGTTGATTAAAATGGAACATATTGAGTGTCGTTCATTTTACTTTGCTAAAGATTCTTTATAATAGACAAAATCTTTCTGTTTCTAAGACATGAAATTTCTGTGAAAATTATTTCTTCCTTCAGGACAGGGGGCTAAAGATGGCCCCAGGAGGTCCCTCATGAATTCAGCCTAATAAGAATAAAAGAGAGAAAAGGAGGTCACCCTCTGTCCTTATCTCTGTCAGTTAACTCTGATAGATGACAGAGGATACTGGGATGCAGTAACTGGAAAATGACAGGTGATTAGCTGTTGCCACCCTTGAGGACAGGAACAGTGTCTGTTTTGCTTTCCTCATGCCGCCTTCTTTAGTGCCTTGCATATAACAGATGTTCATCTAATCTGTGTTCAGTCGAATCCAAAACAAATGCTTGTATTTGGTAGTTTGGTTACTTTAGTTTGAGGATATATATCTCCAACTCTGTCATAGTCCATGTGTGTGAGGGAGACAAAGGAAGAGTCTAGGCTTGTAACTATTATATTTATGGGCATACATGCTCCATGCCCAGCTTCAGGAGGGCTTGTATAAAACAAAAGACCAGGACTTCCCTGGTGGCGCAGTGGTTAAGAATCCGCCTGCCAATGCAGGGGACACGGGTTCGAGCCCTGGTCTGGGAAGATCCCACATGCCGCGGAGCAGCTAAGCCCATGTGTCACAACTACTGAGCCCGCGTGCCACAACTACTGAAGCCCGCGCGCCCAGAGCCTGTGCTCCGCAGAAAGAGAAGCTACCGCAATGAGAAGCCCGCGCACCACAATGAAGAGTAGCCCCCTTTTGCTGCAGATAGAGAAAGACTGCACATAGCAACAAAGACCCAACGCAGCCAAAAATAAATAAATAAAAATAAATAAATAAATTTATTAAAAAAACAAAAAGGTCGCTTCCATTGCTTAGGAGGCAGTGGCCTTATGGAATCTCAAGCTCCTGACTAAATGGGCACTGGACCAACATGTGAGAACCAACCTCTGTGCTGACTGTGTTTGAAGAATGGGATTCAGAAATATCTAACAAATGGCCTGGTGACCAAACTGACCTCATTTCTTGTGCGCACGTGGGCACAAACAGGCACACACACAGACTCCCAAACCAGAAAAACTTGCTTGATTGCCCTATATTCCTGGTAGGCCATGGATTCTTGGTTTCAGTTCATTTAGAGTTCAGGAATTCCAAAAATAGCACGCACTGCCTTTCAAGGTGAAAGCTGTATGTGTGAATTATGATCCCATTTCAGATGATTGTCAAAGGACAGACAAATCACAGATAAAGATGTTTCCTTCTCTTTTTTTTTTTTTTTTTTTTGCAAATTAGCATATCCAGTAAAAGGATTTGGGGCACCTATACCCATACATTAGGGGAGGATACAAGCCCCCAGCACAATTATTTAGAGCTTTTGAGGTAATCTGAATATTATGTACCTAGACAGGTAGAATGCTTCCTAAATCTCTTTAAGAAGTCTTCATCTAGAATACTTGGGTGTTTCCAAACTCTCATCAAAAAGAATAACAGTATGGTGTTTGCTAGTGTTCTAGCATGGTGAGTGAGAATGATGGTCTATATCAGCAGTCCCCAACCTTTTTGGCACCAGGGACCAGTCTTGTGGAAGGCAATTTTCCCACGGACCGGGGCAGTGGGGCGGTGGGAGGGATGATTCAGGCAGTAATGCGAGCGATGGGGAGCCGCAGATGACGCTTTGCTCGCTAGCCCGCCTCTCACCGCCTGCTGTGCGGCCCGGTGCCTAATAGGACACAGGCCGGTACCAGTCTGCGGCCTGGGGGTTGGGGACTCCTGGTCTATATCATGGTTCTTAAAATTTTTGATCTTAGGAACCTTTTGCACTCCTAAATAGTGGGTTATATCCACTGACAATTATACTATAAATTAAAATGGAGAAATTTAAAAACACAAAAATACACAGTACACCTTCCAGTTTCTATCAGAGTGATAACATCATCACATGTCATGTAGCCTCTGGAAAACTCCACCATACCCTTGGGAGGCAAGAAAAGTAAGAAAGGCAAATAACATCTCAGTGTTATTATGAAAATAATTTTGACCTCACAGAAATCCCAAAAAGGATTTCAGAGACTCCAGGGGTCCCCAGACCATGCTTTGAGAACATCTAATATACAGCATATACCCTTGCATCTCCAGCCTTCCAGGGAAAGGGATGCCAGGATGCTTAACTCACCTACCTGAGAAATCTGGTCCCTTGGCAGAGATTAGAGAGAAGGCAGCAGCAGTTTTTCAAAATTTGGTGGTATTGACTTTTTAATTAATTAGTTAATTAATTTGGCTGCATTGGGTCTTTGTTGCTGCACACAGGCTTCTTCTCTAGTTGCGGCGAGCAGGGGCTACTCTTTGTTGCGCTGTGTGGGCTTCTCATTGCGGTGGCTTCTCTTGTCATGGAGTACAGGCTCTAGGTGCGTGGGCTTCAGTAGTTGTGGCTCATGGGCTCTAGAGCGCAGGCTCAGTAGTTGTAGCACATGGGCCTAGTTGCTCCGTAGCATGCTGGATCTTCCCATACCAGGGCTTGAACCCGTGTCCCCTGCATTGGCAGGCAGATTCTTAACCACTGCACCACCAGGGAAGCCCTTCAGATTTATTTTTTAACATGGATAATCTTGGGTAGACTTGTTTGATTCAAGGCTAAAGCCAGATTTTGCTGTTTTAAAAATAAATGACGCTTGTTATAATAAAAATCTACAGACATGAGTCAGACTTACTCCTACTTTTTATCTTCCTTCACCCCAACAGGGAACTTAAAAAGCAATCAATCAGCACAATTCTTTTTTTTTTTTTTTAATTAACTTATTTATTTTTGGCTGTGTTGGGTCTTCGTTTCTGTGCAAGGGCTTTCTCTAGTTGCGGTGAGCGGGGCCACTCTTCATCGCGGTGCGCGGGCCTCTCACTGTCGCCGCCTCTCTTGTTGCGGAGCACAGGCTCCAGACGCGCATGCTCAGTAGTTGTGGCTCACGGGCCTAGTTGCTCCACGGCATGTGGGATCTCCCCAGACCAGGGCTCAAACCCTTGTCCCCTGCACTGGCAGGCAGATTCTAAACCACTGCGCCACCAGGGAAGCCCCTCAGCACAATTCTTTTACTGCCAGAAATGGAGAGAAATTCTGTATTTAAGAGAATCCATGCAAAAAATCAAGTATGTAACACAAAGCCATTGTCACCTCCAGTCCCCAGTTTAACCTTGGGAAATCCCACAGGCCTTTACTGCCTCTGCCCTCATCAGGGTCACTCATCTTTTCCCTGGCCCCCGACTGTCAAAGCTCATGGGAGGCCTGTCAAGGGTCTGTTGGCTCCTGGGCCCTGTGGTATTACACACTAGAGCTGCCCATCTACCTGAAAATGTGCAAGAATCATATAACTCCAGGGAGCAGAAGTGTAACAGGGTTGGCAGAATGGCCTTGTCTCCTCCTAAGGAAGCCCTGTCTAGAATGTCCTGTGTGGATGTAGCTACTCCAGTTGGGGGAGGTCTGAAGGATGAGGACGGCCCTGCCCAACAGAATACAGAAAATTTCCAGGAAGAAGAGGAAGGACAAACTTGTTTCTGTTAATGAATCTATAAACTACAGTCTTAAGAATCGAGATTAAAGAAATGGATAAAACTTAACTAATCTCTAGAAAAAACTGAGATGATCAATCATGTTTCAACCATGTCCCCCTCAAGCCCATCTTAATTTCTCACCTTAGTAAGTACTGTCCCTATATCATACGTGTAATTCTTGCCTCTCTAGAAAAAATGTGTCACTTCATGAGGATGAGAACAATATCTCATGCTCCCACCATATCCCCACGGGAGCTACCCAGACACATACGCAAGAGATACTTAGAAGGAAGAAAATCCATTTCTCAGTTGCTAAGCAATATGAAAAAAATAAGAGGTGAGATCCTTGTATTTGGGGATCTGAGGATACAAAGGGTTTAGGTATTAGGACCCTGCCTTTGACTAACTTATCATTGGAGAAACAACACACATATACACAAATGAAGAGCATGGGTACAGGCCAGTATGGGAATAAGCATGAGTTACTCTCTGCTATAAACTGAACCCTGGTGATTGCAGCAATAACGTTCTCATAGCACCAACTGTCCAGCCCTCTGGACAGGAACAAAGGTGCAATTGTGTGACCTCGTCAGGAAAGTTGGTCAGAGGAGAAATAGACATATTCACCCACACACAATGTTATCTCTTGTTCTTTGCAGAGTCTTTGGCAAGAGGTTTAACTGCCTGGCCAGTGGAGTGCAGAATGCTGAAATAAGGCATTGGCAAATGTTTGCAGTTTCGAGGAAAACTTGTTCCGAAACCTCTTGGGATTGGCCTCCCCTGGGTCCTGTGTAACAGTGACCATCCTATGGGATGTCACATGGCCAGAGAGTCAGTGACTTTCAGATTCCTTGCTGAGAATCTGAGAGGAGCAAGGAGGAGGACAGAGAGGAGGACTCTCTCCTTGCTTCCTAGATTCTCACATGGAGAAAACTACATGAAGAGTAAGAGTGTCTAAAAAACAAGAAAGATACTGGGTAACATCAGTTGGCTCTTAGGAGTGGAACTGAATGGCTAGAGGACAGAAATTGACAGAAGGAGATTTTTCATAGTACACCCTTCTTTACTCTTTGAGTTTTAAACCACATGAACGTTTTTCATTGACTCAAAAACAACAAAAAAAGAGGAAATGAAGAAAAGAAAAGAAAAAAAAACCCTTCAAGAGTTGCCAGGGAGATTTCTAGCTTTGGAATTGGAAATCTGATAAACTATCAACATAATTACTCATCTTCCTGAAAAAACAGACAAAGGAGTCCTTGATACTATATACAAGGTTCAGGCAAGCATCCAGGTCAAAGATAAATTTTATCTCTGGCCCTTGGAAGTTTTGCTACTGAAATGCTAGTTCTGGCAAGTAGTGACAAATGTCTCAAGCTTATGTAGCATTTTAAGCTTTTCAAAGCACTTTCACTTATTTTTCCTCTCTCTTTGCATCAGTTCCCCAGTGTTCTCCTTACATTAAACAGGAGCAGTAGTGATCCACGCAAGCTGTCCATTTAACAAACACAGTCCTTTCCTGGGCACTGCTACAAAAATGCTTCATTTTATTGCAACAAGTGCACCTGCTTCTTTTTTATGGCACTGCCTGCATGGGACTAGTCTCTTGCACAAAACCCTTGAAATATTTGGTGGCATGACCATGTTCTCCTTAGTCTTTTTAAAAATAAATGAATAGTTAATTATGTACTTGAAGTATAGTTGATTTACAGCATTTTGTTAGTTTCAGGTGTACAGCAAAGTGATTCAGTTATGTATACACTCTTTTTCCAATTCTTTTCCTTCATAGGTTACTACTGTGCTATACAGTAGGTCCTTGTTGTTTACTTACTTTACATACAATAGTGTGTATCTGTTAATCCCAGACTCCTAGTTTATCCCTTCCCCCGCCTCCCCCTTGGTAACCTTAGGTTTGTTTTCTATGTCTTTGAGTCTATTTCTGTTTTGTAAATAAGTTCATTTGTATCATTCTTTTAGATTCCACATATAAGTGATATATAATATTTGTCTTTGTCTGTCTGACTTACTTCACTTAGTATGATAATCTAGGTCCATCCATGTTGCTGCAAATGGCATTATTTCATTCCTTTTTAATGGGTGAGTAGTATTCCATTGTACATTGTACCACATCTTCTTTATCCATTCATCTGTCAATGGAGATTCATGTTGCTTCCATGACCTGGCTATTGTAAATAGTGCTACAATGAACATTGGGGTGCATGTGTCTTTTCGAATTAGAGTTTTTGTCTTTTCCAGATATATGCCTAGGAGTGGAATTGTTGGGTCATATGGTAGTTCTATTTTTAGTTTTTTTAAGGAAACTCCATACTGTTTTCCATAGTGGTACACCAATTTACATTCACATCAACAGCATACAAATGTTTTTCTCCACATCCTCTCTAGCATGTATTATTTGTGGACTTTTTGACCCTTAGTCTTTTTTTAAACTTATGAGCCCCAGGTTCTTTGGCTAGAATGATGTGGCCCAGTCATCCTCTCTGGACCTATCCCAGTGCCACTCAAAACAAGGGACTTAGAGTGGAATCTAAAACTCCAGATGTGACCTGGCCGGATGTGGCTGTGTGACCATCACTCTCCCTTGTTCTGGATCTCCTGCTTCCAGAAATGAGACTAAAAGGGCATTAGTTGTCCTAGCAGCTACATCACTTCATTCTCTCACATTGACTTGCCACCAACTAAAGCCTTTTTGTCCTTTTAGTGAGAATAGCTGTTCTGAATGCTTTCCTCAGGCTGCTAATATTTTAAAAACCTATATACATGACTATATTCTTCCTTATTAAAGTTCCCCTGGCTAGATTCCAGCCATTTTCAAATCTAGATTCCATCAATCATTAGTCCTCCCAAGTTTGACTATCTGGTCCTCTGTCTTCCTCTCAGTCTTTGATACAAGCCTTGTCAGGAGCCAAACCCCATGGCATGACTTTAAAGCCCTCCCTTTAGATCAGTGATTTTCAAGGGCCTTTTCTTAAATCTCTATTCTATTATGAAAACATTAAAATATACAGAGAAGTAGGACTAGTAGCGCAAAGAACACCTATGTATCCTCCACCTATAGGGTCTACAATTGTCAATATTTTGTCACATTTCCTCTATTTACATATTGTTTAGCTCAATCATTTAAAAATAAAGACACATGACATTTTACCACTAATAGTTCATTTTACCACTTGCAGCTCTGCACCCCACCCCTGCAAAATTCTCCTTCTAAGGATAGCACCTTTATCAAAAGTAACAAAAAATGAACAATAATTCCTGCTTGTTTTCTCCACTTCGTCCATATTCAAATTCCCCAATTTGTTGCCAACATGTCTATCATGGCTTTGACAAAACGAAATCAAATCAAGTGACACATTGCAGTTTTGGCTCTTTTAATCTAAAAAAACAATACCTCAACTTCTTTTTTTCAATGAATTGCCTGTCAAAGAGACAAAGATAATTGTGTTTTAGAATGCTAAAGACCTCTTTAAATGCTGTCTGTCTTCATGTTGGTAATTTCAAATGCTGCTACCAGGTGTGAACGATTTATTGAAAAATTACTAATTTTTCTTGTCTATTAATCAAATCCCTATGTAACTACCAATAAGAACTTCTGATAAGCATGAGATAACACTCTGACCATATCGGGTTGCTAGAATCACAGGGATAAACTCAGAATTGTGATACTTTATAATTGTGTAACTTTGGTCAAGTTACTTAACCCCTGTGAATCTTGGTCTCCTGTGCTCTATAATGAAGATAAAAGTATCTGTCTCAATAATAAGAGCAGCATGTATACTAAAATTGGAAGGATACAGAGAAGATTAGCATGGCCCCTGCCCAAGAGTGACATGCAAATTTGTGAAGCGTTCCATATTTTTTAAGCTATGTATATTTATTAGATATTGCAAAATATCCCTTTATGAGAGTTTTCTAATTTATATTATCACCAGAAATGTATGCAAGTGCCTGTTTCCCTCAGCTTCGACAACAGTGGTAGTAGTTTTTATTTTTAAATCAATTTTAGAGAAATTATATCTCTGTGTAATTGAAATTTATATTTCTCAAATTACGAGATCAGACATATTTGCAATATGTTTAAGAGTCATTTTTATATATTTTTTGGTAAATTGTTCAGCTTTTAAACTTATTTTACTATCATGACCCATTAATTTTTTTAATTAATTAATTTATTTTTATTTATTTTTGGCTGCA
Source organism: Aethalodelphis obliquidens (assembly GCF_003676395.1). Taxonomy (NCBI): domain Eukaryota; kingdom Metazoa; phylum Chordata; class Mammalia; order Artiodactyla; family Delphinidae; genus Aethalodelphis; species Aethalodelphis obliquidens. The sequence goes on along the minus strand of NW_020837999.1, from coordinate 8,250,637 downwards.
TTGGATCTTTGTTGAGCTATGTGGGCTTCTCATTGTGGTGGCTTATCTTGTTGCAGAGTGTGGGCTCTAGGCGCACAGGCTTCGTTGTGGCGCATGGGCTCTAGAGCGCAGGCTCAGTAGTTGTGGTGCATGGGTTTAGTTGCTTCGCGGCATGTGGGATCTTCCCGGACCAGGGATTGAACCCGTGTCCCCTGCATTGCAGGCAGGTTCTTAACCACTGCACCACCAGGGAAGTCCTTGACCCATTAATTTTTAAAGAATAAAATATTTAATTAGCCAAATGGCACAAAAGAAAAAATCCTACAAGGATTGATGCAATAGCACTCATGGTTTCCATTTAGAGTCTCTGACCGCAGGAGCAAACAAATTTTCATTTAACGTTTGGAAAGCTGACTTTTTAAACTAACATTTGTCAAACTCATACTGTATGCTCATAAATGATCAGCTGAGCACTTATTGTGTTCCCTACTACATGCTGGACACTGTGAATTCACATTTCCTCTTTACAGCAACCCTACAAAATAGGTAGAGTTATTATCCCCATTATATGAATGAGGAAATTGAACTCACACATGTTAAATAAGTTCGCCAGGTTCACACCAAGTTGGGAATTGAACTGAGGTCTTTCTGAGCATGTAGTTGGAGCTCTTTCCACTACCCTACTCTGCCTCTTTGATTGTAAACAGTGCCCAGTTCTTATTCAACACAGTATATCTCATATTTCCTTGCAATCAATCACCTCAACCTTGTTAGAGTTAAGTCCAAAGTAGCAATTCCTCTGTGGAATCCTCTACCTTCTGAGGGATAAAAATGGCTCCAAACCAAGCCAGGCCAAGCCTCGTCTTGTGTTTTCTCAGGGTAAGGAATGCCATGTGCTTGCTCCAGGCAGAGGCCTCTGTTCTCTCAGCCTGTTATTGGCGTGTGTCATGTGTTTGGAATGGGAAGCAGGCTCTGGCATGAAACTCGCCCACAAGGATAGACAAGGCTTGGGCGGTGGATGGTAGAGGGTAGGAAGGCTGACTAGACCCAAGAGTGTGGCAAAGTCAGTGAATGAGTCTTAACAGCAGTCAGCCCTGGTGTTCCAGTCCACAGCTGGAGCCCAAAGTGGAGCACAGCAGCAGTGGGGAGGGAGGTGCAGGAGTGTGTATGGAGGGGAAAGGAGACACTTGAAAATGTCACGGGCAGGAGTTCATCATCTTGGAAGTCTGGTTACCTATGGCAAAGCCCCATCGTGGAACAAGTTTCAAAGGGCTGCCCATAGAAGGGAGTCTGGCCAGAGCAAAACTAGAAAGCCCAGGGATTCCCAGGAGGAACATATCATGATCTATGGGGGAGGAGTGTAGTTAGAAAGTGCATGCAATATCTCAATATTTTGCATGTACACATATTTAAAATAAAATATTCTTATTGTGTTAAAATAGAACATAATGAAAGTAAATTTGAACAAAGTCTTTTTAGCTGGTGAGGGTGTTCAGAAACTTAGACTCTAGCCAAAAACTATTAGTTATCTTTCGCATATTAGTGACTTTCGAGGAGGTTGTGAAATTTTTGTGTTAAAAGAGAGGGCATCAGTTTCAATATTGAGAAACCTTTGGAAAGTAGAAGAGAAATAAGGAGTCCAGTTCTGGGGGCAGGCTTTGTTGCCCCCAAGGGCAATGAGTTAGCCTAGGGCTTCCCTCCATTTGCTTTATTTATTTAATTAATTAATTTATTTTATTCTATCTACTGTTTGGTGCAGGGATAATTTCGTCTCATACCCATTCCAAAGTGGAACTAAAGGATATGTGTGTATGGCCAAATAATCTTACTAATAATCAGACCTGATCTTTAAAATCTTGTTATTGTAACTAAACCTCTTGGTCTAGGATCCAGGGGGAATTGACAATGCTGTTCTTTGATGCCCTTTGTGAAGTTCATGGAAGGGAGTTATTATGTTAATATGCATATTAAAATTTATTCTCTAACTTGGCTGAGAACCAAACAAAAGAAAATAAGCTTCCTTCTATTTCAGCAGAAACATTTGAGTTATAAGAAATGTAAAAATCATTTTTCTCACTAGGAAAAGAAAGACAATTTTCTCCACTCAATGGACTATTAAATTTTAGAATCTCATTCCCTGAAGAGGTTTAAGAATCTGGTAGGGCTTCCCTGGTGGCACAGTGGTTGAGAGTCCGCCTGCTGATGCAGGGGACATGGGTTCGTGTCCCGGTCCGGGAGGATCCCACATGCCGCGGAGTGGCTGGGCCCGTGAGCCATGGCCGCTGAGCCTGCGCGTCCGGAGCCTGCGCTCTGCAGCGGGAAAGGCCACAGCAGTGAGAGCCTCGTGTACCGCAAAAAAAAAAAAAAAAAAAAAAAAATAGAATCTGGTAGATGGGCTAGATCAGTGCAGTCCATGAGTTCAGTGGGGACCAGATGATCTTTGATAACAGGGAACAGTTGGGGTCACTCTTTCAGTCTTTGGGTTCCACACTGAAATGAAAATTCACCAGCACTATTTCTAGATTATTTAAAACTAACAATACATAAATTATTATAATATATAAATATAAAAACTCCTATAAAGGTAAATGTGCAACATTTTGAGCATTTTATATTATACTAAGACTTTATTGCTTAGAAGACTTTAAATAAGGTAAAATGAGATTTTTTTTCCTTAAATTGAAAGAAAAAGGAAAAAGTGAGAAAGGAGTGAGGAAATGGAGATAGAAAAGACCCAGAAATCCCACTACTGGGCATATACCCTGAGAAAACCATAATTCAAAAAGAGTCATGTACCACAATGTTCATTGCAGCTCTATTTACAATAGCCAGGACATGGAAGCAACCTAAGTGTCCATCATCAGATGAATGGATAAAGAAGATGTGGCACATATATACAATGGAATATTACTCAGCCATAAAAATGAACAAAATTGAGCTGTTTTGTAGTGAGGTGGATGGACCTAGAGTCTGTCATACAGAGTGAAGTAAGTCAGAAAGAGAAAAACAAATACAGTATGCTAATACATATATATGGAATCTTAAAAAAGAAAAAATGGTTCTGAAGAACCTAGGGGCAGGACAGGAATAAAGATGCAGACGTAGAGAATAGACTTGAGGACACGGAGAGGGGGAAGGGTAAGCTGGGACAAAGTGAGAGAGTGCCGTGGACATATATACACTACCAAATGTAAAATAGATAGCTAGTGGGAGGCAGCTGCATAACACAGGGAGATCAGCTCGGTGCTTTGTGTCCACTTACAGGGGTGGGATAGGGAGGGTGGGAGGGAGACACAAGAGAGAGGGGATATAGGGATATGTGTATACATATAGCTGATTCACTTTGTTATACAGCAGAAACTAACACAACAATGTAAAGCAATTATACTTCAATAAAGATGTTAAAAAAAAGAAGAAGTGAGGGGTTCTCTGCTTATATAGCTGCACAAAGGACAGGAGTAATTTTTCCATTGACTTAAAACATTTCTTTTTGATTTTGTTCATTCTAGCAGTCATTACTGATTATGAAGATAACCCAAATGAATTAATCTGTAACCAGTTCATAGATATGGTCATTTAAAAATTTTTAAATCCAATTTATTTAAGATGAAATAAAATTCACTTATTTCTTCTACTCCCCATCACCCCTTGCCTCTTGTAACCATCAATCTGTTCTCTGTATCTATGAGTTTGAGCTTTGTTTTGTTTTTTCAGATTCCACATAAAAAAATGAGATCATATGGTATTTGTCTTTGTCTGATTTATTTCACGTAGCATAATTGCCTTGTGGTCCATCCATGTTGTTGGCAAGATTTCATTCTTTTTATGGCCAAATAATATTCGTGTGTGTGCGTATGTAATTTCTTTATCCATTCATCCATTGGTGGACACTTAGGTTGTTTCCATATCTTGGCTATTGTAAATAATGCTGCAATGAACATGGCTGTGCAGATATATTTTCAAGTTGGTGTTTTTATTTTCTTCAGATCAATATCCAGAAGTAGGATTACTGGATCTTATGATAGTTCTATTTTCAGTTTTTTGAGGAGACTCCATACTGCTTTTCATAGTGTTTGCACCAATTTACATTTCTACTAAGAGTGCACAAGAGTTTCCTTTTCTTCATATCTTTGCCAACACTTGTTATTTCTTGTTTTTTTGACAGTAGCCATCTGACAGGTGTGAGGTTTATCTCATTGTGGTTTTGATTTGCATTTCCCTGGTGATTAATGATGTTGAACATCTTTTCATCTACCTGTTAGCCATCTGTATGTCTTTTTAGGAAAAATGTCTTCTCAGACAAAGATTTTTAATGGGATTGTTGGGTTTTTTTTTTTCGGGGTGTATGAGGTTTTTTTTTTAACATATTTTGGATATTAGCTCCTTATTGAATATATGATTTGCAATTATTTCTCCTATTCAGTAGGTTGCCTTTCCATTTTGATGATGGTTTCCTTTGCTGTGCAGAAGCTTTTTAGTTTGATGTAATCCCACTTGTTTAATTTGCTTTTATTACTTTTGCTTTTGGTATCAGTTTCAAAAAATCATCACCAAGCCAGGTGTCAAGGAGCTCACTGCCTATGTTTTCTTCTAGGAGCTTTATGGTTTCAGGCCTTACATTCAAGTCTTAGTTAATGTTTGGTATGGTGTAAGATAGTGGTCCAAGTGTCATTCTTTTGCATGTGGCTGCCCAGTTTTCTCAATACCATTTCTTTTTTTTTTTTTTTTTAATTTATTTTATTTATTTATTTTTGGCTGTGTTGGGTCTTTGTTGCTGCACGTGGGCTTTCTGTAGTTGCGGTGAGCGGAGGCTACTCTTCCGTTGCAGTGCGTGGGCTTCTCATTGTGGGGGCTTTTCTTGTCGCGGAGCATGAGCTCTAGGCACGCAGGCTTCAGTAGTTGTGGCTCATGGGCTTTAGAGCACAGGCTCAGTAGTTGTGGCGCACGGGCTTAGTTGCTCTGGGCATGTGGGATCTTCCCGGACCAGGGATTGAACCCATGTCCCCTGCATAGGCAGGCGGATTCTCAACCACTGCGCCACCAGGGAAGCCCCTCAATACCATTTCTTGAAGAGGCTGTCCTTTTCCCATTGTATAGTCTTGGCTCCTTTGTTGTAAATTAATTGACCATGTATGCGTGGATTTTTTTCTGGGATCTCTGTTCCATTGACCTGTGTCATTTACCTTAATTTAATTCAATGAACATTCTGTGAAAACCTACTGAGCAATAGGCGTTGTGTTGGGTGCTGTAGATCCAACAGTGAATATCATTGTTTTCTGCTCCTGAGAAGTTTGTGATCTAATTGGGCAGCAGAGGTAGGTTGACAGATAATCACAATGAAACGTTAGAAGTGCTGTGATAGAGGTATGCACAGGGTAGTAGGAGGGGTGGGGAAGTGAAGAGAGGGTTTCCTAGGAGAATTGTCCATAAGCTGATTTTAAAGAGCACTCGATATTGGATCTAGTGCAAAAGGGCAGCCTCTAAGGGGGTGAGGAACTATAGTGGTTATACGCTTGGACTCTACTCACTCTGGCTGAGTTTCCTCATCTGTAACACCAAGATAGTAATATACCTTATAGGGTTGCCATACAATTAAAGGAAGTAATTATGTACAGCACCTTAGCACCTAGCTCTCAGTATATATAAATTATTAATTCACTTTAAATGCAGTATTACCTGATGGATCTGAAATTGTGTTTGGAGGGCTCTTACTTTAGGGTTAATTCTGTGCTTAGAAGTCTTTTTTTTTTTCTTGTAGAATATTACACAAGAGTCAAGAGTGGTGATGTATTAAGGAGTTGATAAATTAATTAGAAATGTGGCAGTGTGGAGGTTTTTTTTGGCTGCTTTGGGTCTGCTGCTAGAGAAAGCACGTGGGCTTTCTCTAGTTGCGGTAAGTGGAGGCTACTCTTCGTTGTGGTGCACGGGCTTCTCATTGCGGTGGCTTCTCCTGTTGCGGAGCACGGTCTAGGTGCATGGGCTTCAGTAGTTGTGGCACACAGGCTCAGTAATTGTGGTGCATGGGCTTAGTTGCTCCATGGCATGTGGGATCTTCCCAGATCAGGGATTGAACTCGTGTCCCCTGCATTGGTAGGCAGATTCCTAACTACTGCACCACCAGGGAAGTTCCACAGTGGTGGTTTTAAAAGGAGTTAATAATGTTTAACAAGAAGGTACCTCAGCCCAATCCAACATTTGCTCTCATTCATACTCATACTTGAGTTCCTATTGTGTACTGTATGGAAGGCTTACAAAAAAGATTCCAACATAATACTTTTCTGTAGAAACTCACAGTCCAATGAGAAAGACAACGTGGAAACAAAGCATTACAACACCATATGATAAGTGTGATCATAAAGTCGTGTGCAAAATACCGGTTATGACATTATTTGGATTATTTGGCTGTGTAATACTTAACTGAATAAGCTGGAGAAAAGCATGATCAGAACTGGGTCTGAGAAAGAACAAACAATGGCAGCTGAGTGGAAGGAGGAAACACCAGTTGGAAAGAGATCAGTTAGAGGCTTTTGCAATAATCTGGTAAGGTTGGTAAATCTTGGTAGTTTCTAGCTGAATATATGGTCTGGCCCTAGGAAGAGAGATCTGGACTGGAGGGTCATGTCTAGGAGTCATCAGTCTAAAGGTGATATTTGAAGCTATGGGTACCAATGAAATGTAAACCTTGGAGCCACTGTCCTAGCTATGCTTGGGCCTTTGACATCTATCTAAAGTACAAGGTCTCACTAGTATCATATCTCTCCCCCAGGCATTCAGTCTCCCAGTGTTCCCACAGTCAATAGTTATAATAATGGCACTGTATCAGTCAAGTCAGATTCTTATTCTTTTCTGACTGACTGTAGAAAATGAAGTAGTATTTTCATTTGCTGCCACATCCATTTTCAGTGGCTTTCTCCCCTGCTGTGGCACCCTCATTCCACATACCATCTCACATTCCATTTCCAAAGTGCTAGACTTTCTAATTAATCACTGTATGTTACCCTATCTAAGATGCCATCCATGAAAAGATGCACCATTATTTTATATACCAATAAAGAAGGGACTTCCCTGGTGGTCCAGTGGTACAGAATCTGCCTTCCAATGCAGGGGATGCGGGTTCCATCCCTGGTCGGGGAACTAAGATCCCCCATGCCGTGGGGCAACTAAGCCCGTGTGCCACAACTACTGAGTCCGTGTGACGCAACTAAGACGCAACGCAGCCAAATAAATACATAATTTTTTTTTTAATGCCCAAGATGAAGAATCTAATGGGAGACCCCTACATAAAGCTGAGACACCAAAGGGCCACACTTTCCATACAGAAGTAAACAAGAAATAAACTCACCACCCAGAGAGAGACAGCAAAAAATCTTGCGTGCCCCGGTCTTGGCACCGATGGAGAGAGGGTGAAAAACATCTCATGTGAGAAATGAAACTACAAGCTGGCACTCATACAAGTGGTCTAAGGTCACACTGCTAGTGTGGCCCAAATATTCTCAATCTCAGAATGTAATTTGTAGTCGTGTCACAGTGACCAGTAGAAGAAAAAGTAAATCCTCACAACCAAGGTTCTCAATGCCCATATGATGGTCCACCAACTCTAGCAGTAATCAAAATCAGTACATTCTACTGAAACCAAAGGACACTGAGCATCTGGTAGGCTTCCTTGTGTAAGGATTTGGACTATAGTCTCTTTCCTGTGAGTTTAAATTATGAAGGTAATATTTTGTCTATTTAGACCACTCCAAATTACAGATGGAGAAACCAAGGTTTATATATAACCATGGCACTGGGGTGCTCATTTAGTGCTCCCCAAAACTACTTCTTTTTCTCTGAAAGATCATAACTTGTCTGTGTCTGGCATCTTAGGCTCTTCCTGGAATGAGGGAGGGCTAGATGGTAGCTTTTATTAAGTATCATGTTGGCATTTACAGACATGAACATAAGTTGCTGGAGCCATGAGTCATAATGTTGACAGAACCTCACTAGAGACTAATTCTGGGCTCCGCATCTGGAAGTTACAGATGCTGGTAAAGATTTTGAGAAGAAACATAAAAACTGTTGTAAAACAGGAACTAGGTAGGAAGGGTAAAATTCTGGGCTTTTTTTTTTTTTAACCGGAAGGAATTCCAGAGACCATCTAGTGCAGTTCCTCAGGCCATCTGGCAGGGCTGCTATGCAGATCAGGTTTTTGCATGGCTCAACCTTTTGCATAAACTCTGTTTATATGCCCCCTTTTCAGAGAAAACCCCTTTGATTATCTCATCTATAATAGCCTACCTACAATCCAGGACGCTTAATACTTTATTCTGCCTCTTTTAATCATGGCAGTTATCACTATCTGATACTGTCTGAAATGATTAGTTAATTGTCAACTTGCTTTTTTTCTCTCTTCTCCCACTAGAATGTAGAGACCTGGTTCAAACAACTCTGTAAACCCAGAGCCAGAACAATACCCCTAAAATAGAAACTCAAAAATATTTGTTGAATGACTGAACAGTGAATGAATCAATGAAGAAAATAAGGACAGAAGCTGTTATTATTTCACTCAGACAGATAAGATTCCATATCAGGTTTAGACTAGGTTTTAAGTGATTCATTTTCTCTGAGGAACTAGCTATAATGTTTCTGTGTCACAGCTCTTAGCATAGTGCCTGCCACATACAAGGCTCTCAGGAAATATTTGCTGGGTAAAAGAATGTGTATCGTATACCCCATAATGATGAGCTGCTATAATTACCAGGAAGAGTAATCAGGGAACAACATATAATCTTATTAACCAAAAAAAAATTGGGAAATACAAATAGATTTTATATGACATGAAGATTGAAAGAGATGAAAGATTTAAAGATTTAAAATAACATTTTTAGAATAAGAAGTGGAAAATCATTAAGACTGGGAATGGAATGCAGGGGACTTTTAAGGAAGAAGGAGAAATTCAAGATGTCATGATTGTCCATGTTCCTCTCATCTCCTTTGTTAAGTAACCCGGGAAGGTTATAAAATCTTCCAGGAGGGCTTTAAAAATAAGAGCACTGGGCTTCCCTGGTGGCGCAGTGGTTGAGAGTCCGCCTGCCGATGCAGGGGACATGGGTTCGTGCCCCTGTCCAGGAAGATCCCACATGCCGCAGAGCGGCTGGGCCCGTGAGCCATGGTCGCTGAGCCTGCGCGTTCAGAGCCTGTGCTCCGCAACGGGAGAGGCCACAGCAGTGAGAGGTCCGTGTACCGCAAAAAATAATAATAATAAAAACTAAGAGCACTTTCTCCTTGACTGGAGTGCCCCCAGAATGAGGGATAAACCAAGCAGCCTTTCCAACATCTTCCAGCCTCATGATACTCTGAATTTGGACACTGAGAAACTACTCATTTGTAATCCAGCAAACACTTACAAAGTGCCTCCAAGCGCCAGAGAAGAGTCAGGATCCTTTGGCTGCAAGTGACAGAAACTCAATTCATACAATTTAAAGAGAAAAGAAAAGAAAAAAAAAGGACGTATGCTTGAAGGATACTGGGTTTTCTCCCAGAGCAATAAACCCACTAAAAGGGCAGGGATGTAGCAGACCCTAGGAACCACTGGAGCCAGGAACTTAATATGGTGTGGATTCTTTCTCTACCTTTTCCCTTCTTCCTGGTGTTAGCTTTTTCCTTCCCCTGCTGCAGACTGCCTATTTCCCCATGGCGGAAAACCTGACAACAGGCATCTTCTAAGATTTATGCCTTATAGCTTTTGGCCACTGTGGTTCCAAGCTGAAAAATCTAAAAGAAGGCACCTAGCCCAACTTGAAAACGCACACGATCAAATCAAGGCATTCAATTATGACCATTGCAATGGGATTAGATTAGAATTCCATAAAGATTAAGTGGTGGGGAGAGAGAAACAGTTTCTAAAGGAAGTGGGTGGGGCTGAGCAGGCAATGCCACATACACTCATTATGGTCTGGCACCGTGCTGGACACTGGTCAAAGGTGACTGAGGCTTTATACCTGTAAAACCAAGGTGTCATCAACTACTGAAGCACACAAAAATGCTGGCAGCGATATCACCGGGAAGTCTGACGTGGTGCTGTGTTTGGGTGCAGCTGAGTTTGGTGCCTGTCTCCGAGAAGGCAGCCTCCAATTTCCTTGTAAAAGGTGTATCCTTGTCTCTCCAGTTCAGAAGTCTGACCTGTCCCTTGGAGCTAGTGATGACAGTGGAGGTAAAGGTGATGGTTAAGGAACTGGTTTGTCAACACTTGGGAACCTGCAGAAGAGGTCACTGTGACACTCTTGGGGGTGAGCATGATCAAGTAGAGTAGATGGAGAGAAAGAAAGAGAGAAAACAGGAGAAGAGTGTTGTGAATGGGGTTAATGTCAAATTAACCCCAAAGCTCACTTCCTCGTAGTTCTGCATGTCTTCCTCCATTGAGGAATGAGAAAGTTAAGCTCTCCTGGAAAATACTAAGAGTGTAAAGCTTTCTGATCTGGGAGTCTCTGATCACAGACTGTCCCTTCTACTCTGTGGCTGTGTCTCCTCAGCCCCGCCCCCCCGACCCCCCACCCCGCCGCCCCAGCAGTGCCTGGTTGGAAAGGGGGTATGAGACTGAATGAGCTATTTCTGTCCTAGCTTTGTTTCCATGACAACTGATCCTCAAGCATTGCACTTAGGCCCTTCTAAGTCACACCTTCCCAAGGAGGATTCTGTAGGTTTGCGGAAGGGATGGAGTTGGCTTCTGGTCACATAGCTGGGCTTTTCAGAGATTCTCCAAAGGGCTGATGTATCTTTTAGAAATATTTCTGTTTTCAATGCTTAAAGTAATAGTAATTCTTTCCTAAATGACTTGAAATCAAAATTCTTCACTTTTCCCTTTAGGCAATGGCCGCAGCCCGCTAACTCCCAAATAGGCCTATAAGAACAGCACGGGCTAGAGTATGCCTGCTCATTTGTCAGTCAAACGGGAAAGTAGGAGGAAGTAATGCATTGGTGACAACTGACTCAGCCAGTCAGCCCAAGTCAGGAATCATCTCTCCTTTCCCTGAACTAGAGTGACTGTCCAGAACTGGAGCATTTCAGGGGAAGGAGTGTGTTAAGATTTCTTTCAAGTTAAGAGACACATGTGGCAAGCATCACAGAGGAGATGGAAGTGTTCAGGGAGATGAAGCTGATAAACATCCGTATTGTAAGAATGTCAGTGACTGACTCTGAGTTCCTCCTTTAGGCTTGAAGGAAGAAACCATGACTTAACCATTTCCCTGTATCTAGCTAGCATGGTGCCTGGCACTGAGCCGGTACTCAGTAAGTTTTGGTTGATGGACTGATTAAAAGTAATATGTGGTATTTGCAAGCGTATCTCAGGAGCTATGCAGAATCTGGGGCTTCCTAAAAGCACCAAACTTGCTCTCTAGAAGTAAAAGTCATCCTTTTTAAATTTTTAAATTATCACTCATTTAACTCTGATGGATTTTTCTTAATCGTGCTCCATGTTAACTAGGAATTTGATTCCCCAAAACTGGTTCTGAGTGAAATAGAGGGAATTAGTTTTCTCTCTTATCATCCTCTAAAGGAGCAGCAACTCATTCTGAGATCCAGAAACTGAGCTGAGGATAGGAATGCCTGTGGATTCCCAGCAAAACTCAAGTTTGAAATAAAGTGAGATGCCTTGTGGAGTTATCTTCACTGAGGGACCACGAAACCACCACAGAAACGTAGAAACAGAGTCTAGTCAGCGTGGAATTCTCTTTGGTTTCCTTTCAATTTGTAACCCCCGTAGACCTTAGATAATTGAAATCTGGAGTTTTTCACAATTAGACCTCTTATTTGTGCATGAGAATTGCTGAAGTAAACTGGCTTAAAATTGAAAAACAACAAGGAAAAGGTAAGCAATGAGAATTGACATTTGTTAATGAAGAACAACAACGTAAGATGTTTATATTTTAGTGGCTGAGAGCAGGTCCGCTAGTGGCAGCCTGTCTGGGTCTGTGTCCTGACACTACACCTTCTTGCTGCCATGTGGCTTTGGGCAAGACTGTTGTGAGACTGAAATGTATTATATCAAGAAAAGTGCTCAAAATATGCCTGGTACATAATAAGTGCTCAATAAATATCAACGAATCTTACTATTATGATATTATTTTTAAATGCTTTGTAAGCCACAATTTTAATCAGGCTATCCTCCTGCTTAAAATACTTGAATGGTTTCTTGTTTTCCCCCTAAACTGCAAGTTCTTGAGCGTGGCCAACAGATTATTCCAGTGCTGGCCTCTACCTACTCATCCCCTGCCTCTCCTCTCTGATCAAATCCTAAGCTCTGTTCTTAGGATTTGAGTTCTTTGATATGCTTTGTCCTCTTATGTCTCTACACATGTTCTCTTTCCTCTGCTTGAAACACCGGCTCCCTACTGCTCACCTGGCTAATAGCTATTTGTCCTTAAACTAGCCTAGGTATCTCCTCTTCCAGGAAGCTCCCTCTAACTTAACTAGTTTGGCTTAAGGACCCCTCCCACAAGCTCTTCAATCCCCTTGTTCTACTGCTTTGCATTCCCTAACATACTCTGCTCACATCTTTCCTTCTCTTTCTCTCCCATGTGCTCCTTTGTGGAAGGAAATGACATCTTGTTGTCCAATGTATCCTCAGCATGTATCACAGAGCAGGTGTTCCAAAAAATGCTTGGTCTCTTAAGAATAGAGGAGGCTTACAAATGAAATCTTCTAGAAAAATCAGCAAAGGTAAAGAACTGAAGCCCACAAGAAAGAGAAATAGAGAAAATCTGTAATTCCCTCACGTCTCAACCCACTCCTGCACCCTCACATTTGCAGGCCTGGGATTTGCTCCTTTGCTGTCTTCTGTTCTCAAGTTGCCCTGAAGAGAAGGCCAGGAGTTACATTCTCTGATGACCCATGCCTTTGAGGGCCACCTGATCCTGCTTTATTTCCTGTTGTGCAACCAAAACAGGCTATGCACGGGAATTAGGGGGGTTACAAATTGAAAGGAAAGCAAAGAGAATTCCATGCTGACTGGACTCTGTTTCCACCTTTCTGTGGTGGTTTCGTGGTCCCTTAGTGAAGATAACTCCGCAAGGCATTTCACTTTATTTTCTTGATGCTCAATGGAAAATCCGAGCAACCACGGTTTCAGATCCTTCTAAGCTGATTATGGTTCTTAGAGGTAAGGGAACCAAGGCTTTCCATAATCTAGACAATGCAGAGCTTGTCTTTTGGACTACCAGTACTGGATAAATACTAATCAACTGCTTTTCTCTTTTCTAAGAATCCTAGAGGGCCACAGTTAATCCTTTAAAGGCTACTGTGGGTGGAAACACCATTCTGTTACACATTGATTAGGAAAGTGATAGCTCAAGGTCATTCAGCAGTTAAGCGGCAGAACTAGGTGGTACTGGGGTCATATAACGCAAGTCATTCTCTTTTTCCCTTTGGCATTTTTAATTCTGGACACAGAGCTACAGAATTAAAACCAGAGCAGGGGGCAGGCTAATGAGAAAATTATATATTTGAACAAGATTTAAAAATAAATAAATGGTAAATAGAATTTATGGAATCCCTATGAACCTATTCCCAGCAATCTGGAAAGCATTAGCAAAAGCAAATACCCCAAGTTATCCCAGGGAATTACCCTACTATATTCATTTCTTTGGCATGAAAAAACCCCCAAGGATCCAGAGTAAGGGTTAGAAGAGAAAGAGGAAGAAAAATATTTCTAAAGAATCAGGGATTTGATTTTTCTGCCATTTAGTAAAGATTTTATTTTGAGATGAATTGGTTACAAGCTTCTGAAATCTTTTTCTTAGGATGTTTGATCATGGAAAGTGGAAGAGACTTCAGACTATTTCAATCTCAAGTGTGAATAGATCCAAAGCTTTTCACCTGTCTCTGAAGTAGACAGGAAAATAGTCAGGGAGCTTCTCCAAGTTAATGAAGTCTCTTCTGGCCCAGAGATCATATATCACCTATCATTATGGCTCTTATTCTAGTAATTCTAGTATAAGGTCTGTCATTTAGCAGATGCGCAACAAATTTTGCTGAAAAAAGTTGTGAATGCATAGCATGTTTGGTGAAGGGATAGTGGTCTCTTATTTTTAGTTCTCAAAGAAAGAAAAGCCCTGATTTATAGCATTTGCCAATTACTGTGGTGTAAATACTCCCAGCCAGGCCACTTTCAAGTTACCCATGGCTTAACAACAAGCTCACAAAGTTTCTAGAAATTTAGCCATTGGCTCTCGTGATGGTCAGGAGTCAATCCAGCACACCCATGCTTGTGGCAGTACATTCTTGGCTCCCCATGTATACAAAGGCAGAGCAGTACTGAATGTTTTCAGTATATTTAGCCTTCAGAAGGCAAAGGGGGTTCTAGATAAAGCCAGAGGTAGCTTGGGAACAGAAATTCTGCAGCATGATGTGGCCTCCCACGTAGAAAAGCACATCAGTCGTGTCCTGGGGGGACTGCCAAGGACCGGAATGATTTTATGTCTTTAGCTTAGTGTGAAACATTGAAGAAGTGCATGTCCAACACGCCTCTGCATTCTGCATGCCTCTTCCTCTAAGCAAAGAAGAAAAAAACCCTTGGAATTCCCAAACCCTCTTTAATAGAGCTGAGGTTTGTGTGAACAATTAAAAAACACTAATCCAGGTCTGAGTGTACTCAAATCACAGTTACCAACGTAAGATGTCTTTGTAATGTGGGGATTAGACCAAAGAGGGTTATTTCTAATTATCGAAACCAGGAATATTTTCTGTGTGTGATTGGCAATAAGCATTCTTCATCGCAATAAGTAGATCATTATTTCCATTCCCTCACAATTTACATCATTCATATAGTTTTTGTTCAAAGTTTCTCCGTTTGTCATGCTGCTGAATTAACAGGGTTTCCCGCTCTTGAGTGCTTGGTGACAGGTGTTTCTCAGAAACACATGTATGTAGCCAGTATGACTTCTTTCAGCCAGTTCATCCTCTCCACTATATGCTCTGGACAGATCCGTAGCCTGACACAGGGGTTCTGATTATGGATCTCAGGAAAGTAGCTGGGACCCGGTCCCACCTGAAGCACATGTCCCTCCTCCCCAGTTCTGCCCTGTCCAGGAGGTGGGAGCCTTGAGTAGAGCCCGGGAAGGTGAGAGCCAGACCGGCAGGGCTTTCTTGCAAAACACACACTTCCCCCACCACCCAAACGGGCATTATGTGAAAGACGAGCCCCAGCCTGCACTTCTATTCACAGATTTAGTTAAACATCACTCACCGCAATCTTTTTACTTGTCCCTTGATCCTACTCTTGGTCTTTCTCACATTCACTCTGCTATTATTCTCTTCCTCCTTTCCTAAGATCATTCTTTGGAATTACCCTGTGCGTTTGGGTCGGCTCCACTCAGTTTAGCATAAGAGATAGCACAGAATCTGAGAAGTCAAGTGGTCTGGGTTTGTGCCTTGACCCCTTCACTTGCTGGCGGTGTGACCTTGGGAAAGTGACTTGACCTCTTTAAGCCTCAGCTTCCCCATACGCAAAACCAGGTCACTACAAGTCCCTATTTTATGAGTGTCGTGAGGTGAAAATGAGGACATACATGCCAAATTCCCAGCAAATATCTCGGTGGTAGACACGTAAACAGGTTAGCTCTTGTGAACATTACTTCCGTCCTTGTTATTATTGTTGTCATCAGTGGAAGTGATGTTTCCATGGCACAACGCTGCCCCAAGTGCCTTGGGGGAGGCCCACACTGCAGCCCCAGAGGTTCCCATGGCCAAGGTCCCTGAGCGAAGTCTTATTTATTTATTTATTTATTTATTTTGGGCTGCATTGGGTCTTTGTTGCTGTGCGCAGGCTTTCTCTAGTTGCAGCGAGCAGGGGCTACTCTTTGTTGCAGTGCGCGGGCTTCTCACTGTGGTGGCTTCTCGTTGTGGAGCACGGTCTCTAGGCATGTGGGCTCAGTAGCTGTGGCTCGCGGGCTCTAGAGCTCAGGCTCAGTAGTTGTGGTGCACGGGCTTAGTTGCTCCACAGCATGTGGGATCTTCCCGGACCAGGGTTCGAACCCGTGTCCCTTGCATTGGCAGGCGGATTCTTAACCACTGCGCCACCAGGGAAGTCCCCTGAGAGAAGTCTTGATATACGCTTACCGTGCAGAGGTGCTTGTGAAAGTGATGCCAAATCTACCTCCAAGCACAGAGCCTGGTAATAATCTGTCCCTTGACGTGCCCTTCAAGTTTGTCTTGGATAAGAAAATCCTTAATGACTTTTTGATTTTGCTTGCCATGTGCTTTGTTATTGCTGACACAAAATTATGTCTAGAAAACATACATCTTTTTAAAAATTTAATTTGATAAACACTGACTTCTTAACCTTTAAAATGAATAATGACCATTGTAACAATGTCAGGAATGAAATGGTTTTATTGTTTGTTCCCCCTCTAAGAAGCTGAACCAGGGATGGGTAAGATGGCCTCTTATACTTCCTGTAATTAAGATCAGTCTGGAGTCCTGCTTGAAAGCCCCACCTTTTTTCACTTCCCTCCATTTATTCTGGGGAAGCAGCCAAGCTCCTGAAATAGGACAGATGCTGCCTGGATTTTTCAGGTCTGGAAGCCCTTGAAACTGCAGTTGAACTCATCTGTCAGGATCGGCGGTTTGAGTTTACCTTCAAGGTCAAAAGTACCTTTGAATTTTCCAAGATACATGAAAAGAGATTCCATGTATGCAGTCATGTGCCACCCTATATGTCAGGGAATGAAACCATGCCTTCTAGATACTCCAACAATAGACTTTACAAGAGTCTGAGAAACCTGGAGAAGGCAGGAGATGGCCAGGAATAAAGGCAAAGAGGAGCACTTGGGCTTTTCCAATGAGCAGGAAAGGTCACTGCCCAGGGTCGGCAGTGTTAGGACTCCCAGTGTTTCCTGACAGCACCGTGACCATTGCGTTCCACTCTACCCGAAGCCTGTCTCCACCCTCCCCCCCCAAACCCCTTCCTCTAATTCTTGGCCTCCTCCCCACCAGCCTGCCGTCCTGTTCCAATCTTCAATTTCAAAATGGCGGTGGTGGGGGGAGCTACATTTGACAAAAAGGTTCCTACAAGCTTTGCACAGGGGTCTATATTCCGTTTCCCTCAGAGAGTTCTTTTGTCACATATTGAAACCTGCCTGTTGCTGTAAGGGGGGCTCAGAGCCCATCCAATACTTCCACTGTCAAGTCACAAGTCCTCAGCCCTGTCCTTGAGCAGTGAATTTGTATTTTACAAATTCAAATTCAATTTTCTGCAGAACCTTATGTATTATGACCAGCAAATCTAAGAGATGGAAGGTCATCAGAGGTCATCTTGCCCAATGCCAGAAGCCACAGCCCATTTACAGTGTTCCTCAAAGAGTGGTCTGGCCTTTGATTAAATACCAGATGACAGAGGTTGCCTCTTCAGAAGAAAAAGGAATGTCTGAGAAACGGGTGGGAAGGGGACTAACCTTTCATAATATATTTTTTTGTTCCTTTTAAATTTCATCCTGTTGCATTGTTTGCCTATTCAAAAACAGTAAACTAGGTATTTTGAAAATACCTTTAGTGTGATGAAACCCACTACACCACAAAGCAGATAGATCATTCCATTTCAGATGGCTGGCATTGGCAGACAGTAGTTTCTCCTGCTGAGCTGAAATTAGTCTTTGTGTCGCTTCTACTTTTCTACCCATCCCTCTCAGTGAGTCGTACAGAACCCGCCAACCCCTCTTTAGCATCAAAACTTAAAAAGTCAAATATATGAAGACAATCGTTCTACTTTCTTTTAGTCATTTCTTCTTGAAAGACAGAAAGGTCACCCACTTTGCTACATCAGATCTCTCAGCTAGAAGGACTGGAGGAAAAAAAAACGAATTTTAGTATTTATGGGAAAAAAAAAAAAAAGCAATTGGTCCAGGGATGAGTTTCCCTCGTGCTGTTTTGTTGAATCTGGCCTCCACTGCTCACTGAAGGGTAAGGATTGGTAGAGCCAAATTTTACTCCAAAATAAAGAGGTAGCTCTGGCCTTACCTTTGCAGCCTGAGGGGAGGGAAAGAGAGGCTCCCTTTGACAGTGGACATTTCCTGGCAGCCTCAGAAAAGTTTCATGAGCTTCTGTAATAGATTGCAAAGCCTTTGGGGGCAAGGGAATGCCCGTTTCTGCAACACAGAAGTTTTGCACAGGATTTCATCCAGAAGTTTATAAAGCCAATAAAATCGGGACTAAATTTAAGTGCACTGTTCTTGGATTGGAAAGACAATGGATAGACGTGGAGCTTTGTACCCAATGCCTTTTTTTTTTTTTTTAATTTATTTATTTATTTACTTTTGGCTGTGTTGGGTCTTCGTTTCTGTGCGAGGGCTTTCTCTAGTTGCGGCAAGCTGGGGCCACTCTTCATCGCAGTGCGCGGGCCTCTCTCACTGTCGCGGCTTCTCTTGTTGCGGAGCACAGGCTCCAGACGCGCAGGCTCAGTAGTTGTGGCTCACGGGCCCAGTTGCTCCGTGGCATGCGGGATCTTCCCGGACCAGGGCTCGAACCCGTGTCCCCTGAATTGGCAGGCAGATTCTCAACCACTGCGCCACCAGGGAAGCCCCCTTTCTCGATTTTTATTATCATTTCAACAAGTATTGTCTCCCCTCCCCGCTCCATCCCAAGTCCCCAGAACTGTGCTAAAATACAAAGGAAGCACCAGGATATGTACCCTGCCCTCCAAGAGCATATATCCATCCTGAGAAGGCTATACGCACACAAAAGCAATGAAGTAAGAATACAAGACCGACTAGACTTGGCTGGAGAGTAACTAGTCACTGGGGCAGCATTCAGCCCATGGAGTCTTTCTGTAGCAGGTGCGCACATAGGAACCCCTCACAGATTATATGCCTTCCCAGACCTGAATATTGTCCTCATTTCCTCTCTCCTACAGAAAAAGGACCCTACTGACCTATTAGGAAATGACCTTCGAGGTATCTGTCCAGTTGCAAAAGAGGTACCCCCCCCCCACCTACCCAAATACCTTTTCATCCTGGTTTCCCTTATGGCTAAGGGTACACATTGGGGACCTACTGACTGGAGTAGAAGAGAAAGTCTGCAATTATGAGGTTTGAGGAGTAGTCAGAGAGGTTTGTCTGCCAGAGGGATATCTTTAAGGCTCAGATTCAGGCCAGAATAATGTTCACCCCTATGAGATGGCAAATCCTATAATGTCTCCCTTAGCCCACCTGTGGCACTCCTGAGCCCCTCAACAGCATGGTAAAGCCTGTCCGGAAAGCTGGCCTTCCAGAGCCTTGGCTTACCTTATCAGCACTGTAAACACAGGAGGAGCTAGGTATCTAGAAAGGCATGAAACTGGACAGTAAGTGCTTCTGTTTAAGCCCGTGTTCTTTCGTCTCAGTGCAGGCACTCGTTCATCTGTCTACTCTGGCCCGGTTCACAACACGCTGGCAGCATCTCTCTTTGCCCAGCTCAATCAATTCAGCCCAGCTTTAAGCTGGAGCACGTCAAATGTGTTCTCACCCCAGTGTTTACCACTAACCAAGCTGAACGACTCAGCAAGTGTTTCCTGCCTTTTATTGTTCTCTTTGAGGGTAGGAGTCAGGCCTTCCCCTTGTGGAAGGCCCACAGCAGGCACTGAGCCTGGCGAGGAGAGGGTGGGCATGCCCAAAACACCACTCAGTGAATATTCAGTGATTACCCCCCGTCAGCCTGGTGCTGTGCTTGGCACTGGGAGATCAGGGATGAATGAGATGCTTCTGCCTTCACGTTGAGAGAGGGAAGCAGACAAGCTAGCAAGCCGCGCACGGTACAGAGAACCGCGATGAGAACCGGGGCCGGGAGTGCACTGAGATGGGCACCGAATCCAGCCTTGGTGAGCAGAGGGGCTGGGGAAGGGAGTCTAGGAAGCGTCGAGGGGAGTCACGCCCCACCTGTTGAGTAGGCGCTAGGTGACCCAAAGACAGGGCCGGGTGTGCACACAGAGAGGAGGTTCAGGAGCCAGTGGAGCCGCTGGGAGGTGAGAGAGCATAGGTTAGAACTGAATGATGGATCCTTGCATCTCAGAATAGTTTCTTATAGCTGGAAAGTTCTGAAGGTTTAATCATCCGCTTTTCACTCAGTTTAGTGATGGTGATTGATACCAATTCATATTCATATTCAGCCTAGGTTTAACAAAAGCCCTCTGTCCTGATCTGTGAAAGGACAGCTTAAAAAGTGTGGAGGTCAGGAAAAGCAAAGGCCCAGTCTCTAACCCCGCGCCTCCAGCTCTGGTAGAAAAACAAAGGCCACTAGCAAGTGTCTGTCCTGCTGGAATGTGCTGGCGCAGCTCAGGGTTTGGGGAGCTCTTTCTCCTCTCTCTTTCTCTCCTCTTTTGGTCTGGTGAGCTTGAAAACAGCCTGCATTCTCAGAGCTGCCCCATCAGGTCTCATACACGACTCCCTGCTTGATCAGGCGCACACACCCGACAGCTTTCCGCACACATCCTCTTGCAGCCGTCCCCATGCCCACCTCCCCACCGCGCATGCCCTGGGGCCCTAAGAACCGTGACCGCTCTCCAGAGACAGAAGGTCTGCAAGGGGGCAGCCCGATCTCCTGTGGGAGGACCTAAACACGGGAGGAGATGTGCATGTGATATGTAGGTCTTTTCCTTAGGACCCAGGAGGAAGTGGGATGGGTCATCCTCTTGGGCAAATCCTTAAAAATCTCAAAAGAAGGAAAAGGACCTTCAAATCTTTGTTTCCACATTGCAAGTAATTAACATTCTTAGATCTTCAAATGAAAGTTTGACGTGGATTATCTCACTCAATCCAAATGATGATCTTACGAGGTGTTTGCTATTATTATCTCTCTCTGTGCCTGTGTCCTCATTAGGGATATAATGGCACCTACCTCATAGTCTTGGAAGAATTTAGCACACAAATAATAAATACATTAGAGCTGTGCCAGCTCTCAGAAAATGTATTTATTATTGTGAGGAATCTGGGGCACAGAGGCTAAGTACTTTGGCCAGGATCACGCAGCTGATAAAATGAGGCCAAGATTCAAATCCAGCCAGTCTGGCCCCCGAGCCTGACCTCCTAATGGCAGCACTATCCACCCAGTGGCTCTGCTCCAAAGAAGGATTAAGGATGACAAGGAACCGGTGACTCTGGGTTTTGCTAGAGAGAAGCTGGAAAACCCCCTTGGCTGGGTAAATCAGTGGTTCTCAGAATCTGCTCCCAAGTGGCATCCTCAGCATTTCCTAGGGACTTGTTAGAGATGCATGCTCTCAGGCCCCACCCCAGCTACTGAATCTGAAGCTCTGGGGTGAGACCAGCATGCTCTGCTTTCAGGAGCTCTCCCGGTGACTCCGCGGCACACTAGAACCCCAGAAGCACCGGTGTAGACTCTCAACTCTCAGTTATCTCATACGTAAGGTGCTCTTAGGCTCCACAGATGAACGTGGCTCTCAACCACATTATGATGAACTGTCCCTCACCCAACTCCAGGCGGAGGTTTAGAAAAGGCTTAGCTGAGGGCTGGCCACAGAGGGCTCATGGAAGCCCCAGCTGCCCTCGGTCTTTTGTCAGAGAGCAGATGGCAGTGGGACTTTCTCACCTTCTCTGATATTCCCTCCAGCAGTTAAAGAAACAATCCTCTGAAGAAACAGACCTCTAAAAATGTGGATTAATTTGGCCTCATGGCCACAGCACATGGAGGCCTCAGTTTTGGGAAACACTAGGTCTCGCAGTGGAGAAAACAGATTTGGTACCCAGGTTTTGGTGGTGGTTATTGATTTCCCCCCAAAATTGACTGAAAGTAGAATTTAAGGGCCAGAAAGGCTAAAAAGTGACCAAATGAATTCTTCCCCTTGGGGAGTGTATCTATGGGGCGTAGGGGTGGGCAGAGGTATAACCGAGCTCTAGGCTCTATAGCATTAAAATCTGGGTGAGAGTTCATAAAATTTACAAAAGTAGCCCAATTTCCCCAAGGATCAGGGCAGGAGAAGGGTTGGCCCATGGGTGGGCATGGGGATCAGGCTTCGTCACATTCTTTAGCAACTTCACATTCTTGAATGTCTTCTACCTGGCTTAGTCTGCAGCAGCAACTTCTAGAGGGCTGTGAGAAGCATTATGGTGATGACTTAATACTGTCCTTTTCGAACATGTACCCTGAGGCAGGCACTATTCATTTTGCATGTGTTAACTCTTTTAATTCTCATAAGTCTTGAAGTAGGTATCATTTTTTCATCCTCCTATTACAGATGGATTTAAAATACTGAAGCACAGAGATATAAAGCAATTTACCTAGGGACAAACAGCTACCCAGCGGTGGAGTTCAGGTTAGAACCCAGGCATTGTTGGAACAGGGCAGGCCCTACGATGTGATTCCTCCTCTTCAGGAGAGTTTGTGCCCATGCCGGGGGGAAAAGGAAAAGAAGGAGAGTGGGGAGGAGAGCAGGTCAGAAACACGAGGCCCTCAGCTGATCCCTGAGCCAGATTCCCTCCCTGACACTGCCTCAGCCAGCCGCTGCCACATCAGTCCTCCGGACTGGAGTATGACACCCACACCCCGTTCATCAGAGTCAGGTGGCAATGACACATGCAGTCCTTTGCCAGGGAGCATCCCGAGACAGGTATCAAAGTCCACCTCCAGCGCTGGACTACACCTACCCCGACTGAGACCAGAGCTCGGGAGGGCACCCGGCAGAGCTGCCCTGGCCCTGGGGAGTTTTGCTCAGGCCCTGCCCGCCTCTCTGCTCAATAGGAAATGGGCTCTGCGCAGGATGTCCTGGCCCAAGGGAAGGGCCTGTCACTCCATGGCATCTATTTCAGCTGAGGAAGCCGGGCTGACAGATGTCACCAGGTGTTCCCTCACCTGCCCACCCTTCCTAGAAGACAGTAGGAGGTTTCTCACTGTGAGTCTTTCTTCCTGGGCATTTTCAGAGGGAGGGAGGACTGCCTTCAGGTTTTCTCTGGGGGAAAGGAATTCAAAGCCAGCAGGCCTCTCCCTGGGAGACTGCAGCCACATGCCAAGGTTCCCAGGAAACAGCTAGCTCACCTGGTCTGACAAGTGACCTCTCCTGACAAGTGGCCAACCGAGTTCCAAAACAACAGGGCCACTGACTAAGAGCAATTTGCCTCTTTTTAAGGAACACAAGGTGTTTTTGACAGGTGGGGGCAGACCCCCTTTGCTCTTCAGACGCAGGAACACGGAGGACTCTCAAGCCTACTCCACAGAGCAGGATATTTGGATCACCCCTTCACAGAGGGGCTGACACATTAAATGACCCTGCTGACGCGTGAGGGGATTGGTGGCTTGACGTGGGCGCAGACCTGTGACACTGCTGACGCTGTCTGAACACAGAAATGCCTACCATGGATCCACTCCATCGCTGGGCAGTGAGTGCTCGGACTTGTAACTCCTGGCCTCTGAACAGTGCATGTTTTGTTTCCTTGTTTGAAGCCAATTTTAAACTTAAATGTATGTAGGGGAAAAAAATCATGTTTTTGCTATTGGACAGTATAAAAAAACTGGCAAGGATACAAGGAGCCCTTGTTACCT
The DNA here is from genome assembly GCF_003676395.1 of Aethalodelphis obliquidens. Classification (NCBI taxonomy): domain Eukaryota; kingdom Metazoa; phylum Chordata; class Mammalia; order Artiodactyla; family Delphinidae; genus Aethalodelphis; species Aethalodelphis obliquidens. The sequence continues at coordinate 8,227,162 of NW_020837999.1, read as the reverse complement.
GGACCACGATCTGAGGAAATACTCCTTACCCAGAAGAGGACTCTGGAACAAACTGTTCCTTTCACCAGGGCTGGCACAGCCCCCAGTGAGAACTGAGGGAACAGATGAATAAAACCTGAGGGCTGGAAGAGCCAGTGGGGCCTCCCAAAGTTGTCAAGCCCCACCAGGGTCCTCATCCTCCTACCTAAACCATTCTGGATCATTTAGCCTAAAATCCATCAGTCCTCAAACATCTTCTCCCACCTCCTCAGGGAAGATGTCTTCCTCCGTCCCCAGTTCCCAGAAGTTTCTGCCTTTCATTTCTGAGAGCTTGCTTTTCACCTGATGTTGAAGACCATCCATTCGAGAAGCAGGCTGGCAGGCTTCCTTCCACAGTCCGGCTGTGAGCCCAGGGATCGCTGAGCCTACATTGGAAGCACCCCACGTTAACCCTGAAACTGCTGGTGGACTCATTCACTGAGCAAATCTTTAGGGAGCACCTTCTACACACCAGGCCTGATCTAGGCCCTAGAGAAATACCAATGAACCAGACCCTTATCCCTGCTCTCACAGAGCCTACATCTATTGGCTTGGCCAAAAAGTTTGTTTGGGTTTTCCGTAACATCTTATGAACTTTTTGGCCAATCGAGTAGTACATATAAATAAATAAAACACAAATTTTAAATATGGTATATTAGGAAGTGATGATTGCTGTGGAGAAAAGCACAACGGGGTAGGAAATAACCAAGGAGACTGATAGAGACATGAGGACCCAGGGGGACCCAAATCAGGAGTGAGTCACTGGGTGGGGTTGTCTTTTGGCCTGAATGCCACAGCTCCCTTCACCCCACCTCCTGCACTTTTACCAAGAGCTCCTTCTAATGCCTGCCTCTCTTCTTTTGATCCTTCTGTTTCTACCCTTCCTCCACCACCAAATACCCTGGCTCTTCGTCTATCTTTCAAATTCTCCTGGTTTTCAAGGTCCAGCTCAAGCCCAGCCTTATCGCAGCTCCTCTGAAGTGTACAGATCTGTGCCTTCTCTGAGCTCTGTAAAAACAGTAAGCCATGCAAGTGCTGTTTTTTGTTTTTGTTTTTGGCTGTGTTGGGTCTTTGTTGCTGTGCACCAACTTTCTCTAGTTGTGGCGAGCGGGGGCTACTCTTTGTTGCGGTGCGCGTGCTTCTCATAGCGGTGGCTTCTCTAGGTGCATGGGCTTCAGTAGTTGTGGCACGCGAGCTCAGTTGTTGTGGCTCGCGGGCTCCAGAGCGCAGGCTCAGTAGTTGTGGCTCACAGGCTTAGTTGCTCCGAGGCATGTGGGATCTTCCCAGACCAGGGATCAAACTCTTGTCCCCTGCATTGGTAGGCGGATTCTTAACCAATGCGCCACCAGGGAAGTCCCAAGTGCTACTTGATCTTATCTTGTCTTCTGTAAGTGTCTCTTCAGTAGCATTCTCAACTTGTGCAAAGCTATAAAAGAAGGAGGCTGAGCTCTCAGCATACGGCCTTGAATATAGGATGCCTTGTCATCATACTAAGTGGCTTCAGTGCAGTTTGCTAGGAGAGGACTTCTCTCTCCCTTCCAGGAAGCCGCAGCTTTTTCTCCTCAAGCCTTAACCACTCCCCCAAGCTCTCTCAGCAGAATCTCCATCTGATATGAATTCGCTCAGTTTTCCCTCTCCTCAAAATGTAATTTATATTTTCATCATCTTCTTATTTAAGAAGAATTAGTGCTGACTTTGTTCAAGACTAACAGTTTCATCTACACTTTCCCACCATGGCTGCTCATGACTCTGGCATCGTGTTCTTTTCATTATCCAGAAATTCCTGTTCATCCTCTTAAAGGACTGGCTCCTTCTTAGCATCCCAGCGAGTTGAAGTCTTCCCCGTTAAAAATAAGAAAAAATCCTGATACTTCTTCCTCAAGCTACTACCAACTCATTCCACAGGGAAAAGTGACTTAGAACATGGACTCTTGAAAAAGATTGCCTATAGTTTAAATAATACAGTTCTATTGTTGCTAACTGTGGGTTTGGGCAACTTACTTAACCATTCCATGCCTCAGTCCTCAGGGGATAATCATAATAACAACTATCTCATCATGCAGAGCTGACAATGAAATAAATTAATTGTCAACCACTTAGAACAGTGTTTGACACATTATAAATGCTATGCAATTGTTAATTAAAATATATAATTGTTAAGCATTAGCTATTACTACTTCTTTCATTTCTTTGGTCTTATTTCTTCCTAAAGCTACCATCCAATCTCTCTATTGCCTTTTATCACCAAATTTCTCAAAAAGATGGCTTACGTTGCAGATTCTCCACTAATTGCCTCCTTTTCCTCATGTCTTTCATTCCTCGACCCACTCCCATACTGAAACCACCCTCTTCAAAGACACCAATGGCCTCTTAGGCTGCGAATCCAAAGTCTCTTTTCCTTCCATTTGCCTTCTAATATCTGACTTAGAATCTCTTCCTCCCTTTGGAGAAGGCACTCCAGCTTCCCCTCAGCCATCACCTCTCCATACACTCCAGCCCTTAACGCAGGCCTTCCCAAAGGTTCTTGGCCTCTTGTGCTACCCTCCCTCCCTGGTGATGTAATCCGCACTGCTGTCTTTAGTTACTGCCTACATGCCATTGCCTCTTACACCTGTTAGGCCTGACATTTCCCCCTGGGCACCAGCTCAAAAGCCTGACTGGCCAGACAGATAGATAACCTATCAAATATTCAGTTACAACATGTAAACCTTCTCCCTCTCATATGTTGCTGCAAGTCTTTGTTTTGATATTTAGCCTCAAAAGCTTGAAATCTTAGAGTCTTTGTTGTTCTCTACCCCTACATGCCTTTGCATTTTACAAATCAGTTGTCACCTCCCTTAGCTCAGTTGCTCCCCACAATGACCCTAAGAGCATTATTTGATTAGTGATTTAGTAAGTCTTAATTTAGATGAGTCTTCTTTTCCCAGACTGACAAAATGAGCATATTTGCCAATTCTTTTAAGAAAGGCTGGTATAACTCTGATTTACAAAGGAAGAAAATGAGGCTCATGAAGGTTAGGTAACTTGTTCAAGGTGTTGGAAGGGTCAGGTACAATAGTATGTGTAATGGAAGCTTCATGGACCATAAAACATCATGTAAATACAAGGGTTTCATAATTACTAATAAAATATTAAATTATTCCTGATACAACAAATTTGGTAAATGTCATAAGAGAAGTACTAGGTGTACAGAACTACAGAGGGGAGGGAGATCCATTTAGTTTGGGGTAATAAGGATCTTAGAAAAAGATCTGTCAAAATCAAGTGAAGAACATATGGGTTAGATTTCAGTTTGATTATCTTCTAAATGACCAGAGGTGAAGTCTAGCAGTTGCCAACCTAATTAGGCCTGAATGGGATGCATTCAGAGACTTTGTCCCTTTCTCCCCAATCTTCCAAGTACTACACTGTCACTAATGATGACCCCCCATTATTTAAATGACTGAGACAGTCTTAACTTGCAATACTCCTTTCCTCAGGCTGGCAAAATGGACAATTTGCCAATTCTTTTAAAGGACTCTTGTGAGGATTAGTGAGTTTATGCTTGTACAGGGCTTGAGTTCCTACGAAGTAGAATGCTGAACAAATACTGAACATAGTCATTACTTAACCCAACTGACATTTCTTTTTGTTTTTTGTTTTTTGGTTTTGTTTTTTATTTTTTGCGGTACGCGGGCCTCTCACTGTTGTGGCCTCTCCTGTTGCGGAGCACAGGCTCCTGACGCGCAGGCTCAGCAGCCATGACTCACGGGCCCAGCTGCTCCACGGCATGTGGGATCTTCCCGGACCGGGGCACGAACCCGTGTCCCCTGCATCGGCAGGCGGACTCTCAACCACTGCGCCACCAGGGAAGCCCGACATTTCTTTTAATAGTTACTCACGAATAGTGATATCTTGAGAACTAGGCCTGAAACTGGACCAGCTATGAGCTGTCTAGCCACAAAAATCAGGGGATGCCCCTTTACCTAAAAAGGTAGTCACAGAATGAGATATTGCCAGTCTGCTCTGACAGCTGTAAATAAGTTATGTCACATTTATGTTCAGATCACTAAGAGGTCCTGTTCCTGGTGGGCTGGGGAGAGGCCACTTTCTCTGCCTGAGTGGTCATCAGATGGTGTTCAGTCAGTGCCCCAGCCTGGGCCGCTTTGTCCCAAGATGGGGGACAAAAGAACTAGAAGGAATAGAGCCAATCCCAGCTTACCAACAACTTCACAATCTGTTGAAGATGTAAGAAAGCTTTGTTTCACAAATTGCAGTGCCTGAATTAAAAAGTGAGGAGAGGGGCTTCCTTGGTGGCACAGTGGTTGAGAGTCCGCCTGCCGATGCAGGGGACACGGGTTCGTGCCCCGGTCCGGGAAGATCCCACATGCCGCGGAGCGGCCGGGCCCGTGAGCCATGGCCGCTGAGCCTGCGCGTCCGGAGCCTGTGCTCCACAATGGGAGAGGCCACAACAGTGAGAGGCCCGCGTATCACACACACACAAAAAAAAAAAAAGTGAGAAGAGACCTCTCCTAGGTCCCAAAATCTTCCCTGTGGGTTGCAGTGGATGTAAAGGACAGGGAGTGGAGGAAGAGAACTGAGTCACTAGCCAGGGAATAATTCATTTAAATCTCTGGGTTTGGGGCTGTAAGTATTCACTGGTGCTGGCAGCTTTTCTCAAGGTTCTCCTGTTACCTACTTTCTTGAGCACCCCACCCCTGAGGAACACTAACCTGGAACGACAGTATCAAAAGAAACTCCTAAAGCTTAGTCCATAGCAGGACAGCTAGATGGTGGGAGGGCCAGCTGGAGAGGGCCTCATCTCTACAGCCAAAGGGGGTGTGGGGAAAGAACCTACCACAAAGTACAGTTGGAAAGTGACATGCTTAACTAGAATTTTTTACTACTTGCTTCCAGTTGAAAAGGAAAACCTAGCCTATGATGTCAAAAGTATTGTCACTCACACAGTTATGTAGGCAGCATAATTGACTGACAACCTCACTGCTCCTCTGGACCTTCCACCGCGCTCCTGCTGAGGCCACACTTCCTACGGGCTGCTCCCAGCCACTGACAAAGTACACAGGGCATAATGAGGCAGGCCCTTTCCTGCAAGACTCTTCCAGTAGGTGACTTTGGCTCAGGGACATCCTATCAGGTTGGCCAAACCCTTCTTGTAACTGTGCTGTAGTCCATGATTCTTCCTACCCATTTCCCCTTCCTTCCGCCTCCCCTTCACAGTTACCAGAGCTGCATCATGGTCTGAAAGCTCTTCCCAGCTTCTCTTCCTTCCCCCTTTAACCTTCACAGGCACCGACCCTGTGAATCTCCTTCACATCTAATCCTCTCTTGGCTCTGTTAAGAGGACCTGAATTAGCACAATCATTAACAATAATATATCTATTGCATTCTCTGTGGAGGGTACTCTACCAAGACTGAGGGATGGAGGAAGCATACAAAGAGATACAGGCCACAGTCCCTACTCTCAGGGAGCCTTTCACTGAATAAGTATCCCACAGATAACAATGGTGAACAGTAAAAAGAAGTATATGCTTCTAACACAATACTGTAATCACCTATTTACATGACTGTTTCCCTTTCTATATCTCAGTGGGACCAGTGCTTTTTAAACTGTAAGTCAAGACTTATTAGGGGGCTATAAAATCATAACAGCAGGTCACAACCAGCATCATTTAAAACAAAATAGAAGATACAGAAGGCAGCATACATAATAACTATTATATTGTGAAACTCTTGTGTCTATATGTGTACACACAAATACATGTGTGTAATGGGCTGTGATGTAAAATATATTTCTTACTGGAACACCATTAAGAAATTTTGGAAGTGAGTGAGCTGGACCATAAGCTTCCTGAGGACAAGGGCAGTGTCCTTACTCAGGGCTACAGTCCCAGGGTCCAGGCACTCAATATTATATGTAGGCATTCAATAAATATTTGTTGACTGTGTGTGCTTTTGATGGTTAACTTTAGATGTCAGCTTGTACAGGGCTTAGTGGTGCCCAGATAGCTGGTAAAACATTATTTCTGGATGTGTCTGTGAGGGTGTTTCTGGAAGGGATTAGCATTTGAATCAGCAAAGCTGAGTAAAGAAGATCACCCTCACCAATGCAAGTGGGCACCATCCCATCCCTTGAGGGTTTGAATAGAATAAAAAGGATGAGGAAGGGTGAATTTGATTTCTCATTGAGCTAGAACATCCTTTTTCTCCTACCTTCAGACTTCGGTGCTCTGGTTCTCAGGCCTTTGGACTTGGACTTGGAATTATACCATTGGCTCCCCTGGTTCACAGGCCTTTGGCTGTGACTCCACCCCTTGCTTTCCTGGGCATCCAACTGGCAGACGATAGATTGTGGGACTTCTCAGCCTCTATAATCACATGAGCCAATCCCTTATAGTAAATCTCTTTTAAAATATCTCTGTATATCTCCTATTGGTTCTATTTCTCTGGAGAAGCCTGCCTAATACAGTGCTGAATAAGACAAAGAGAGTCACTTCACAGAGGAGAGGAAACCTGAGTTAGATGTTGAAAAAAAGGACTGGATTTAGAAAACTGGAGAGGAAAAGCAAGAATAGGCAGGGGGCATCATATGAGCAGAGAATCAAAGGTCAACATGCTCATAATATACTGGGGAGATTGAGTAGAGCAGTTATTTTGGCTTAATGCCCATTAGTGTGGAAAGAAATAAGGGAGGGAAAAGAAGTTGGCCTGAAATTTATGTCAAAATGGCCAACACAGTTCTCCAAGCATGTGTTTTTGCAATGATAAGGTGATAAAGTAATCATGATAATGACAAAATCATACCCAGAACTTACACAAGGCATCTTTCAAAGGTCTCAAAGCATGTTACTATGCTGCATTATTCATCTTCTTGATAATTCTGTGAGACAGGTTCAGGGAAGTTATCAATCATCTCTATTATACGCGTAGGGAAACGCGGATGGAGGCAGGTAGAGTGTCTTAATTCCACATCCCTATAGTGAGCAGGCTGGCGTTCATTGAAATGCAGTCGCCCCATTTCAACTACCTTTTCTAGGGCCAGTCTCCGTTGTTAATGTGTGTCCCAATTCCCATTCTGTGTAAGTCTGTAGATGTTTATCTCTTCCAGGCAACTAACTGGACTTAAAGCCACTTCTCCACCTTGTCCCTTGGAAAGGTGGACTGGTTGCATCTTCTCTTTTAGTGGCATACAGATATTTCTCACTGACACCTAAAATGAAATCTTTGTGTCTGAAGCTAATAGAGCCAAATGACACATGGGTTTTCAAGTGAATTTCCAGTCTAATATACATTCATTCTGTTTGTCTACTGGAGTCTTCTGCCTTTGAATTCCATCAAGTTCTCTCTCTTTAGGCCGTTCCTTTGCCCCTCTCCCCGCTTTTACCACTGATAAGACATGATACATAATCTCGGACACTGATTACCAAATCTAGTGAAAAAATTGAATGGTCCACAAACCTCCTCAGCCTCCAGTTACTGCCTTTTATTCTTCACGGCCCACAGTAACTGATTGGATCTCCGACCCAAGAGCTCCTTAGAGACTATTTTACTTACCCTAGGGCAGATGCAAGGGTCAGTTATGGCTTCTCCTGGTTTTCCCGGAGCTCTGTTGAATAGCAGCCTACCTTTGACCTCTTCAAGGTCACCTGAGCTTGCCAAGAGTTTCCCAATCATATTTTACTTCTTCCTGCTTTACAAAGCCAATCAATATTCCTCCCATTGATTGAATGTAGACCTCTATTGTGTCAGGCTCATTCAGGTTACGTCAACAAGATGTGCAATGACATGGTCGGCCATGGCTTGTACTTTCTTTCCTGGCTGTCCCCAAGCTAAATTGGCCGTACTTAATGCCAAAAGAGCAGCAGAGTGTTATCAGGAAGATAACACTGATGGAGAACTCTCTGGTCTGGTACTGGAGGGTGGGTCACACTCTCAGGGAAACTCCTGAAGATTATACCAGAGCCCTGTTGCTCCCTTATGACATCAACAGTGACTGGAATAGGAAGAAATGGAAAACTGAAAGAAACACTCCTATCTCTAAAGCTAAGGCCACGTGAGAAGGCTGCTAAGGGACATGGCACCATCTGGTATTTATGCGGGAGCACTGATGGAAGAGCAGCAAGGATGTTCCAAGGATAATGGCATGGCCCCTCCCTTCCTTACTTGCTCTCCCACAGCTTCCTCACATATGTGCCAAGATCCAGGCATACTGAACTGCTTGCAATTTCCTGAAAGTGCCTTTTTTTTTTTTGCCTCTAGGCTTTTCTTTATGCTATTATTCTGTCTTCCTAGATGCCCTTCCCATGTGTGACTTCCTACTACTTATCTTTCTGGGCTCAGCTAGGTATTAATTTCCCTTCTCTTGTTAGCCTTCTTTCTCATCACCATCCCAGACTATGCTGTTTTAAGACCTTCTCCCAATCTTCATACAACACAAGGGATATTGTAATTGTTAATTTAAGATCATAATTGACCGTCCCCAGGATGCTGATGACAGTGAGATCATAGATGCCATCTATTGAGCTCTGTCTATATTCCAGGTACTATATTTTAAGCCACTAATTCTCACTCCAACCTCATGAAGTAGGACTGTTATTCCCACTTTAGAGATGGGGAAAAGGAAGCTTAGAAAGGCTTTGTCTGCCTTTATACAGTTAATAAGAGGCAGGGTCAGGATGAGAACATGTCTGGTTTTCACCTGTTGGGCTGTGTACAACCTGAAGGCGGGTTGTACACAGCCCAACATCTTTCATCTCTGTATCCTCAGCGTCCAGCACAGTGCCTGGAACAAAGCAGCTGCTAGCAGGCACCCAATAATGTATTTGATAAATCAGTGAATGAATGGTGATGAGTTGCCATCACAGTCAGCCTTGGCTCAGACCTGATAATCTCGATATGTGTTTCCTGGCCCTGGGTACCCATTTTAGAGAAATAGTTAAGTCCGAAGTAAAAAGATACTTCAAGGACAGCAGCAAGGGAGTATTTTGTAGCTTGGCTCTGAGTACATTAGGCATGATTGAACTGGGCTGAGTTACTGGGCTCGATAGCTATACAAAGCAGGTCAAGTATCCAATGAGGAAATGAATATAGATAAACTGTATTTACTCCCAGGAACTGCTACAAAGGGTTTAACAGAGTCTAACATTCTGCTGAGGCAAGGCTTTGGGCAAATAGCTTGGCTTTATTTGCACAATAAACAAGTGGTCCCCTGTATGAGCTAAATTTCTCAGCCAGGAAGGCTGCTTGGAAAGCAGATCTAGGCTAAGAACATGTTTGAAGCAGCTTCTTTTTGTAGGAGAATGAAAGAACAGGTCACTTTTGGTGGAAATAATAAACCTGAAGAGAAGAGGCTTAGAAAGACCTTGTCCACATTCATACATTTAATAAGAGGCAGGGTCAGGATGAGAACACGGGTCTGCCTGACTCTAAGCCCGATTTTCACCACTATGTCATTCAGCCGTCCCTGGTTAACTCATCCTTGGCCACCAGCTGATTAGTGGCAGAATGTGGACTAGAATCTGCCAATTCCTCAGAATTCTTGCTTCTCAAGCAATGGTTCTCTGTAGAGGGCAGACCTCAAGTAACCAGTACGTTCTTTAAGCTTCCTTGTGGAGCAGTCAAATACAAGAATTTTCCTTCTTCCTTGGGGAAATTCCTCCTATAAAAAAGAAATATATCTTTGTCAATTTTTGATGGAATTTGAATTTCCCATCCTGGCTGGGTCCCAAGCCTCCTTTTTAGAACTGACTTCCAACAAAATTAAGCACAAATGGGTCCTAATACAACTAATAAAAATGCACTTTTCCCCACTTGGGCAAAATAAGAGGTGATATACCAACTGAAACTTCCTATTCTTATCAAGCAGAAAATAAATAGCAATCTCAGAGCATACCAGTTGCCATAATGCTTGTCTTTTCTTTCCAGTCTTCTCTATGGGCAGGCCACCTCCCTTGATGCTCTGTGGCTTTAGATCAATTACATGTTTTCTAGTCCAAGCTGGGCCTAAGTGTATTTGTGACTATGGTCTTTGCTAGAGATTAAACCTTTCTTGGGGTTCTAATCTATTGCCCCCTGAGTTTGCTATTGTAGCTCTTTTTGATTTCCCTTATTGAATTATAATGATCCTGCATTTGGGCTCCAGAATTATAAGCAATCATAAAACCCCAAGCTTAGAAATTGATTAGGTAGTTAACTAGGGGATCTGAGAGTGAACTTCTATAGAAGATGACTAAAATCATTCATTCATTTATCCAACATTTATCAAATATGTAGTGTATGCTAGGCAGAGTGCTAGGGGCTAAGGATATAGATAAGACATTTCTCTACCCTCAAGGCAGTTTTAGTCTACTGGAGACTTCAGTGGAATTGCAAGTTTATGATTTAGTAGAATTCCTACTTTAAAAGTCATTTGGTGGTTACCAGGGGCTGAGGGGATGGGGGAATTCAGGAGATGTTGTTTAAAGGTACAAATTTGTAACTAGTAGATAATTCCTGGAGATCTAATGCACAGCATAGTCATTATAGACAATAATGTATTTTAAACTTCAAAGTTGCTAAAAGACTAGATCTCAATTGTTCCCACCTCAAAAGAAGTGATAATTATGTGACACAATAGAAGTGTTAACTAATGTTAAGGTGGTGATCATATTGTAATATATAACTGTATCAAATCAACACATTGTACACCTTAAATTCTTACATGTTATATGTCAATTATATTTCGATTAAAAAAAAAGTCCTTTGGGCTTCCCTGGTGGCGCAGTGGTTGAGAGTCCACCTGCCGATGCAGGGGACACGGGTTCGTGCCCCGGTCCAGGAAGATCCCACATGCCGCAAAGCGGCTGCACCCGTGAGCCATGGCCGCTGAGCCTGCGCGTCTGGAGCCTGTGCTCCGCAACGGGAGAGGCCACAACAGTGAGAGGCCTGCGTACCGCAAAAATAAAAAAAAGTCCTTTGGTTTCATTCAAATCAGAATACATCCAACCACTGAGGTTGCCTACTTAGAGGATCAAATTGGTGCTATGGGATTTAGATTCAAATACATTTATTTTAATTTTAAAATCACCTAAAATTTTAGGAAAATTATAAAGCAATTACTGAGATGCAGAATGAACACATCAGGTAAGCATGTTTACTTACTAGAAAAATCAATTCCTGACAGGTAGAGTTGGTGGCAAGGAATCTTGATAATTTATTCCAGTATTGACAGTTGACAATACATATGGAAGTACCTTTCCATTTGTAAAGGGAAGACAAAGCTGTTGTTATTGATACACAGTACTCTAAAAATCTGTGACTGTGGGAATTTCACGTGATTGGATATGAGTCTGGAGACCTGACCAATCAGCCACTAAGAATAATAATTTGGAATTTTCTTGACCCTTTTAAGCTTTAGACCTTTTTGCTTATGAAATATGGTTAGCTCATCTACCTACCTCACTGGTTGGAGCTGATGAACAAATGAGATCATGAGAATTAAAGAAGTAGACACCATCTTTTCCCCTTACCCAGTAATCAACATCACAAGTCCACTTTCAAGGGAGGGAAGTGAAGTAAAGGGACTGCTTTTTCCTGGTGACACCCTGTGAAGAGAGAGGAAGAAGAGGTAGATAATGTGGTTTCTTGGCTCACCATCTCCCTGAGTATTAGTCTCAGTGAATCACTAGCCTTTGATACAAGAGAAGCAGGTTTTTTCAGAAACCCTGTAGCAAATTTCCCTGCTTCTGCCTGGAACATCAAGCATTTATTGTGTGTACCTCACGAAAGACAATGGGCCTCAAAGATGAAAAAGGTATAGTCCCTGCTCTCAGGGAAAGTTGAGATGGGAAGTGACCCCTAGAAGCTTCAGGGCGGAATGGTTCACAAAACAGACAATGGAAAGGGAGATCTTTATTAGTTAATTTTATCAGGGTCAAGATTAATTCTGAAACTTTAGAAGATATGCTTAAACAAAAGCTGAACAATTATTCTCATAACTGGACAAGATGCATCAGATCTCATTTGCTAACGTGAAACAACAGATCACCCAGAATAATGGAGCTTCTTCCTTGCTTTGGAGGTACCTTGGATTTTATTCCCAAACCTTCTCAGATGTGAGGTTTCGAGAATAATCAAGGTGGAGTAAGACATTGAAAAGCAACAAAATGATAGAGAGAACACTGGAAAATAACAGAAATGGGTAGGCAACTTCAGGGGAATTTGTAATGGAAGAGGGATGGCAGATCATGGCATGAACTAAACAAACTGTGTATTCACTTTGCAGCAATTATGTTACTGATTAGGGTGAAGGAAATATAAATGAAAGAATTTGAAAAGGTGACATCTAGATTCATTTCAAGTTTTTTATTAATGTGTTATTAAGTTTGTTTAAATCTTCTTTTATAGTGTCTAAGTATAACCTGGGCCAAGACTAAGTCTGGTAACATTGAATATTGAATGGAGAAAGACTTGTCCTTGATCTTTTCTTCTAAAACCCCTTTTAGTCCTTTATTTCCCTGCATCTTTGGGCACCAGACAAAACCTGCCTACCTAGGTGAGAACCCTGTTGTCTAAACCTCTCCCTGACCTACACACACCATCAGCACTTGCGTTCTGGATCTAATTTCAACATGACCCTGCTCTCCACTGAGGAAAAAAAACCAGTGAATCAACAGCAGTATAGAGCCTCCATTAAAGGAGAAAATGGAGCTGGTCCAGAGACAGAGATGGATTTAGAGAGCTAGGAAGGGAACAAGGGAAGCCAAAAGAGGAATGAGATTAAAAAAGGAGATGGTGAACCATTAGGCCAAATGCTGAAGAGCGGTCTTGGACAACTGAGAAGAGTTGGATTTAGTGATTAGAACTGATGAGCTGAGTAGAATGAGGGGAGAAAAGACAGAATGCAGCACGTTAAGGAAAAAAATCAGCCCGTGAAGAAATGGAGACAGGGTTATAAAAATAATGATGATAACCAATGTTTATTGGGCACCTTAGCTGTGTGTCTAGAATTCCACAAACCACTTGGCATGTATTATCTACTTACAGAGACCCTATTAAGTAGGCACTATCATTATCCCCATTTTACTTAATTAATTAATTTATTTATTTTGTGGTACGTGGGCCTCTCACTGTTGTGGCCTCTCCCGTTGCGGAGCACAGGCTCCGGATGCGCAGGCTCAGCGGCCATGGCTCATGGGCCCAGCCGCTCCGCGGCATGTGGGATCTTCCAGGACCAGGGCACGAACCCGTGTCCCCTGCATCAGCAGGCGGACTCTCAACCACTGCGCCACCAGGGAAGCCCCATTATCCCCATTTTAGATGAGCAAATTGTAACACAGCCTGGACAGTAATTTATGCAAGTTAATTTACTATGATACATTACCCATAATCTGGAAATGATGAAGCTCAGATCAAACTCAGAACTGTTCAACTCTTGACTGCCAGCTTACTGTGATTCTCACTCTAGATTTGTTTGATTCAGAGGAAGGAAATAGTTTTATCTGTATCTCATGAGGAGAATGTGGTTTGGGGGAACTTTTTGTTAAGACAGGGAAGCTGTAAGGATATATGTCAGCAGATGGGAGAGGAGCACTGGAGATGGAGGTTGAAGATATAAAAAGAGTCTACTAAATGGAAACGTGCAATTGATGGGATAGAATTTCCCAAGGATAGAAAGAGCCCTGATTACAAACACAGCTGGAAAACTTAACAAGACATAAGAAAAGGAAGAAAATGCTTACTGGGTTTGATGATCAGGAAATAATTTTGTTTGCAATAGCTTTAAAACTTAGATTTTACAGAGGAAGTCAGTTGTTAACAAATATTCAGTTATTTCTCAGATGAGTTATGCACCCTGTCAAGTAGAGTCAACAACAGCATTGCCTGTCATTTCTAATTATTTTCTAGCCACTGATTATGATGATGAAAAACAATTTATCAGTACTCCATCATGTAAAATATTTACGTTGCTCCATTCATCTGAGAAATTATATTCCTCAGGTAGTCTCTGGATAGGTAGGGCATGTCAATTGGAATTCTTTTGATTTCAAGGGTCAGGAACCCAACTGGAACTAACTTAGGTAAAAGAGGATTGCCTTGTCTCACACAGCCAGACCCCAGGAAGGACAGGGATGTAGCCAGCCTTGGGAGAACAGGAACATGGGGCTTGAATAGCAGCAGGTTTCTCTATCCCTTATCTCTGTTTCTCTCTGCCGCTAACTTCATTCACTCCTACTCCAGGCTACAAGCTGTTCCTGGGTTCAGTCTCCATCCCTTCCCTACCAGAAAGAAAGAAAGACACTTTTCCCAAACTCCAGTGTGAAAATCCCAGGGAAAGGCTCAGAGTGCATTAACCTGGGTCATGTTCCCAACTCACGGGGCCAATCACTGACCAGAGGAGTGAGGTCAGCTGCCATGCAGACCACTTGCAGCCAGGTGCAAGGTGGGGAAGTTCAGTTCTTCTAAAATAAGGAAATGCTGTTTCCAGAAGAAAGAACGGATGATGGTCAGAAACAAATAATAAAAATCTACTGCCTAAGTGTAGTCAGTTCTTTTACTGATGGGGAAAGTGAAGTACAGAAGCATTAGAAAATCAACTCAGAGTCTTCTTGAGTAAGAACGGACAATAGATGCGGTTCTTTTTATTAATCTTGCTGCTAAATTATTCTGGCTATTGTGTTAAAAGTTGGATTTGGTTTTGGTCGTAATGATTGCTGTTCCCCAGTTGTGTTCTTTGTAAGCAAAGAACAGTATGTGACTAGGAGTACGTATTTCTGGATATATCCTCAAGAGTCAGCTTCCCTCTTCTCCACAGAAAGTAGTAGGAAAATACTGATAAAAAATTTACCTTGGGCCACCAAGACTCTGCTTGATTCAGGCCTGTCTTCACCTGAGTTACTCATGGTGCTCTCAGAAAGAGCCCCACCTGCAGAGTCATAATGAGTGAGCTAAGAAATAGGAAACTTCAGCTCCATCTGGTCTGCGGACACAAGCCTTTGAGCTATCATTTCATTTGTCACAGTTCATTTAAAGTGAGGACTTGCTTCCTTCCCAGTCCTGAGAATATAGACATTTAGGCATTCTAGAATATGGATGACATGTCCAATTTGTATCTCTTCACTTTAAATATTTTAAAGGAGTTGGCATATTTCACACAGCTTAAGGATAATTTTCTCCTCATTAATGAAAGGAATTTACAAAAGTAATTATTGAATACTTAGAAGTAAAGCAGAACATAAGGATTATCATTGTAGGCAGAGCTCTTGGAAATACATATACATGAAAAGGAGGCAACGTGAACTTGAATAATGCTTATGTCTAAATTATTCTGTGCAGATCTTTGGCTGGAATGCTGAAAGATTCATTGAGAAAAACTCAATTCATTGTTTCAGTGTTGAGAAAATAAAAGGGACTTTTCTATTAACCTCCAGATTAGTAAGTACAATACACAAAACATGTTTCTTAACTAGCAGAATGGCTTTTAGGACTAAAATTAGTCCTAATGGATATTTTTCAAGTGTTTCCTTTTCTCTGCCACCCACTCATTCAGATTCAGATTCAACTAACTGTGATTGGCTGCTTTGTTCGGGCACTTTGCTACATGCTCCTATTACCTCGTTTGATTCTCACTTCAGCTTCCTGAGGAGTCTCAGCACTCTCATTTTACAGAGACTTAGGGAAATTAAGAGCCTTAAGTAAGGCCTGATCAGTGTTAAGTGAGGAGCTGGGGTTCTGGCATCAGAATCTGTTGTTTTCCAGATACCATGACCTGTGCTCCTTCCTCTGACCCTTGTCTCCATTTTATCAGAGTCAGTGAGTTGTATCAACAATTAGATATCAAACAGCAAAAGGAATGGGAGTGAGAAGAAAAATATTCTTTCTTTGCTAATTTCAATTTTATGAACAAAAAAATCAAGCCGTTTGCAGAGAAATAACAAAGAATAGAGCAACCATAGCTTGAGTAGTCATGAGGCATGATATAAAACCATCTGTTCTTTCCCATGTCTTTTGCGTGTGTGTCTGTTTGCTTTCTGTAGTGTCACCAAGTTCTCTGTGTGGCAGAAAGGCGTGAAAGATGAAACACAGCAGGTTTGAATTACAGGGTTGTATGGGTAGGAGCTATCCCCCCCACTCATGGAATTTTATTTACTGATTGAAAGCCTTGTGTAGCATGTGTTCAAAGATAGCTGTGTCTTGGAAGAAGCGATATCACACTGGTGATATCAGAGGGTCATGTAGCCATGTGGGACCTTAAGATAAACAGTCCTGCACAGTCTGTCCCAGTCAATACACAATTTGCCAACTTCACATGAAATGTCCTTTGGCAAATAAAAAGGTTCTCTTAGGGAAACGTAGGATGGATACATGCTGGTATTTTTACCTCAAATTAAAATAGAGTTATCCAGTGGATTATTAAGGAACAAAAATTAATTATTCCTGAACACATCACCCTAATAATAAAACTAATTTCATTTTTGTGTATTCCCTTCCTGGGGACATCACTGTCTTTAGGATGCATCACTTTGGCTCCTGTGATCTCTTTTGAAGAATGACAGTTTGCAAGAGTTGGAATGCCTGACCTTGTATTTTATTGTGCAGGGTCATGGCCCTCAGCAGTATGGCTGCATGGTGTTTGTTTGTCCTTTTATGCATTCCCTGGTGGTGTCTAGATGTTCAAACCAACATACTAAGAATAAAATAAGTGTGCTAAGGAAGACCCATTTCTCTGTAGCCCGGCTCTCCCCAGTCATTTCTGGTACAAAAGGCAAACCACAGGGACTGCTTCCTGATCATGCATTTTCAGTTTCTTAAGTAACTGCAACAGGAAGCCATGAGGCTAGGCCTTATTTCCTAAGATGCATTGCTTTTGTCAGCCCATTGCTCCTATCACTATTCAGCTTCTAGCTTTTTACATTTTTAAATAAATCCCTTTTTTTTTCTTTAAAAAAAAAGAAAGAAGGTGGGAGGGAGGGAGACGCAGGAGGGAAGAGATATGGGAACATATGTATATGTATAACTGATTCACTTTGTTATAAAGCAGAAACTAACACATCATTGTAAAGCAATTATACTCCAATAAAGATGTTAAAAAAAAAAGAAAAGAATTTTAAATTAATATGAATAAGAATTTCTCCTAAGAGCCTCTTCCATACAAATAACTATTAGGCCATGTCTCCCCAATCCTATCCTATCTATTAGCTTTTGATCGCATTTTCATTGTTGCTTTTAGTTGTAAATGACAGAAATCCCATTTCAAGCATCCTTAGGCAATTAAGAAACCAAACCAAACCAAACCAAAGAAAGGTCATGCTCAAAACGCAACACTCATTGCTGCCAGTAAAAGCAATGAAAAACAAAAAAGATATAGGAGCTTTTCCACTGTTCACTAGGCTTCCTTCGACTATAGGTCAACCCTTCCAAGCTTGTTTTTCTGTGAACAAGCAGGAGGACAGAGAAATAGCTTCAGGAGGGTCACCTCGATGCACACAAAGTTGCATGACTCAACCCATTTTAATCACTCTTCTCTCCCCCAGCTCCCCGCTCTCTCCTCTTTTTCTCTCTCCCTGTCCCTTGTCCATATTCTCCCTCCTCCCTTTTCTCCCTTATATCCTTTTATCTGGACAGGTTTTTAATATGGTCAGAATATTAAGATTAATGAAATAATACTTGAGTGTTCTGATGACCTCCGAGGATTGTTCTTTGGATTTCCTTGTTCTCTCATAACTAATGTCTTCTCTGGGAGTAAACAGTTCATCCATCAAGCATATTAGCTCTTCTCCAGCAAGTTAACCATTCATTAGGCGATTTTTTTTTTTCCCAAGATTAAGGCCAAGGATCTGTATTGGCTCCTTGCGGGAAGGAAATGGAAACAATTCCAAGGGCTGCTGTCCTTGAGTGAAGAGGAGAGCAGTACCATTGCGGGGAGGTTGTGGGGGGACATTCAAGGCCTTCTATAATCTGCCCCAAACTACCTTTTCAGCCTTGTCTCCTACAATCCCTGACAGGCCTGTAGCCTTCTCCCAAGGTAAACTGAACTTCTTCCTTTTCCCTTAGTATATGAAGCAGGGCCCAGACCTTAGCTTATATGCTCTTCCCACTGCCTGGAAAGCACCATCCCATACCTGAAACATGACAGGCACACACGCAGTGCCTCACATGCTCCTTCTGCCAGGGAAAGTGCATCTATCCTTGAAGGCCCAGTCCTAGGCCCATCTCTTCCTCTGCCTTTCTTGAGTAGCTCACCTTGCTCCATCCCTTCTTTTCTTCTCTGAACACCTACAGCACTTACCTGTGTCAGGCAAAAGTTAATCTCCATGATGAAAACACATTGGCACTGAAACTGAATATGATGTTCTTGATAATATGTATCAGGCTTTGAAAAAGTGATGTGTGTGTGTATGTACGTGCGTGTGTGTGTCTTAGTGAAGAAGCTGAAGGCTGAGAGGGTGAGAAGAAGAGATGATGAATACAGAGATGAGAGGAGTGATGAAAATAAAGTATCACCTCCTGATCCTGGTCACTTATCTTACAGAACCCATTTTTACTAGTCCTCTCCCATAGCTGTGCTAATTCTCTCTCTCTCTCTCTACTTTGGCCTTCATCCTGCAGCTGCCAGTCTTATAGATGGTAGAAACTCACCAAGGCTTCTCAAACACCAGTTCAGGGCTTCCCTGGTGGCTCAGCGGTTGAGAGTCTGCCTGCCGATGCAGGGGACACACATTTGTGCCCTGGTCCGGGAAGATCCCACATGCCGCAGAGCGGCTGGGCCCGTGAGCCATGGCCGCTGAGCCTGCGCGTCCGGAGCCTGTGCTCCGCAACGGGAGAGGCCACAACACTGAGAGGCCCGCGTACCGAAAAAAAAAAAAAAAAAAAGATATAGGTAACAGAGGAGAAATTTTCAGGCCTGGAAAAAAATTACATTTAAAACACTAAATAGGTGGTTCTGAAAGCAGGGGTAGTGGGGAGAGTTCTAGTAACACTTTCCTATTCTAAGAGAGAAAAATAATCAATAGGAAAATGTTCATTTGCCCCACATCTCCACTTTTTATTATCTTCTTCCATTCCATTCAGATTTTCAAGTCTAAGGACTGAATAGAACAATTGTGAAATCTACACATCGTAGCAAATAGTTTACTTTGTTCCACAGATTTAGGATAGACAAATGGAAAACATATTAAAACATGAAAAATATGAATTTATTTTGCCACAAATCACAAATATCATGATAAAGTATCTTAAGTTTTTAAAATTCAAAGTTATACATGCACATAAAAATCAACTAGTTCTAACAGAGTTATGAAGAAAAGCAGTTCCCTGCTGCCCTCCTTCTTTTTCTCCCTGTTCAAAAATCAACTGCTTTTACTACTTAAAGTGAGTTATTTTGATATTTACCTCCATGTCCTAAATAGCATGTGTTGTTATTCTTTGTTTTTGATTTTCCAAGTTTTAGGCA
The DNA here is from genome assembly GCF_003676395.1 of Aethalodelphis obliquidens. Lineage (NCBI taxonomy): Eukaryota > Metazoa > Chordata > Mammalia > Artiodactyla > Delphinidae > Aethalodelphis > Aethalodelphis obliquidens. The sequence goes on along the minus strand of NW_020837999.1, from coordinate 8,207,718 downwards.
TTATTGCTTGACTTTCTGCTATGGAAGCTGAGGGTTTTGCTCTTTTTCCTGACCAATCACTCCTACCCGAGACCTATAATCCTTCCAATCCTCCCATCCTCCTGATGTAGTTATATCATAATTTTGATTAGATTTAATTTCATTGTTCTTAAGATCACGTAAATGCTATTCACAAATGAAACTTTCCTGCAGAGCTGTTTTCTAAATTGTTTTATTTTAGTTTTCTAAAAGTGCTTTTCACTAATCAACTATCTTTTCAAAAGTGTCTAAGTTTCCCTCCAAATCACTCAGATGCAGTAGATGTTCTGTGGCTGTCAACTTCTCGAAGAGGTCTCTCTCAGTGTCTTCTGACCTGCCCCAGTCCACAGTGGCTGCCTCCTATGCCTTGATACTCAGCTGTCATGCTGGGTTCTTCCTTCACAATCACGCTGGGGATCCCCTTCACCTCTTTCCTCTGTACTGGATTTCCTGTTTCCTATATCAAGTGTCTTCTTTTTGGTTTCCTACCTTGTTTTGGTAGAGCAAAATCTCTTTTCATGAGAAATGCACAGCAGGTAAGTTTATTGAGAACTTGCCTGTCTCAAAATGTCTTTATTCCCCCTGACACTTGGGGATTGATTAATGGCTTGGATGAGCATATAATTCTTAGTTGGGAATAACCTTCCTTCAGTATTTCGAAGATGCTGCACTACTACCTTTCAGCTTTCCATGTAAATGTAGAGAAGCCTGAAACTATTGATTCCTGATTCTTTGTGCATGGTCTATTTTTCTCTCCTATCTCTAAAACTTCTGTGATCTTCCCTTTGCTTCCAGTGTTCTCAAATTTCCCAATGATGCACCTTACTGTTGGTCATTTTTATCCAGTGTGCTGGGCACTTAGACTAAGGAATTTTCAATATGGAAACTCCCAACTGTAGAAAAATGTCTTCAGAATTGTTTATTACCCCATCCCTGCCTTCTCTCTTCTTCTATTGCAGGTATACTGGACCTCCTGGATTGGTCCTTTATCTTTTGGTCTACTTTCTAGATGATTTCTGCAACTTAATCTTCCAGTTTTTCTATTGAGTTTTTTATTTCATAGCTTTACTTTATAAGAGATCTTGTTGTTGTTCTTGACAGGTTCCTTTTTTATAGTATCCTGCTCCTATTTTATGGTGGCAATATCTGGCAATGTTAGAATTTCTTTCTTTTTCTTTTTTTTTATTTTAAGATTTCTTCTCACTGCATAGTCTTTTTCTTCTACTCCAAGTTGTTTATCTTTCCCTGTTTGTTTTAGTCTCTATCCATCATGTCAGAGTATTTTCTCATGCCTGGTAGTCATTAGTTATCTACTCCTTTTAAAGAATGGGGCATTAAAAAGCTGATTGGATACTCCGAGTACATGGCTGGGACTTGACTACACTTTCTCATAGGGCGAACTAGTTGGGAAAACTCAGGTCTCAGTATCTTTTAGGTCTTTTCTCTTGGGATAATCAAATTGCCCAGAGAAGACTCTTCCAGTCTCCCACCTGGAGAATGAGAGACTGCCTGCCAGTGCAGGAAGATGGCTGGGGTCTCAGCATCAAGTATGTGTGCCTACTCCCTCCAAATTTCTATTATAAAATTTTTTTTATAAATTTATTTATTTTATTTATTTATTTTTGGCTGCACTTTGTCTTTGTTGCTGCACGCGGGCTTTCTCTAGTTGCGGTGAGCAGGGCTACTCTTCGCTGTGGTGCACGGTCTTCTTATTGCGGTGGCTTCTCTTGCTGCAGAGCATGGGCTCTAGGCGCGAGGGCTTCAGTAGTTGTGGCACGTGGGCTTCAATAGTTGTGGCTCGTGGGCTCTAGAGCGCAGGTTCAGTAGTTGTGGCTCCTGGACTTAGTTGCTCCGTGGCATGCGGGATCTTCCCGGACCAGGGCTCGAACCCGTGTCCCCTGTATTGGCAGGCAGATTCTTAACCACTGTGCCACCAGGGAAGCCCTATAAAAATTTTAAACATAGAAAAGTTGAAGGAATAGTACAATGGCTACCTGAATACCCTCTATCTAGATTCAACAATAGTTAACAGCTGCGCCTATTTGTTCTTGCTCTCTCTCTCTCTCTCTGAATCTTTGAAGGTAAGGTGCTGTCACTATGACATTTTACTCTTCAATATTTCAGCATGCATCTCCTTAATGTGAGGACATTTCCTATATAATTACAATGGTATTATCATATATAAGAAAAATAATTTATTATTTAATGACCAGTCCTAACTTAAGTTTCCCCAACCGATTGTCACAAAAATACTCTTGTTTTTTGCATGATACTTCTGCCTTAAACTATGCCAGGTGTTCCCAAGTCCAAGCTTTACCTTTTTCCCTCCCTGATAATAAATCTATAGTTTTTTGAGGGAGATGGGGGAAGGGCAGTCACCTAGCCATGTAGAGTCATGGAGGGTCTCTAACTATTTCTTAATTTGCAACCCCCACTCACTACTACCACCACCAAACACATGTACTGTTAACCTCACTTTCCGTCGTACTTTGGGCTGGCCTTTCCTGAATGAGCTTTCTGGGGATTTCCTGTCACAAATTGGGTCAATTTTTGCCACTTCCTATTGCTAAATTAGGGTTCAGTTTTTTCATGTCTGCTATGTTGAGGATTATTATCCATTGTTCAAACCAGAACATATTTGAAAGTAAAAGTTGGCACTATTATTAATTATGCCAGGACGATTAATAAGGGTAAACCAGAGTTGTCCTTGGAAGACCAGCATATGGTCACTTTAAGAAGTCGTTTCCTTACAGATATGCTTTCCAGTTTCAAAGTTTTGTTCTTCTGATTCTCTCTCCTGATCTCCCCATCCTTGTGGCTTTATGTACAAACAGCAAACAAAACTTTCCTGTTGTTTTGTGGGGTTTTGTGAGTAAGGTAATTGCATGTGTTCAGCTGCATTATCTTTACCCAATTTAGTGATCCTGAACTCACTGTGATCACTTTGTACTTGGCACCACATTTTGTTATTTTAATGTTCTTGAAGGCTTTGTTTCAAAGAAGATAGTATCTCTAATGCTTAGTCTTTAAAGTCATCACATGACCTAAAGTGAAGTATTTTATGTAAATATTCAATAAATATCTGTTTCTTTCTTTATTTTTTTGATGTCGTTTAGAGTTCACTATCACTGTTTGTGTCAAACGCAGAATACCAGATAAGTGTCAAACCAAAACTAGAGGGCACATGATAAAAATTGTAAAGGTAGTTTTTAATTAGATTATAGGGTTTACTGTTCCCTATACCTGAAATAGGTTCTCCTCACATCTCTATCTATGAAAATCCTACTCAGCTTTAAAAACTAATCTCAAATCTGCCTCCACCTTTAGGTCTTCCTTGATAGTTTCCTCAAAAGAAAAAGTAATTTCTTTTTCCTCTAAAATCTTGTGACACACATGATTTGTATTATTTGTGGCATTTGTTCTATGTCTTATGTATCTTATTTCCCCTAGTGCAGTGGCTTTCACTTTATTTTTACTGCAATCCACATTAAAACATATATTTTACATTGCAACTCAGTATGCATATACATATATAACAGAACACACACATATATACACATGTACACATACACAATACATACGTCACTGAAACAACAGTAACTGAGATAATACTACCCCTTACTGAGACACTGATATTTTATAAAATATTATCTTTTACTTTTTAAAAAGTACCCCTGGAGTCTCTTAAAATTGTTTTCTTGACTCTCTAACTAATTGTGACTCACAATTTTAAAAATAATGCCTCAGTGCAGAGCTTCTTAACTTGGAATCCACGTATACAATTCACTGGTCCATGAACTTGGACAGAAAAGTAATTATGTCTTTATTTTCACTAACCTTTTACTGAAATTTATAATTCTCTCTTATTACGAATGTAGGTAAGTAACCTTAGTAGTACTAACAATATCTATAAATTTGTCACTAATGGAAATCTTTATATCACATGATACATATTGTAGGTATCTTTTTAAAAATTAATTAATTAATTTTTTATTTTTGGCTATGTTGGGTCTTCGTTGCTGTACGCAGGCTTTCTCTAGTTGCGGTGAGTGGGGCTACTCTTCATTGCAGTGCACGGGCTTCTCATTGCGATGGCTTCTGTTGTTGCAGAGTACGGACTCTAGACGCGTGGGCTTCAGTAGTTGTGGCACATGGGCTCAGTAGTTGTGGCTCGCAGGGTCTAGAGCGCAGGCTCAGTAGTTGTGGCACATGGGCTTAGTTGCTCTGCATCATGTGGGATCTTCCCGGACCAGGGCTCAAACCTGTGTCCCCTGCATTGGCAGGCGGATTCTTAACCACTATGCCACCAGGGGAAGTCCCTATAGGTATCTTGAAATACCTTTTAAACTCATCACTCTTTTGGAATTATTGAAGCTACTAGACCTGCTGTTGAGTCTTATTATTTAATGTGTTAATAAAAAAGCACGTGTATTACTAATCACAAATTTGCTTTGTAATATTTTCACAACTGTATTTCAGTTTAATTGGTTTCCTTTGTAATCTATTATTTTATTTTATACCCTTATAAACCCTCTGAGAAGGGTCCCATGTGTATCACCAAACTGCCAAAGGGGTGCAGTCTGGAAGAAGGTTAAGAAACCTGCTAGGACAATGTGAGTTTCCTGGAGGCAATCTGCTGCAGCACCTTTCATATAAGAAAAGCTCGGTAAGTATTTGTTAAACACGTTATTTCTCCAGATTACTCAGGGATAATTTAAGCCCAGAAAAATCGAATCACATACAAGTCAAACAGTATTATGCTAAGAAGCTAAGTTGGCTATTTGTAATGGAAGAGATAGCTGGCTAGGGGCTCTAGACTAGTCAGTTACATAAAACTTTCCCAGCTTAGGGCATTGCTATTCCTAGGAATTAAAAATATTGGGCAGGGCTTCCCTGGTGGCACAGTAGTTGAGAGTCCACCTGCCGATGCAGGGGACACGGGTTCGTGCCCCGGTCCGGGAAGATCCCACATGCCACGGAGCGGCTAGGCCCGTGAGCCATGGCCGCTGAGCCTGCGCGTCCGGAGCCTGTGCTCCACAACGAGAGAGGCCTGCGTACCACCAAAACATAACAAAATATATATATATATATATATATATATATATATATAGGGCAGATTGTAATGTGGTATGATTAGACAAATGAAATAGTAGTTAAGTAAAAAATTATTTCTTGGGCCCCTATAATAATTAAAAAAAGCATTGTGTTTTTCATATATAACACATGACCTCTTTGCATAAGGAATTTACACGCTGCTTGGGGAGACAGACATTACAAGAACTAAGAACACAGGTGTTTCAGGACATGGCAAGGATGTGATGAAGGTAACGTTTTAGGAAGCTTCATCTGAGAGCATTGTACAGGAGGTACTGAAGGGCACAGCAGTTAGAACTCCTAATACATCATCATCAGTTGCGTCGTTCCTCTCCCTATTTGGAAATATGTATTTATAAATGCTTGCTAGATCCTTCCACCAGACCTCAAGCTCAAAACTATGCTCCTAAAATCAAACTAATCTCTCCTACAAACCTGTGGCTCCTGACTTTCCCATTCATGTCATGACCACACACCCTCCTGGAAGCTGTCTTAGATTTCTCCCTCTCCATCACCCACTTCCTGAGTAATCCTTCCTCTGGCTGATTTCATTACTAGCCTGCTAAACTCATGTATTTTCAAAGTAGACATTTGTAACCAGTGATAGAAGATTAGATTGGCGATCATAAAGTACAAAAATTTTAAGGGGAATTCTTATCTTTTGTTATTTGCAGTATAAACAGAACTGAACAAACCAACATTGCAGTTTGTGATTCTTCTGTTAAGGGACTGAGTTCTCAGGCTGTCCTAGAGAAGCAATTCACTTTCTTATCTCCCTCTGAGTTCTACATTTTCCTCCTCCAGTGGCCACATTATCAGTGCTCTAGGGTAGATTTGGCAAAGTAGTTTAGGCTCCCCTCAGGCAAGGAGTGACTGAATAAAACAGGTATGTGCTATTCTATGTACATATCTACACACACTCAAAGAAGCAGCAGCAAGTGGAGTGAAGACAAACAGTAAGAAATCTCTGTACTGTATCTATATGTAGTTAAAAATTTAAGTGCTGATCACCACATTCACCCTTCTTTCCATCTGGTTTAGTCCCTTTTCTTGTCTCTGTATATGTCTTTTCTCAGTTCCCTGGCATTTCTTTCACTGATTTCCAGGGAACTTTTGTCCTAAATGGCTTTTACTCTAGAAGCATCTAATTTCATTGAGCCTCAGCTGTTCCTCTCTAAGACACATAGTATCTTAGCATTTTATAATATTGAAAAGGGCAAATAACTTTTCAACAAATTCAAAAATAAGTCAGAGCTTGCTCATCAAATATCACCAACTTAAATTAGACAAATATTTCTTCTCTTGTGCTTTGAAAGTATGATTTATATATGAGATAAATGACAAAGGAGATGGCTAGAGTGGTTGGCTTCTTTTCTGAGATCTGCTGCTTCTTCTTCACCATCAGCAAACAGAGTATCTGATCTCTATCAGGGCAGGGACAACCTGTCCAGAGTTTCTGTGTCTTTAACCTTTTAGGAATGGGAGAGCTCCTGTTCATCATGCATTTTAGTTCTTGGTGACTTCCTGAATAATCCAAGGGTCTGCAAGTCACATGAGTTATCCTGTGTGTTGTCAGTGCTTTATAGATTTTATTGAATTGTGAGATTCTGCTATGGCACAGTTTCTCAAGCTGGGTACTTTCAGCTTTTCAGGCCAAATAATTTTTTTGTTATGTAATGCTGTCTTCTGCATTGTAGGATGTAGCATCCTTGAACTCTACCCACTAGATGTAGCATTACCTCAGTTGTGACAACCAAAAAATTTCCAGACATTGCCAATTTTCCCCCAAGGGAAAAAAAATTGTCCCTGGTTGAGAATCACTGTAGTGTAGTTAAGAGGTGGTAAATGGTGATTACTTAGCGTGAGCCTTAAAGATTATATACACATTTTGATTTTTCTATATACTTTCTTGCCATTCTTTGGCATATGTTATACTTTTGAGTATGGTGGCATTTATCTATACTCTATTTTATATAATTCTTACTCATTTTCTTATTATATTTATCTATTTCATTATAATATAATTTTTTCCATTATTTTTTCTCATTATATTTACCAACCATGCAGAAAAATGTCTACCAGTTTTTCAAATGTCACCTCCATGGAACTTCTCTTATTCTCACTATCTGAAGCCTTAAAACAAAGAAGAATTAACACAACTAGAAACTCAACTGAAGAAGTTAATTTATGGGGAAACAAGTTCTATTTTATGCAGGTAAAATTTGAAGTGATGGTAGAATAAGTGTTATGTCCAGCACCTACTTGAAGAGAAGTTGGGATATAGACCAGGGAGTCAACAGTATAGATGAGAACTGAAATTATGAAATATCCAAGAGAAAAATGAAAAGGCTCAGAGGGCTGAAAATTATACCTTAACATGAAGCAATGGAAATGAAACTAGCAAAAAGAGAAAAAGATATTTATTGATTGAAATAATAAAAGCTAATGATTGATTAATAATTAGGTGAATGACAACCCTACCACAGGGGTCACAATAAAGCCCCAACTGTAGGAAAAAAGAAGAAAGAAAGAAAAAAAAGAAAGAAAGGAAAGAAGGAAGGGAGGAAAGAAGGAAGAAAACTTCTATCTACTAACTGTATATTCCAAAAGATCATTGCAGAGACTTAGTGGAAAAGCAGTGGGTGGACTTGTGGGTTTGGGGTGAGAAGGAGAGGATACAAGAGAGGCACATGATAACTTGCCAGGCTTGAGTTGAGCATGTATTCTAACAGAACTTTCTTTGCTGTGATCTACTGAGGATCAGCTCAGGAGCACCTGTTCCTTGCCATGAATAACCTATTTCCTGGAGTGAAAGGAAAAGGGTGCCTCACATGGTAATGAATGTAAAATAATCCCCATCCTTCTGTTGCCCCTACCTTCCTTTTAATTTACATATTAATCATTTGATACTGCTCTTGGGCGAGTTAAGAGCTTGCCTACTGCAGTGAGAGAGATGAAGTGATTTTATTGTCATATACTAAAAGTGCCATGAACAGATCATTGGAACTGTTACCTAATTATTGCCAGAAAAATTAGTTTAGGATGAATTCTTCTAAAACCAAATCATCCTATGTAGAATTTTTCTAATATCCAGTTGACTTAGAGTAAGAATTTTAGAATGAGTCAAAACATTCTGTTCCCTGGGAATACAATTAACAACTAATTCAACTTAGAAGGTTTACAAGGAAATTACGTGGTTCAAAATTAAGTGTTAGATGGGCACTTTACTGAGTCTTTTTTCCTTCGACCACATGAGCACCAAGTGGCCCACGCTTTAATAACACCTGCTTTGAACATTTCTTACACTAGACATTGTGCCATGTTCCACGGCACAGACAACTGGAGTCTCCATTCTCCCATATGTCTGGCTGCTTTCTGGAGAAGGTAGTTCTGAGTTTCTGACAGCCAAGACAAAAAGGGAAACACCATTGAGTTATACTTTTATACTTCTTATTTTATAAAAGAAATATCACTCGGTAGAGACTAACTTCCCTCTTAGTGTCAAGAGTCAAATACATCACCAGAGATAGAAGAAGGAACACATGAGGCCAGAGGCCAGACGTCTTCTCCCGAGCAAAAGCTCGTGCGTCTTCCTCTATAACACCTCATAGAAGAGAACTACGTCAAGAGGCGCTTGGGAAGAAAAGCGGTCAAGCATTGTGGACTTTCAGGCAGAGGGTCCCTAAACTAGCTTCTGAGAGATCTTTAGGGGCCTCAATGGCATAAAAATCTCGCGGCGGGGGGCACACTGCTCGTTTTAAAGATTGAGAAGCGGTCACTTTTTGTCTCAGACTGTAGCAACAGACGTGTGTACGCGACCACCTTCCCCGCTTTCGGTGAACCTCAGAACTTGGAGCTCCCCCATAAGGAGCCGCAGTTTTCCCTTCCGGCCCCACCGCAGCGAACCCAAAGCACGAATCCAAGAGACTGAAGACCAATCGAGCCGATCCCAATGGAGGAATCTGGCGGGGAGCGAAATTCTCCAAGAGGCGGAAAAGATGCGGAAGACTTCTCACTCCAACCAATCAGATGAGAGGAATTCTTGGCACACCTCTTTCCGCTAGCCAATCAGCACCTAGCTTGATGGGCCCGGCCCACTGACACCCGGAAAACGTCTTTTAAATTTTATTAGTATAGCTTTTCCCCCAACGTCATTCTAGGCCTTGCCACAAACTGTGGTCAAAAAAGGAAAACTGGATGTAACAATTCCAAAGCTGGCCAGTCTTGCAGTGAGAAGCGAAACCACAGACCTCTTCATCAAAACAGTTATACTGGGAAGGACAGGGAAAGGGAAAGGGAAGGGTTCCGGAGAGAAAACTACAGCTCCCAAGGGCCCTTGCACGGACTCGGCGCGCCCTGGGCTAGAGGGCGGGCCATCGTACGAAGAAGGCTGAGGGTCACAAGGCTCCTCTCGGACTTCCTGAAGTGGGCGGGACTTGAGATGGGCGGGGCGGTGGCCACCCCCGCCTCTCTTGCTTTGTGTCCTCCTCCCTCTGGCTCAGCCGCCTGAGACGTCGAGGGGGTGTGGCCCGCGCGGAGGCTAGTTGGGGGTGCGAGCGCCGCGGGACGTGGGTGACGCGTATTCTTCCAGCTCAGCGGTGTATGAGGTGTCGCGGCCCCGCCGGTGATTGGTTGTTGAGAGGCCAGTACGCAGCGGCCGTTGGTCGCCGGCAGCACGGAGCGAGAACCGGGGAGGGCGGGGGGGATATGGGGCGGCAGCGGCGGCGGCGGCTGGAGGAGGCGGGCACGGACGAGCTGGCGGCCGCGGCAGCAACGGCGGTCCCCGGAAGCCTCCTGTGAAGCGCACCCGTCGGCGCCGCTGGGGGCCCCCGGGAGAGAGCGGCCAGCACGCGAGCCGCTCAGGAGGCGCTCCTCCAGCGCCGCAGCCCTTCGAACTCTCGGTCTCATCCTCGTTCTCCTGTTCCGGCTCCTCCATCTTGGCCTCGGCAGTAGCAGCTGCCGAGAGGATGTGCCGCCTTCTGGCAGGGGGAAGAAGGAGGAGAAGATGAAGAAGTACCGGCGGGCCTTGGCCCTAGTCTCCTTCCTCTCTCTGTGTTCCCTGGTCTGGTGAGTAGCCGCGACCACACGGGAGTTTCCCGTGAGGGGAGAGGGGGGCAGGGAGCGGCCCAGGTCACACCCCCAAATCATCCCGGCTTTTAGGGTGCGGGTCTCCAAGGCTCCTATGAAGCGACAAACCGATTACTCTGTGACTCCTCGGTGGGCTGGCCTGGCAGCCCTTTCTGCGGAGGTTTTCGTGGTGCGTTTTGGAATTTACAGAGACTAAGTGGGAGAGGGAAGCGCCTGGGTGCCTTTGTACCCGGTTACCCTGGCCCTTGGTGATGGTGGGTTGTGTGTGGGAAGTGTTCAGATAGAGGCTGGGCAAGTTGCTCGGGCTTAGTAGCAGCCACTTGTTTTCATGGTGTGGGAAGGGCATAAGGTATGTCGGATGTGATGTGTTCCCCACAGGCAATTTTAAAAACGCGACTTGTCGTGAAGGTGACTAATGTACGAGCACTGGTTTTCCTGGACCTTTCTCTCCTAGTCTTTGGCCTCGGGTACACTTGGGGTTGCTGTTCTTCGAGACTTTTGGGAGGCGTTATGAAGCACTTTTTCAAGGGGTAGATGATAAGCTGTTTAGCAGACAGTGTCTTAGGGTGTAGTGTGTACAGGGGTTTCTGGTAGTGTGGATTGGATAATGCCCCGTAGTAATGGAAGGATAAGTCCTGCATTTTGAAGGCGGGAAGAGTGCTTTGTCTATAAGTTTGTGGAGTTTCTGTTAGTCCCTGGCACATTTGGGGTTTTTTGAAGGAGAAGAGAAAGCTTGTCAGTCAAAGGATCGCTACTACTATACTTGGAACATCCATTCTGCCCTCCGAGGGAGTTTCTTCAGAGATGTGTGACATTTGCTGACTGTAAAGATGCTTCTTCAGTCAAAGTGATTTGCTGTTACATTAAAATCTAGATAAACTAAGTTTCTTGTTCAGCTTATTTCTGCAAAACACCAACAATTTTTTTTCATTTATGTGGGTGCCTAATGGATTCCAAAGACACTGAAGTTGTAGAGTTGTTGTTCATAGAAAATAATATGTAAATAAGAAGAAAAGAAAACACTTGCCTGGCTGAACAATTTTGATTGGCAGGTTGATAGATGTTTTAGAGAACAAGAAATTTGGTCTCTTGACGTTCATTCCGAACCCTTTAATGAGACCAATGTTATCTCACCTTCTACTTTTTAGTATCATGTTGGTTACCAAGAAGTGCATGTAGGAGATGAGTCCACTCACCTCATTTTAAATTTAAATTTGTACATGAGATACAGAAACCTTGTGTTCATATCCACTTCTTTCTGGGGGCTGTTTAGTTGTTTGTAGGTTATATATGTTTTTTCTTTCCTCTTTCTACTTGATCTTGCCCATCTTTAGGCCATGTTATTCTTCATCACTTTCTGAAATGGTTGAGACAGCAAAGAGGTTACACTTTTCATTCAAGTTTAAAACACCAGGATCTCTGATTTTTTTTTTTAGTTGAAATATACTTGACATATAACATTGTGTAAATTTCAGGTGTACAACATGTTGATTTGATGAATTTACATAATGTAATACGGTTACCATTGTAGCAGTAGTTAGCATCTCTATCACATGACATAATCATTTCTTTTTGTGGTGGGAATAATTAAGATCTGGTCTCTTAGCAAGTTGATAATTATAATACAATAGTGTTGTCTATACTCACTATACTGTGATCTCCAGGACTAACTTATCTACCAGTTGCAAGTTTCTACCCTTAAACATGATTTAAAAAAAATTAATTGGCTGGTGGCAGTGAAATCAAGCATTACAGTGTGGTTTTTAAAATCATTTGCAGATTTAAATTAACCATACTTCTATTACTTTGTTTAATTTCGGGCTGTCTTTTGCTTAAGCTGACCTCAATATGGTTTCTCAACTTTATTCATTGGAAGTAGCGAGGAGATCATGACCTGTTGGGGAAGAAAAAAAATCAGCCTAGTATTGAAAATAATAGTCATAAAGTTCTGTAAAGTTTGTTGACTTTCACAGTGAAAAATGGATGTTGAGGGATTAAGTAAATAGTGCAAAGTCTAAGAAACTTTTGTTTAAGAAACAATTGGATTAGTTTGTTTTGAGATTTGTTTGTGCTGCTAAATTTTAAGATATTTTAATTGTTCTTTACTGAGGCCGTGGAAAGGCATTATAGGATATTAAGTCTTGAGAATTTTTTGGAAGGGTGATGATGACATCAGGGAAGAGAAGTGGTGTGTGGTGTGATTGGCAAAGGGTATGTTGTGTCTTTTGAGGCTGTTCTTCCTTGGGAAATTGGAATAATTAAATTATGTCACTGACTCAGCTGGAGATCTAACTCTTGCTACAAGATGGTCTGTTAGGTCATTTCTCAACATCTCCATTCTCCCTTAGCCTAATGCCCTTGTAGGGTTCGACAAGTTTTGCAAAGAGTCATTTTTGTTTCTGTCATTTATAAAGTGTTCCAAGATTTTGTGATCCATTTCTTTTTTAAGCCGTACCATTTTGTAGATTTATGAGTGCTATGTGTTTATACTACAATACTCTGTAAGTTTCTAAACTCCTCATCCTACGAATATTACTGAATTTTGCAATCACTTTATTTATACTGTCACATATTTATAGATCTTGCTTATGTCTCCCCTCTCCTTTTGTCTTTCCAGCCTGGAGTCCTAACCTTAGATTACTTTCACAAAAGACTCATCCTATCCTTCTTATTATTCATTCTGGTTGCTATTTTTTTCCTTTTGCATACTTCATGTGATTCTTTATCAAATAGTACAGAGTATTTTAGGCATAAGTGTACTATAGCTGTGGCAAGAATAATTATGATAGCTATTATTTATTGTCAACTATCTCTGACAAACCTGTGGTGTGTACTTTGCACATTTTAGCACCTTTAATCTTCACAACAACCCTATTAGTATTATTGATAATTTACTTTTACATTTTATAGTTAAGGAAGTGGAAAAGTTAAATAACTTGACTAAGGTAAAGCAGCTATTAAGTTTTGGAGCTTGGATTTGAACCTAGGCCGCCTGATTCATGGGATCCTGACTACTATAATCCTTTGACTGTAGGTCAGGAAACCTATATTGTAGATACGGCTCCATCACTTACTAGATCTGCATCCTTGGACATGTTTTGTAATTTCTTTAAACCTTAGTCCTTATATCCTAAAAGTGGGAAAACTAATCCATTCACACCCCACAGGGTTGTTAGGAGGATAACATGAGATAACATATATGGTAGATCTTTGTAAAATAGTAAGGGTACATTATCTGTATGTTTCATCATAAAGTCATTCAACAAAAGTTTTTCTCATGTTCATTAAGTACCAGATGTTGTTATGGGCATTGAAAATGTGAAAATAGGGTGACCAACTTATCCTGGTTTTAGCAGTGAAAGTCCTAAGTCCCAGGAATCCCCTATGTTAGTTTCCTATTGCTGCTGTAACAAGTTACCAAAAATTTAGTGACTTAAAACAACACACATTTATTATCTTACAGTTTTGGGGGTCAGAAGTCCAAAATAAGTCTTAACTGGGCTAAAGTCAAGGTGTCAGCAGGCCTGGTTCCTTCTTGAGACTCTAAGGGAAGAGTCTGCTTCTTGACTTTTTCAGCCTCTAGGGGCTGCTTGTATTCTGTGGCTCCTTCCTCGGATTATTCCAACCTCTTGCTTCAGTCTCCACATCTACTAATGACAGATCCTCCTGCCTCCTTTTACAAGGACTCTTGTGATTACATTGGGCCCACCCAGACAATCCAGGATTATCTCCCCATCTCAAATTCCTTAATTTAATCACTTCTACAGAGACCTTTTTTACCATGTAAGGCAACATATTCAGGCATTAGGACTCAGACATCTCTGGAGGGGCCATTATGAAGCCTAGCATACCCCGCCTTGGTCCTGGCAAACTAGGAAGATTGATGACCACCCTAAAGAGGAAAAAAAAAGACTTGGTCAAGTGCCTTAAGTGGTGGATATTCAAATTTTTTTGTATTCCCCCCATCAGAAAAGCATTGTGCATGCACCTTTAATATGTAATTAATTGTTTATAAGATTTATACATATGTAAATATGGTATTAGTATACTAATAGCATATTGGTACACATAATAAATTACACAAATTAGATGATTAAGAAAGATGAGAAAGAAAATAAACAGTGTAAAACTTTATGTTAACAGACCTTTTTGTTCTTATTTAAAAAGTAGTAGTTTGATGAGAGGTGTGTGATTGACTGACTAGATTATTTTACATCAGAATGTGGATGAAATAGCTTGTACTTAGCGCTGCTATTTTCTTGTTGGCTTGTGCTTGCATTATTATCTTTGCAGTCTTTGCAGGAATTTTTTCAAAGCTACTTCTCCATGTTGTGAGAGTCAGTTTAGTTAAAACTAAATAATATAATCCCTAAATTTCCTTCATTGAGCACACATAAATTGCAGTGCCTCACAATGTGCTGGAAGTAAAGCCCACTGTTTGTGGAACTTCTGTTCTTTCCTCAGGTTTCTGACTGTATAGTCTCTGCTGTTATGACCAGCTGACCTTCAGATCAAGTGTGAATCCTTATATTAATCTTGATAAAGCTAAATTAATTAAAAAATAGCCTTTATTTTTTAGGGCAGTTTTAGGTTCATGGCAGAATTGAGCGGAAAGTACAGAGATTACCTTTAGTACTTGCTCTCTGTGCCCACACGTGCACGGCTTCCTCCATTATCAGCATCCCCCAGCAGAGTGGTTTAATTTATTTTTTAAGACTAAAAAAATCTATTTTTTTCTTCCTGAACCCGAAAGGATCATCTTGGAGAAGCTCATATATAGAGCTAATGAGAAGAGCCTGACATTCAAACAATTCTCATACATTTGACAAATAGGTACCAAAAATAGTTTAAAAGGTCTTTAGAAACTCGAAAGGAAGACTTTGTATTCTAGATAACGGTCTATCACTAGCTGTGTGTCCTCTGACAGATTATTTCTATGAGCCTCAGTTCTCATCCATAAAATGCTTTGCAGAATGTCTAGTTGAAGATGGGAGAATTTTGTTTCAGGCAGAGGAAAGATTCCTGTTGGTGGAGAGAGATGGGAAGGGAGGTTAGAGCCAGGTTTTGAAGGGACTTGATTATTGTGCAGGTGAACTCTGATTTTAACCTGACTGAGAGGAGAATTAGTGAATTAGTTTAAATAGGAGAAACCGGAGAGTGAGGTCAGATTGATCTTTTAGTTAGATCACTGGGGGATAGAGTGGATTGGAAAGGACAGACATTAGAGACAGGGAGCCCTAAAGTGGCAGTCATACTAGGAGAGAGTTGATAGATATCCACAATATCTTGTGGATAGATATCCACAAACATTTTGTTAGGTAGAAACATTTATATGTTTAAAATACTTTAGTAAGAAACTAAATACTCTTTGTTGAAAACGTACATGTTGCAGACTGTACTTTAGTGCCAGGTGTATGTTACCTGTTTTGTTTTCAAGACCATATTTTAAAGTAGATTCCAAAAATAAAATTGTACCTGTCTCAAGGGAATGGAAATTGCTTTTGAGTATTTGTAGTATAGGAATGTCAATCCTTTGCGATATACTAGTTTCATAAACGCCGAATTTTTTGAAAGAAAATTTGGTTTTATTTTAGGACTTTGTTTTTGTAATGAATCACTAGTTAAAATTATTTTATATTTTCTGTAAAAGTAACAACTAGCTTTGGTAGAAAATGTTTTGTAGCATTAACATGGCTCATAAGTACTAAGCTTATTTTATATTTCTTTCTTTTTTTTTTTGGTGGTACGCGGGCCTCTCACTGTTGTGGCCTCTCCCGTTGCGGAGCACAGGCTCCGGACGCGCAGGCTCAGCGGCCATGGCTCACTGGCCCAACCATTCCGCGGCATGTGGGATCTTCCCGGACCGGGGCCCGAACCCGTGTCCCCTGCATCGGCAGGCGGACTCTCACCCACTGCGCCACCAGGGAAGCCCTAGATTTCTTTTTATGGAGTATTTGAAATTGATAACAGGAGAAAATGTGTAAAGTGCTTAAAACAGTGCTTTGCTCACAGTAAGCCCTATTATGTAAGTTCTTATTATTCATTCATCCTGGGTGCTTTGGCAGAAGTAGGATCCTAGGCTGAGGTATCAGAGTTTAGAAGTAGGAATCCATACATCTGTTCAAAATATCAATATTATTTTGTTGCCAACAATGTATTTGGTGTGGTGGGGGTGGCTGAAGAAGCAGGAGACTTGAGCTCTGCCCTCAGGAGTATACAAGCTGCTTGTCAAAATATAGGTAGGTACTGGTGTAGTGGAAAGGGCATGAAACTAAGTTAGAGCTTGGCTGTAATCCTTTATTTCCAGTATTGACAGTGAACATTTACTGGGCACTTATTTCTTTTTTAAAATTTTTTGTACAGCAGGTTCTTATTAGTCATCCATTTTATACACATCAGTATATACATGTCAATCCCAATCGCCTAATTCATCCCCCCCACATCATGGCCACTTCCCCTCCTTGGTGTCCATACGTTTGTTCTCTACATCTGTGTCTCTATTTCTGCCCTGCAAACCGGTTCATCAGTACCATTTTTCTAGGTTCCACATATATACGTTAATATACGATATTTGTTTTTCTCTTTCTGAGTTGCTTTGCTCTGTATGACAGTCTCCAGATCCATACACGTCTCTACAAATGAGCCAATTTCGTTTCTCTTTATGGCTGAGTAATATTCTATTGTATATATGTACCACATCTTCTTTATCCATTTGTCTGTTGATGGGCATTTAGGTTGCTCCCATGACCCTGCTGTTGTAAATTGTGCTGCAGTGAACATTGGGGTGCATCTGTCTTTTTGAATTATGGTTTTCTCTGGGTATATGCCCAGTAGTGGGATTGCTGGGTCATATGGTAATTCTATCTTTAGGTTTTTAAGGAACCTCCATACCGTTCTCCACAGTGGCTGTATCAGTTTACATTCCCACCAGCAGTGCAAGAGAGTTCCCTTTTCTCCACACCCTCTCCAGCATTTGTTGTTTGTAGATTTTCTGATGATGCCCATTCTAACTGGTGTGAGGTGATACCTCATTGGAGTTTTTTTTTGTTTTTTTTGCGGTAGGCGGGCCTCTCACTCTTGTGGCCTCTCCCGTTGCGAAGCACAGGCTCTCGACGCGCAGGCTCAGAGGCCATGGCTCACGGGCCCAGCCGCTCCGCGGCATGTGGGATCTTCCTGGACTGGGGCATGAACCCGTATCCCCTGCATCAGCAGGCGGACTCTCAACCACTGCGCCACCAGGGAAAGCCCCTCATTGGAGTTTTGATTTGCATTTCTCTAATAATTAGTGATGTTGAGCAGCTTTTCTGGGCACTTATTTCTGTTCTAAGTGTTTTATATACACTAACTCATTTTGTCCTAATTAAACTCTTTTGAGATACACACAGCATTTTAAAGAGATTAATAAAGATACAAAGAAATTAACCAACTTGCCTACATTCTCAGTAAGCAGTGAGCTGGAATTTAAGTAGCCTGAATCTGAGCCTGTGCTCTTAACCACTACTCTCTGCTGCCTGTAGGCTGGGAGGTGGCCTTAGGCAAGTTTCTTTACCTTTTCTTTGTCAATTTTTTAATCTAAAAAATGAGGCTGACTGGATTGGCTCTACAAGGAATGAATAATAGAATTATTCATGAAGCTTTTAAAAAAAAAAACAAACATGCCTACGGCACTTACCTTGGAGATTTTGTTAAGTTTGGGATACTCTTGTGCATTCCAGTCATTACTGCTAAATTAAATGAATTCTGAGATTTTTCTTTTGCACTTTTAATATTCTAAGGTATCTGATTTGAGCGTTAGTGAACAATACAAAGAGCTGAATTGTTTAGTAGTTTCTTAAAAAAGGGAAAAACTGGACTGGAGTTGTCAAGGAAGACGTGGTTTTAAGAGAAATGACGTGTGGTTCATATACCTTACTTCTGTGGAATACAGGTGCTTCATGAACTGAAATAAGATACACTGGTGCTGCTAATATGAATAGTGGCCTTTACCTAGTTTGTGTGTGTGTGTCTGCTTGCCTGCCTGCAGTGGGCAGATAGTACTTAATTGTCAGGAGAAATGAGAAAGGTTATGAGTAAAAGAGACGATGTACTTGATATGGGTGGAAGTGATAGCAGACAAGCCTGAGTAGAAAATAAAAGCTAAAGTCATCCCTTGGTATCCGTGGGGGATTGGTTCCAGGACCCAACCTTGGATGCTCAAGTCTGTTATGTAAAATGGCGTAGTACACTCAGCCCTCCCTCTACCCAGATGTGGAACCTGTGGATGCTGAGGGCTGAGTGTATTCTGGAAATTGTGATGGGTTTTGCAAGCTAAACCAAGGAGTAAGGCAGTAAAGATCCAGCAAAAGAAGTGGTGTTTGGAGAGTGTTATTTTGACATCATGTGTTACAGGAGAAAGGCTGGAGGGATGAATACTAAATGAAAAGCAATTGGAATAGTTGAAGTTTTTCATAACAAGGACTTGGCAGTAGAAATGAAGAGGGTTCATTGAGCAGAGATTTTGAGGAAGTAAATGATCTGGTTTGGTGATAGGTTGGCAAGTTGGCAATGCAGTACAGTAGAAACAGCATTGGGCTACGATTCAGAAGAACTGGGTTTTAGTTTGCCTCTAACCAGCTCTTTGTCTTCAACACCACCTTTCTGTTGTCCATCTCAATGTCAAGAGATGTTTACCGAGGCTTTTCTATGTGCTGCCTTCTGTGCAAGATTCTGGCAGACAAAACAGAAAAAGTAGCTGCTTTCTTGGAACCTACTGTGGTTGAGAGAATAAATTCTAGGGTCTAAAATGATGAATCTGTGAAGTAAAGTTCAAAGAGAGAAGAGGAGTTAATTTTTTTTCTTTTAACTTGGACAACTAGAAGAATTGGAGGTGTTAAAAAAGAACTGGAAGAGTTGCAAAGAGTTTTAAAGGAGAAGGAGATGTTAGTTGAGGCGAGTAGAATACCCTAGTGGAAACGTTATGTAGGCACTTAAATGCAGACTTCAGTGAAAATGAGATTTGGGCTGGAGCTGTCCTCATAGAGGGGATCATTTTTGAAACAGAACTTTTGAACATGTAGTTTCTGCAGATGCCTAGAACAAACAAACGTGACAAGCAAAGTAAAGCTCTGACAGCGGAAACTAGGGAAGGTGGAAAGAGGTTTAAGGAGGTCATTTTGAATGGTCAGCAATTTAAAAGTCTCAGATAGCCTGAAGAGCTTGAAAATTGAGAGAAGGGCCTTGTTTTCAAGAGAGGTGATTGATAAGTTTTTGTGAGTGGAAATAGAAGGTATTTGGAGAGTGGTAAGTGTCAGCTCGTAAACATTTGTTTTGCAGCCAGAAGGGATACAGGAAGCTGGAGTAGCCTCATACTTGTATGTTTCAAACCATTCAGCCCATTTCCATTTGAGGAGGGATACTGAGGGCCTACTGCAAGGGACTTGAGCATCTGTGGATTTTGCTATCCGCAGGGGGTCCTGGAACCAAGATACCTAGGGACAACTGTTTACACTACTCTGGAATTTGATAAATGAAAGAAGATAAGGATAGTAGCTGATAACAATTGCTAACATTTGAGTGCATATTCTATGCTGGGCTAAGCATTGCACATGCATTATTTCATTTTCCCATTTTACAGTGGAGACATACAGGTTTTATAATTTGTCCAAGAGAATGCACCTGGGATTAACACTTGGGTCTTTTGACTCTGAAGTCCATGCCCTAGCCCACTACACTACAAAGCTTTGTATTTATCTCTTGGGGCTGCTTTCTAAATCAAGAGGTAAATATTGCCCCTCCCTTGTAATAGTTCTTATATTTTTATGTTCTGCTGTAACTAGCCATGACTAACATCATCAGTTCTTAAGGGAATGGATTAGTGTTATTTTCTCACCTTTCTTTTCATTTATCTATTGACCAGAGAGTATTAAATAAGAAATGTAGCACTAGAGAAAGATCGTAGGCTTTGGAGAGGTAGATCTAGATTTGTAGTCACAAATTGAGTGACTTTGGGCCAGTTAACTTCTGAGCTTTAGTTTATTTGTAAAAGTTAGATTAATATTTTAATCTAAACTGCCTGACACACTAAAAAAAAGACTTTTCTTCTAGAGACATCAGATATTTAGGATTGGATTGATCATACTCTGTTTATGCCACCTTCTGTATGGGTCCCCCTTTTTCCTCCATTTTACATCATTACTCTTTTATCTTCTGTCTTCATTTTCACTCCTATCTCCCCCATGTTAGGCATTTACCCTAGAGTATATTTGATGTGTTTTTCCAGTTGACCTTCAGGTATTTACTTCATATATTTGTGTTTTCTTCCAAAATAATGTTTTGTTTATATGTTTTAAAATTTACATACAGGGTATAATGCTATTAATCTCATTCTTTTTCCTACTTTTTTCCACTGAACACTTTTAGAAGCTTGTTTTAGTTACTAGAATCATCAAGTGAATTCTACGTAGTTAATGATGTGGCAGATGCCTCAGGAAGGCCTGATGTCATTTATTCATTCATTCAATGGGTATTTATCAAGCCCTTTGTGTGCAGGCTGCTTCTAATGAGAGACTTTTTATGCCAACAAATGCATTTGGGAGTATTTGTTTCAGTTGCTTGTCTTTTGCACTCCCAGTACTACAGATGAATTAGGGTGGTTTTGTAGTAAATCTTAATTATCTGGCAAGGTGAAACACTTGTCTTTGCTTTTTTTGTTAATGTAGTTATTCTTAGACCGGTTTTTCCATATCATATTTAGAACATTAGGATCCTTTAGGTTATTTTGTTTGTTTGTTTTTGTCTTTTCTTTTAATTTTTATTTTATATTGGAGTATAGTAGATTTACAATGTTGTGTTAGTTTCAGGTGTACAGCAAAGTGATTCAGTTATACATATACATATATCTATTCTTTTTCAGATTCTTTTCCCATATGGGTTATTACAGAGTGTTGAGTAGGGTTTCCTGCCCTATACAGTAAGGATCCTTCAGGGTTTTTTGTTGTCTTTGTTTTGGCTGCGTCAGGTCTTAGTTGCAGCACGCAGGATCTTTCGTTCCAGTGTGCGGGCTCAGTAGTTGCAGCATGCGGGCTTAGTTGCCCTGTGGCATGTAGGATCTTAGTTCCCCAACCAGGGATTGAATCCACATCTCCTGCATTGGAAGGCGGATTCTCAACCACTGGACCACCAGGGAAGTCCCCCTTCAGGTATTTTGATAGGAGTTATATTTGAGTGGTGAATTACTTTGGGGAGAATTGCTGTCTTTACTCTGCTGTTAGTAGCATTCCATCCATGAACATATTAGATCTTCATTTATTTGTCTCTTCATTTTATGGTCATTATTAGAGTTAACACTTTTTCTCTATAAGTGTTTGTAATTTTTAAGGTTAATTTCTATAAATTATTTTATAATTTTTGTTATTGCTAATAGTTTATTTTCTATTTTGTTATTGCTGGGGAGGAAAATACTGACTTTTTTGCTTATATTTTTAAATTGAAATAATTTACATACAGTGAAATGCACATATGTTATCAACTGTATAGTTGGATCAGTTTTGACAAATGCGTACATCTGTGTAACTCACACCCCATCAAGATACGGAACATTTCCATCACTCCAGCATGTTTTTTCATGTCCCATTCTACAGAATTCCCTGAAGCAACCGGTGATTTGATTCCTATCACCATGGTTAGTTTTGCTAATTCTGGAACTTTGTTTAAATGGAATTATACAGTATTTATTCTGGTGTCTGGCTTCTTTCACTCAGTGTAATGCTTCCAAGATTTATCTATCTTGTTTCATTCATTAGTAATTCATTCCTTTTTATTGTGAGAAGTAGTACATTGTATGAATATACTACAGTTTGTTTACATTCTCCTGTTGAACATCTGGGCTGCTTCCAGTTTTTGGCTATTAGGAGTAAAAGCTACAGGGGACATTTTTGTATACATAGTTTTCATTTCTCTTAAGAAGTACCTAAAAGTGGAATTGCAAGCGCCAAAACAGATGGATATCGCATGCTTCTGGATATCATACCCTGAGAAAGACACAACATCGCTTATGAAGGCTTCCAGCCAGGAATACATAACCTGAATCTGGTCGTGATGAAACATCAGACAAACCTCAAAAAAGGACCATATTATTTCAAAATAAAAGGACTATGTCCTTCAAAATGTCAGTGCCACATAAGGTAAAGGCCAAGAACTATTCCAGGTTAAAGGAGGCTGAAGGCACATGAAAAATGCAGGATATGGTCTTACACTCGATTCTGTACTTGAGGTGGGGAGAGGGGGAATGCTGTAAGGACACTACTGGGGACATAGATTATTGTATCAATGTAACATTTACTGAGGTTGATAATTGTGGCATGGTTGTATAAGAGAATATCCTTATTCTGAAGAAATACATACAGAAGATATTTAGAGATAAATTACATGGAGTGGGGAGAGAGGGAGGGCTATGTGCTTGCCAGGAGCAAATGGCAAATGATGGAACCAATGGGTCAAAATGTTAACAGTAGGTTGATATGGGCAAAGGGTTTGTGGATGTTCTTTGTGCTATGTTGGCATTTCTTCTGAAAGTTTGAAATTATTTCCAAATAAAAAGTGGGGAAAAAAGAGTGGGATTTCCTTTTTCTCTGTGTATGGTGTTGATTAATCCACTCAAATTTCTTTAATTATCATCAATTAATTCCAATTTTTGTATACTTTGTGCCAATTTTGTTATTTTTCTAGAAACATCCATTTCTTCTGAGTTTTCAAATGTATTAGTATATATAGCTGGTAATATTTTGTAATTTAAAAAAATCTGTTCTGTTTGTGGTTATTTCATGCTTTTAGAACATATTTTGTTAATTCACGTCACCAACTCTCCTTTATCGGTTTTTCCAGAGGTTTATCTTTTTAATATTTTCGTCGAAGAACTAACTTTTGGTTTTCTTAATCTTCTTTGCTTTTTTCTGGTTTTGTTTTTTATTTCAGTGATTTCTGTCCTTATAGTCTTCCTTTTTTCTTTAGATTTACAGTCCTTTATCTTCTTGAGTTGAAAGATTAGCTCTTTTGTATTCAGTGTCTCCAAATGTGCTCAGAAGCAGTTTTCCTGCTGCTGTCTTACCAGCATTACTGGCATCCCACCAATTTCTACCTGTAGTCTTCTGCCACAATGTTTTGTAATGTTCCCTATTGTTTCCTCTTTAACCAAAGGATTATTCTGCTGCATAATTTTGTTTCCAGGCTTTAGAATGTTTTTAGCTGTTGTTATCCTAAATGACACTCAAATGTGAATTTTACAAGACTTTAAATTACATTTACTCAGAAAGTTAATACCTTTCTATATGAATGGTGAATCCATGCCACATTATTGGGGAGGAATTGGCAAAAAGGGATAAATGTCCTCTTAGTTTACAGATTCTATTTTTTGAGTTTGTGTGTGTGTGAGGGGATGGTGGGTGGGTGGGTGGGCGAGTTGGGGAGTGGTAGTGGTGGAGGTGATGGGGCTGATGGGAAGAGGAATGAAAAGTGACCTAATTTCCTTTCTGCTACTTGCTACAAAACAGTTCCCCTTAGAACCCTTATTCATTTAATAAGTATTTATTAAGCTTTGTAGGGAGGGGCTTTGTAGGGAGGGGCTAAAGTATCAATAGTTAGGAATATGGAATTGATTCTCAAAGAGTTTAAGTGTAAGAGAGGATATACATGGCACAGAATCAACTTACAAATAGTAGAGGGGAGTACTCATTTTGAACTGAGGGAGAGTGTCAGAGGCTCACAGACTGCCATTTATCTTGATGTGATTTGTGGTGCTGAACTTCTTAAAAGTTTTGAAACTCATCAGGCTTGGGATTTTCATAGTACAGTTTTTGAAACTTGCTTAAGTAGTATGGAATGAGACCCATTTAATCATGCAACAAAGTGCCCTCAGCCATTGTAACGTGACCCACTGATTCTTAATGAGGGGGCATGCATATCTAATTCACCTGGGGGAACTTGTTGAAAGTAAAGACCCCATTATAGAGATTCATTCTTCTTCAGTAGAGTTGGAGTGGGTTTGGGGTATTTCATTTTACTTTGGTAATTTAAAATTCCTTGACAGTTATTAGTTGGTGATAAATTTTATCTATTTTAGGCTTTTTCTTATACACAAAATTAAGGTTATCTTTACAGGTCTGTCCTTAATTAATATCTGTCCTTAAATAGGGACTGATATGTTAGAGGTATTTAAGTGATACTATTGATAAAGCTGGAGGAATAGGGTAGATAGGTAAAGAATGTAGTCTGTATTAATGTCAGGTATATGCGCGTTCTTCAGAGAAATAGAACCAACTCCCTCTCTCTCTCTCTCTCTCTCTCTGTATGTGTGTATATATATATATATGTATATAT
>NW_020837999.1:8107358-8183066 GCF_003676395.1 Aethalodelphis obliquidens | reverse complement strand
ATATATATATATATATATATATATATATATATATATATATATATATAAAATGAGGCATTGCGTCACACGATTATGGGAGCTGAGAAGACCCACGGTCTGCAATCTGAAAAGCTGGAGACCGAGGAATACCAGTGGTTAATTCAGGCCAAGTCTGAAGGCCTATTAACCAGTAGAGCTGAAGATATAAATCCCAGTTAAAGGGCAGGAGAAGATGAGATGCCTCAGCTCAAATAGTGAGCAGAGGAAAAAAGGGCAAATTCATCTGATTTTTGTTCAGTTCAGGCCCTCAAAGGATTAGATGATGCCCAGTTACATTGGGGAGGGCAGTCTACTTAGTCCACTGATTCAAATGCCAATCTCACCCAAAAAACTCCTAACTTTGGGTAATGGGATTTGATTATATGATAGTAAAAGTAAGGATCATGAGATTTAAATGTCTTTTGGACATCTTCACATTAACTGTGAATATTAGGATTTATACACACATATACACATACACATGCAGAATTCTTGATGATAAAACTAGTATGTGCTCATGGTAGAAATTCCGAAAGTATAGAAAGGAATATAGAAAATAAGGGGGCATAATCTCGAAAATTCTAACACCCACAGTTTTGAATATCTGAAACTTTTTGCTGTCCCAAATATGTATATATATACACACTCACAAATGCACCTACAAACACACATGTGTACACACATACAGCTGAGAAACAATGCAAAAGTCTATCAGTAAAGAAATATTTAATAAATAATGATATATCTGTATGAAATTTTGAATAAGTAATATATTCTTGTGGTTCAAAAGACAGAGTATTATAGAGTGAAGAATATCCATTATCCTGTCACCCAGTCACTCAGTTTTCTACCCTGGAGGCAACCAAGGTGGTGCTTTTTTTTCTTTTCTTTTTAATTCTTCCAGAGAAATTTATGCACATACAGGTCCCTTTAGTACACATATGCACACATGGTAGCATACTATATGTGTATATTATTATGTACTTTGCTCTTCTCTATTTTTTTTTTTGGTTTTAATTTTTATCAAAATGATGTATTCATATCAAAAAGTCAGATAGCTCTAAAAGGATTTTGTTTGTTTGCTTTTGCAAATAAGCCATTCCCTCATCCCTCTTTCCCCATTATTTCTTTCAAGGAAACCACTTTTATCTCTTGGCTGATGAATTTTATGTTTACCTCTTTGTCTCTAAAATAATTGCTTTAATGTCAGTTTTAGGTATTTTACTACAGATGATCAGATTCTCTTAAGCACATGCTAGTAATACAGTTTAGTCATAATTTGGGTTAGATCAGTATTCAGTGTTTATATTATGACTATAAATGATACAACTGAGCTGTGTAGTAAAACATGATTACTTTTCCCTTTTCTGTTCTACTTTTCCTTTTTCATGGTACTAATATTTGACTTGTTTTGTTATGTTTGCTTACTTTTCTATTTAATTACAAATTATCTGCCAGTTATGTAAATCTGTTCTTGAGATTTTCAGACTCATCAGTTGTGCTGTTAATGTCATCCTCCTAAAGAAGACTCTTCCAGAGCTTCTGATGACCTCCAATTTAGTATGGTTGCCCTCTGTTCTTTGTGTACGTACAGCTGTCATCCTAGGAATTCTCTTTCCAGTCACCCTGGGGATTCCCTTTTCCTCTCTCATCTCACTACCATATTGTTGTGATTATTGTGGTTTCTTAGATGTCTAGTTTCCCCACATTAAAATCTTCTTGACTATTCTATTTATATAAAGTTTAGAGTCAGTCTGTCTAATTTTTTAAGTTTCCTTTTTTGCCACTTCAGTATGTGGTTTTCAGATCTTCCATACATATTACCTTAAATTGTGTAAAATTGACTTCTTTTTTTCAGCTTAAAGAATTGTCAGTAATGGCAATTTCAACCATTTCTACTATTAACAACATAGAATATGTACTAGTATATGTATAGAACATTTCTCACTAAGTTTAGTATTTTATTGTAATACTATAAAATACTATAAAATACAAAATAATAGTATTATATTGTAATACTATAAAATACTAAATAAAATATTTAGTATTTTATTGTTTCTATTATAAATGGGGACTTTTCTTCTGTTAAATCTTATAACTGGTGGTGATGATTTGAGTAGAGAGTCTGTTGATTTCTTTCTAAATTTTATACCTAGGAATATAATTTTATACCCAAGACTTCTTTTTTTTTCCCAAGACTTCTTTTAATAGGTGTTTCTTTTTAGTTTACCACCTATATATAAACTCATTATCTGCAATTAATGATAATGTTACTGTCTCCTTTCCCATTTTACACTGCTTTTGTCCTCATATTATGTAATACTAGTGATAATGGACATTTTTGTCTTGTTTCAGATCTAAATAGGGGTATTTTTTGGTTTCTTCACTGAGTATGATACTGCCTTTTAGGCTTATGTATTATGCATATGTTTCCCATGTTAAATGTCTACTTATTACTATTTTATTAACTTTAAAAATCTTGATGGTTGTGTAAATTTATCAGATGTCTTTTGGTGACGGTAATCATGAGATGTTTTTCCTTGATATTTTTGCATGGCAAACTAAATAGGTTATATTATATTGAACCATTTTTGAATATCGGAGCTAAGTTCTACTTGACCGAAACAGTGGTATTTTATATCTTTGGTATGTTATTGGAGACTTTTTAAAATTTTCTTTAGCTGTTTTGTGTCTGATTTCATATTATTAACCTATAGTATTTATATGTATGTGCTCTTTCTGTTAATTTTTGATATCACTGTTATGTTCCCTATATAAAAATAATTTGGAGGCTTCTGTGCTTTGAAATATCAATAGTTTAGGTAGCTTTAGAGTTATCTGTTCTTAAATATTTGGTAGAATTTAGAATATCATTGGCATTTGATGCTTTCTGAGGAGGTTAGCTCTTTGACAACTTTCTCTGTTCCTTCTGTGATAATTATCAGATACTCCTTTTGTGAAGTTTTTACTGTTTTACCTTCATGAGATTCATGATGCCTTACTTGGAGTGCTGATAACACTGTTTATGGTTTTCTTAGGACATTAAATAAAAAATCTTTACCTTATGTACATTTGTCTTCATCATTAAATTGTTAAGTTCTCAAGGGCATTAGGATAAGAACCATCTGTTTATTGCCTCAAATTCTAGTCCAGGTATGGAATATGTTGGCTTAACAACTTTTTTTTCTTCTTTCTTTCTTCTTTTTTTTTTGGTGGTGGTGACGGTGGATGTTTTACAGGCTTCCCAGTTGGCATGTATGTTGCAAAGAGAGTTCTTCAGCTCCATCATACTACTCTCAAGATGACAATTGTGCACTAGAAAATGAAGATGTACAATTCCAGAAAAAGGTACCTTAAATGAAGTTGAAGTTGTAATTTGTGTATTAGCTTTCTGAGACTTCCTCAAAACATTTGGAATAAAAGTATTTCAAAAATACTATGACATAATTTTTGGTGGAGATTTGTAATTTTCTTTGCTGTAATATGAGGAGTTACTCAGGTAATTCTGAAATTAATGTGACTCTGAGATATTTATATATTTATTCTTATTGCTTATATTTGGAATGTTGTAATAACATCCTTAGTCCTATAGTAAGGAGAAAAAATAGTGCCTATTCAGAGAGAAAACTAGGGTTCTCTTTTTAATGCTTTAACTAGCAAAGGGTTTCTAAAGAAACCCCAGTCTTATAAATTAAAAACTATTAGAAATGAGGATTGTAGGGAAAGTCTGCAATTAGTGGCTATGTACTTTGTTTTATATAATTGTGTGGAGTGAATAGACAGAGTCCAAAAAATCTGATGGTGTCTAAATAATTTATTATTTTATCATTTTAAATGATGAAAGGTGAGTATTGACTTTAGCTAGATTTGGCTCCCCCCTCCCCCCAAATCAATATACTTATTTTAAATTACAGATGTAATTTATACCCACTATAAGATATTCATATTTATATCCCATTCCCCTCCTCAAAGGAACCACAATTTACGGTTTCTTGTGAAAACATTCAGACCATTTTCTGTGGTTATAGATATATCATTTTATAGCACACAAATTAATGTTTTAATTTTTGTTCAAAAAATATTGTACAAATTTATTTCCCCTCTTCCCCAGTAATATCTCATGGATACCTTTGCATGTTACTGTATTCTTCTGAATAGCTACATTTTTATTCTGTCATTTGGGTATATCACAATTTATTAAGCATTTATTTACTGATAGACTTTTGCATTGTTTCTCAGCTGTGTGTGTGCATGCATGTTTGTGTGTACATTTGTGTGTATGTGTGAATGCACAAACTTATAATTACATGCTTGGGCTGTTTTTATTTTTGGCATGATATTGTGTTTAGGGTAGATTATTTAAATTTCTGAGTTACACAGGATATATTTCTGGGATGGAGCAGTTAAAATTTTGAAGACTATTGCTGGGTATCTCTCTGAATAAAGTATAATTGTGTGCTTCTATCTACAGCCTATAAGATTTAGAGCTAATATCTTCTTTGATGAGAAATTTGAAAACTTAAATGTAAGAATGAGTTTAAGCAAAGCATTAAGGAAGGGGAAACATTCTTTCAGCAAACATTTGGGTACCTAGTATATGCTATACAGGCTTAGATAATGATGAATATGAACTTCGCTTTTATGAAGCTTATATGCCAGAAGATAAATTTAAGGACAATATATCTGAAATTCTAATTTGAAACTCAGTGTCAAGAGAGATGACACAAAGAACTATAAGTACATTCATTTATCAAGTATTTACTGACACACAGTGCTGGGTAGTAGGACTAAAGTGTTTATTAAGAAATCAGATGTAGTGTATATTTGGAAGGCAGCTATGCTCATCACTATACCACCAGCGCACACATGTAGTATACATTTGAAGTGAAGCAGTAAGGAGGGTAATGCAGGAAGGTAGACAATAAGCATGGAAACAAATAAAAGACATTAAAGTCACAGTAAAGTGTTTTGGTTGTAAAGTATAGAAAGATGGTCTTTAATGTTGCTTCAGGACTGTTTTGTGAAACAGTTTTATCCGTTGACCTTTTCTTTGTTGCAATATAGGATGAAAGAGAGGGACCTATCAATGCCGAATTATCGGGAAAAGTGGGTTCAAGCTTACCTGTTCCTCCAGAAGAACACAAGTTAAAAGATGACTACATTGTGAATGTACAAGTAAGCTTTGTTGCTTTGATTTTTAATGATATGCCTTTTCAAACTGCTGCACGAAACAGAAAACCTGTTTGGTCACCATATTGTGTATTTTTATTTTTTTCTTTTTGTAGTACCATGCAACTGGCCTTAATACTAGTCACCTGCTAAGAATACTACTTTTGAGAAAATTCGGAATTACAGGTTTAGTAGTAAATGTGACTTTTCTCTGTAGTATAGGTTTGGTTGTAAGTCCTCCTTTCTTTTAGATCCATTTTGGCTTTCTGTAGTTTATCTTGTCTCTTCAGTTTTTCAGATGTCAGGGGAAATTATATTCTGACTTAACATATTTGTATGTAGAACACAGAGCATTTTGATACCAAAATTTTACCACTTAGTGTGGAATATGGATTAATAAACAATAGGTTGAGTGTGTTTTTTCCTTTTTCTCTCATATTACATCCTAAATGTTATTTTCCATTTTGTATACCAGATTTTATGAAAGATATTAAAAACTAGACCAGAATGTAAGCTGATCAGAATGCTGAAGCATCTGGAAACCATTTAATATCAGGAGCGACTGAAGGAACTGGGGATATTTGATCTGGAGGGAAGAAGGACTAAGGAAAAACTAAATATCTCAAATATTAACAAATACAAATTTCAGCTTAAAAGGAGGGAGAATTCTCTTAAAAAAATGCAGCTAGAGTTACGTTATAAGTTAATTGGGTTATCTAAGGAGATATAGTAAGTTTCATTTTATTGGATTCTGGAGGACATTTGGAAAAGATTTGTGCGTAAGAATAAGAGAAAAGTGATCTCTGTAGCCCTTCAGTTTTATGAGTATCCTGAACAGTCCAGCCATTGTTCATTTTCCTGAATCTTTATTATGGTATTCTCTTGTTCAAATACTTTGAAGTGCTTACTGCATCTTAGAGACCTGTGCTGTTCAATATAGTAGCCATTAGCTACCTGTGGCTATTGAGCATTGGAAATGTGGATAGTTGAAGTTGAGATTTGCCATTAAGTATAAGATACACATCGATTTTGGAGACTTAGTAAAAGAAAAAAAAAGTGTAAAATATCTTACTAATTTTTTTATATTGAATGCATATTGAATGATAATGCAGTATTTGATAATATTGTAATGGTTCTTTTCTAAAAGTCTCCATCATAAAATGCAAACTATTTGTACTCTTTTGTGAATTTTTCGTTCCAGTGTAAATAATTCCCCAAATGATGACATTTTATTTTGTATTCTTCTGACTCTGCCTCATGTTTTCTTTCTGCTGCTGTACTGGCTGTCCTATTCTTCAGAACCCTAGTTCTTCTAGTCCAGAGTAGTCCTTAGTTTCTCTTTACCTTGAGCTGAGCATGAGTACCTCTCACTTGATATTCATTTAGTAACTATTAAATGTCTACTGTGTGCTAGATACTGTGCTAGGCACTAGGAACATGAAGATCAAGAAAACATAGTCGGGCTTCCCTGGTGGTGCAGTGGTTGAGAGTCCGCCTGCTGATGCAGGGGACATGGGTTCGTGCCCTGGTCCGGGAAGATCCCACATGCTGCGGAGCGGCTGGGCCCATGAGCCATGGCCGCTGAGCCTGTCCGTCCGGAGCCATGGCCGCTGAGCCTGTGCTCCGCAATGGGAGAGGCCACAACAGTGAGAGGCCTGCGTAACGCAAAAAAAAAAAAAAGAAAACATAGTCCTTACTCAAGACATTTATAGTGTAGTTGTAGAGAAAGAAATAAATAAGGGCAATTGAGGTGTTATAGATCCTGTGATTA
Source organism: Aethalodelphis obliquidens (assembly GCF_003676395.1). Lineage (NCBI taxonomy): Eukaryota > Metazoa > Chordata > Mammalia > Artiodactyla > Delphinidae > Aethalodelphis > Aethalodelphis obliquidens. The sequence continues at coordinate 8,176,108 of NW_020837999.1, read as the reverse complement.
AAGTCTGTACAGAGAACAAGTGGAGGCATAGAGGAAGGGGAATGGCTAATTCTATTTAGGGTTAGTTGTGGGGGAGGAGGTACTGATAAGAGGTTTTCAAACATGAGGGAGGTATTAAGTACGTTTCAGTTTGTGTTTTGGAGGAGTGAATGGCCCAGAGCATATGGGCCCTGAAGGAGCAGCAAGAATCATGTATTGCTTTGTAATGTTATTTATACATGCCTTGTGTTGTTATTTGTTGATACACATTGTCTTCTAAACTGCTCAGGGGCAAAAACTATGCGCTGTACTATTTTATATATTTATATAGGATTTCTGTGTTGCTATTAGCATTAATTAATTACAGTAAGAGGGAAATTTTGTGGGTCCTGGTATAAAATAGGAAAGAAGAAAGACAAGCTCCTTTGTCCTAGTTTATGAAATGCCATGAAAAATGTGTAGAGCCTGTATTTTAATATGAAATAGATTCCTTAGGGTGGTAATGTTGGAAGAAAGGATTTTTATAAAAGTACTTTTTTAGTGAACATTATTTATATTGTTACTTTTGAGACATACTTTTTATGATACCCTCTTCAGCTAAAGAGATAATTAATCCCAACATTAAATATAACTGACTTTTTTAAAAACAGAATACGGAGTCAAAAAAGTTAAGTCCATCTGTGATTGAAACACTCCCTACAGTTGATCTACATGAAGATTCTTCCAGTGTAGTTGTGGACAGTGAAAACGTGGAAAATATTTCCAGCTCATCTACCTCAGAGATCACTCCAATCTCAAAGCTTGAGTAAGTCATTACAAAGAAAAAAAAATATGATTAGATAATGACAGAAAAATTTCTTTGATTCTCAAATTTGGCATTTAGGCTATATAGCAGATCTAAGTAATAATGCCTATTTTATTTTTATACATTGTTTAAAGTTTACTTTCCATTTATAGTTATTACAAAATATTGGCTATATTCCCCATGTTGTACAATACATCCTTGAGCCTATCTTACACACAGTACTTTGTACCTTCCACCCTGCCACCCCTATATTGCCCCTTCCCACCCTCCCCATTGGTAACCACTAGTTTGGTCTCTGTATCTGTGAGTCTGCTACTTTTATTATATTTATTAGTTTGTTGTATTTTTTAGATTCCACATATAAGCTATATCATACAGTATTTATCTTTCTCCGACTTATTTCACTTAGCATAATGCCCTCTAAGTTCATCCATGTTGCTGCAAATGGCAAAATTTCATTCTTTTTTTTGGCTGACTAGTATTCCATTGTTTGTGTGGGTATGTGTGTATGTGTGTGTGTGTGTGTGTGTGTGTATATATATATATATATATATATACACATATATACACACACACACATACACCACAGCTTCTTTATCCATTTATCTGTTGATGGACTCTTAGGTTGTTTCCATGTCTTAGAAATTGTAAATAATGCTGCTGTGAACATTGGGTGCATGTATCTTTCCAAATTAGTGTTTTTGTTTTTTTCATGTATATACCCAGGAGTGGAATTGCTGGGTCATAGTTTTAGTTTTTTGAGAAACCTCCCTACTGTTTTCCACAGTGGCTGCACCAATATACATTCCCACCAACAGTGTACAAGGGTTCCCTTTTCTCCACATCCTTGCCAATATTTGTTATTTGTAAACTTTTTGATAATAGCCATTCTGACAGGTGTGAGGTGATAATCACATTGTGGTTTTGATTTGCGTTTCCCTGATGATTAGTGATGTTGAAGGTTTCCTTAATTTAGAAAATCTCTTTTATACTCCTAGCTCCAGCAACACTACAAAGAACAAAACAAAATTCCCTTCTCTTAATACTACATTAAACATATCCTTTATCAAATGAGTTAATTTATATAAAATGTATAGGACAATATCTGGCACATAGTAAAAATACATGTGTCAGTTAATATCATCATTTTTATCATCACTACTATTTTTTTTTTTTACCACAAGCACTTTTTAGACACCTATTCTCTTCAAGAATGTAAGGGAATGGGTTGAAGGAGTTGTACACAAAGATGTTACAGTTACCATTTAGGAGTTTGCCCTGGTAAGGGACAAGGTAACAGAAGACATGCTTAGAAATAATGATAGTATTTAACATTTTTAAATATTAAATGCTTAGAAAGAATTTAAGGCTAGATACTGTGTATCTGAACAGTACATCTTATTTTCTCATTATATTGAACATGACAGTCTAGTGAAATGGGAGTGAGGTAAAGAAAAATATTAAGGTATATATTTTTTAAATGAAATTATAGACGTGCTTTAAGAATTTTAGTGAAGCGTTTTGAGATAATAGATGATTTCTTGATACTATAGGCAACAATTCTAATATTGGTAGACTGTACTAATAGAAATGAAACATTAGAGAATATTCATTTAGAATAAATAATTTAAAAATCTTATTTTTGGCAAGATCAGATATTAACCTATAATATTTTGTTTTAAAATTTGGTAATTAGCTATTCGGTTGGCCAAAAGTTTCGTTCATTTTTTTTCTGTAAGATGACTCTAGTAGCACTTAGTTGTCTTTAACTTCATTCGAAGCAGTTTTGTTAGATTGTATGTGACAGCTGTCATATCAGCATGCATTTAAAAAAAGACATCAAAATTGGTGAATTTTTGTGTAGCCATTTTAATATTGAAGATGGAAGAAAAAAAAGCAGCATTTTCGGTCTGTTATGCTTTATTATTTCAAGAAAGGTAAAAAAGCAACTGAAACACACAAAAAGATTTGTGCAGAGTATGGAGAAGGTGCTGTGACTGATCGAACATGTCAAAAGTGGTTTGCGAAGTTTCATGCTGGAGATTTCTCCCTGGACGGTGCTCCGCGGTCGGGTAGACCAGCTGCAGTTGATAGAGATCAAATTGAGACATTGAGAACAATCAACGTTATACCACGAGGGAGATAGCCAACATACTCAAAATATCCAAATCAAGCATTGAAAATCATTTGCACCAGCTTGGTTATGTTAATCGCTTTGATGTTTGGGTTCCTTATAAATTAAGTGGAAAAAACCTTCTTGACTGTATTTCCGCATGTGATTCTCTACTTAAATGTAATGAAAACATTCTGTTTTTAAAACAAATTGTGACGGGCAATGAAAAGTGGATACTGTACAATAATGTGGAATGGAAGAGATCATGGGGCAAGTGAAATGAACCAACACCAACCACACCAAAGTCTGGTCTTCATCCAAAGAAGGTGATGTTGTGTATATGGTGGGATTGGAAGTGAGTCCTCTATTATGAGCTCCTTCCAGAAAACCAAATGATTAATTCCAACAGTACTGCTCCTAGTTAGACCAACTGAAAGCAGCACTCAACAAAAAGCGTCTGGAATTGTTAATTAGCATTTTGTTATTAGTAAACAGAAAATGCATAATCTCCCATCAGGATAATGCAAGACTGCATGTTTCTTTGATGACCAGGCAAAAACTGTTACAGCTTAGCTGGGAAGTTCTGATTCATGTGCCATATTCACCAGGCGTTTGCACCTTTGGATTTCCATTTACTTCGGTCTTTACAAAATTCTCTTAATGGAAAAAATTTCAGTTCCCTGGGAGACTGTAAAAGGTACCTGGAACAGTTCTTTGCTCAAAAAGCTAAAAAGTTTTGGGAAGATGGAATTATGAAGTTGCCTGAAAAATGGCAGAAGGTAGTGGAACAAAAGGGTGAATATGTTGTTCAATAACGTTCTTGGTGAAAATGAAAAATGTGTCTTTTATTTTTACCTAAAAACCGAAGGCACTTTTTTGCCAACCCAATATTTAAAGGCCAAGCAAGGGCACTGACAGATTGAGTCAACAGTTTACGTAATTTAAATCTTTACATGATTTAAAATATCTGAATTCTTGAAAATCGTCTGCAGAGCTCTAAAGCATTCTTTTCTGGCTTAGATTTGTTTTGGAAATCAGTAATATCACTTTTAACTTATGGTTCATTATATCCATTAAATTGTCAGATTGTCTTTTTTGTTTCTATTTTAGTGAAATAGAAAAATCTGGTACTGTTCCTATAGCCAAGCCAAGTGAAACTGAGCAATCTGAAACTGATTGTGATGTTGGTGAGGCCCTTGATGCAAATGCTCCAGTTGACCAGCCTTCCTTTGTCAGTCCACCTGAAAGGTGGGTGGGAGCAGTTGTTTGCCCTTTGTATGGTTCTGTAATAAACAGTAGTGTCACGTTTGAGTAGACTTTGGTGCATGCTTAATTCCACTTTATGACTGAGAGGAAACTGATCCCTTTGTACTCCTTTCTTGGTTTACTTTGTACGCATGTACACTTATAATAGTTTAGATTGCATATACTCGTTATTCAGCTAAAATTTGTTTATTTAATATGCCTTTTGCTTTCAAATAGCCTTGTCAGCCAGCATATAGAAAATGTGTCATCTTTGCATGCTAAAGGAAAGATAACAAAATCGGAATTTGAATCAAAAGTTTCATCAAGTGATCAGGGTGGTGGTGACCCAAAATCTGCATTGAATGCTTCAGATAATTTAAAAAGTGAGGTAGGTAAATAACTTGCACTATATCCTACTTTATTATACAATGCATTTTTGTTATTAGCTAATCTTGTAATTTGCTATCCGTATTTGCCGTAAAGTCAGGGGATCAGTAGTTAGTGATGAATGTGGAACTGAGGTGAACTGTGCTCCCAGATAGCAAGTGGTTACTTCACAGAACTATTGCCAGTATACTGTTTATACATAGTGTTGTCCCAAGTATGAACTCTCTTGGGTTATATTTAATTATAAAGGTTTTTTGCCACCATTGATTATTTGATAACCAGATACATAAAGTCCTTATTTAAGCAGTTAAGAGAGCTATATAGAAGAAGTTATGATTGTTAAGTATCTTCAGAATAAAAATTTAACTCAATAATACAAGATTAAATTTAGTCTCTTCAACCAGAATTATTTTAAAGGGACATTTTACCCTTTGTTATTTGTGTGCAGACTACAACTAGACCAGCTTATATTAAAGAATATGGTTCTTAAAATAAAGACAGGGCTCATTCCTGTGTAGCAGTTTTACTTTCTTTTCTTCTTTCGAGTTCTACTTTGACTTCACGTAGAGGCCAGTACAGAATTTCCTGAAGAAATGTTGACAGAGAAGTCTGCTCCCTTCAGCTAAGAAATAGCTAAATAAAAGAGATGAAGGCCACTCTATGCACTTAAAAACACGTGGAATCAGAGTATTTTAAAATACTGAGTACCACATCCACATTTATTTCTTTATAATTTGGATCTTCTGTTCTCCACCTTTTCTTTCACATATTTTCTGTGAATCTGCACTCATAACTAACTAAACTTCATTCTGGAGACTTTACTATCATTGGGCCAGCTGTTTATTTGATGTTTTTTATAAATATAGAAGGTCCCCATTTCCTAGTCCAACATCTTGAAGGAAGTAATTTTCCCAGTGAAACCAAATCAAGCATATGTTACAGTTCAGTTGTCAAATACCACAGGCATAAATAAAATTAGACAAACATTACAAAAATGTCTTCTTTGAGCTATTTAAGTATCAAACGTAAAACTCAAGCATGGCAGCCAGTTTTGTCCAAGATTTGCTTGTTCTCCTTAACCATTTGCAGCAGTGTCTTGCAGATCCTTGAGATAACAGGAATAAACTCTCTCCTACTCACACAAACTTAACAGGGCAGAATTATTCTGAACTGGATAGTATACAGAACTACTGGACACTTTATAGTATGCTCATTATCTGACAATTTTTCTGGAATATTAAGTTATTTAGGAGGTAATTAATACAGTTAAAAATTCCACTCTTTTGCCTGTTATAATGCTTTACAAAGTAATTTTATTGTGTTGTTTAGTTCTCTTATTTGTTGCTAAGAGGCGATAGTGATTGCTCTGCCTGAGTCTCACAGAGTGTGTGTACGTTCTTATGTATTTCTTTTAGTATTTGGGCTTTACTCTTAAGTATCTCAATTATATTTTTATAAATAATTGTTTATTTTCTCATTCAAACTAGATTTTTGTTATTTAATTTTTAAATTAAATTAGTATAATGCTACTTCTTTAATTTTATTTTCTGCTATGTATTTTTTTAATAGCCACATACTTTATTTGATAAGTTAGTGTGTTCTGCAAAACGCTCCAACGTGGAGGTTGTATAGGAACCAATTTGCTAATAAGTCTTCCTAAAGGGAGATAATAGGTATTTGTATTGATGTATTACACTAATACACTAATTAGTATTAGTATTCGAAAATGTGCCCTAATACAGCAAATATATACTGTATGAGATTTGTGCTATTTACCAAAGTACGCTGTCTAAACAGATGTTTTGTACACTTCTCAAGTTACTGTTAATAAGTACATTATGTGTTGTTTTAGGAGTACAGAAGTAATTTAAAAATGGAATGAACATCATTGCATACATTCTTCCAATTAAGAAAAAAATTACAGATTGAATTTTATGCCCTTCCCAGTTACATTTCTTCTCTCCACTTCAGATATAACCACTATCTTGAATTTGGTGTTTTTTACATTGGTAGAGCATGTTTTTTAACTTTTACCAAATATGCATTGCTACAAACTATACATACTATTATTTGGCATATTTTGAAACAATGTAAAATGGTATCGTTCTTAAGTATCATTGTACTCAACATTGTTTTTAAGTTTTGTCTATTCATTGTTCAATTCTACCACAATTTATTCTTCAATTAATGGATATTTAGATTGTTTCTAATTTTTTTGATGTTATCCGTAGTGCTGCAGTAAGTATCCTTATGCATATTTTCTTAGGCACATATGTGTGTTTTCACTGATATTTATACATAGGAGTGGAATTATTGAGTCATAGGGTATGCATATCTTTATTTAATATTCCTAAATGTGAAACTCACTTTAGCTGTCTAATAGATGTACCATGGCTCAATAGGCTGTCACACTTTAACCTCAGATTAGTATAATTTATTTAGTATCTTTAGCTTTCCTTTGCATTCCCTGATTATACTGAGAGTGAACATTTTGTATTTTCTCTTTGCTTAGTTTATTGTTATTCCTTTACTCTCCCCCATTATTGATTTGTAGGCAGTCTTTATAGTTGGTAATAATTGTTTGTTGGCTGAATGTGTTGCAGGTATTTATTTCTGTCTCTGGCTATTTGAACCATGTGGTTTATGGTCTTTTGATATATTTAATTTTTAAATTATAATCTATCCAAATGTATCAGCCTTTTTAAAAATGATTTCTTTCTTCATCTTGTTGAATCCTTTTATAGCCTGAATCATGAAGATGTTTTTCTGTACTTTCTTTAAGCTTTGCTTTTCACATTTAGGTTTTCATATCCACCGTAAAATTTTTATATAAATGGTACTTCTTTTTATTTTAATTTTTATTGGAGTATAATTGACTTACAATGTTGTATTACTTTCTGCTGTATAGCAAAGTGAATCAATTATACATATATCAACTCTTTTTTATTTTTCTATTTTTTTCATTTTAACATCTTTATTGGAGTATAATTGCTTTACAATGGTATGTTAGTTTCAGCTTCACAACAAAATGAATCAGTTATATATATACATATGTTCCCATATCTCTTCCCTCTTGCGTCTCCCTCCCTCCTACCCTCCCTATCCCACCCCTGCAGGCGGTCACAAAGCACTGAGCTGATCTCCCTGTGCTATGCGGCTGCTTCCCACTAGCTATCTACCTTACGTTTGGTAGTGTATATATGTCCATGCCTCTCTCTCGCTTTGTCACAGTTTACCCTTCCCCCTCCCCATAGCCTCAAGTCCATTCTCTAGTAAGTCTGTGTCTTTATTCCTGTTTCACCCCTAGGTTTTTCATGACACTTTTTTTCTTAAATTCCATATATATGTGTTAGCATACGGTATTTGTCTCTCTCTTTCTGACTTACCTCACTCTGTATGACAGACTCTAGGTCTATCCACCTCATTACAAATAGCTCAATTTCGTTTCTTTTTACGGCTGAGTAATATTCCATTGTATATATGTGCCACATCTTCTTTATCCATTCATCCGATGATGGACATTTAGGTTGTTTCCATCTCTGGGCTATTGTAAATAGAGCTGCAGTGAACATTTTGGTACATGACTCTTTTTGAATTATGGTTTTCTCAGGGTATATGCCCAGTAGTGGGATTGCTGGGTCATATGGTAGTTCTATTTGCAGTTTTTTAAGGAACCTCCATACTGTTCTCCACAGTGGCTGTATCAATTTACATTCCCACCAACAGTGTAAGAGGGTTCCCTTTTCTCCACACCCTCTCCAGCATTTATTGTTTCTAGATTTTTTGATGATGGCCATTCTGACTGGTGTGAGATGATATCTCATTGTAGTTTTGATTTGCATTTCTCTAATGATTAGTGATGTTGAGCATTCTTTCATGTGTTTGTTGGCAGTCTGTATATCTTCTTTGGAGAAATGTCTATTTTGGTCTTCTGCCCATTTTTGGATTGGGTTGTTTGTTTTTTTGTTATTAAGCTGCATGAGCTGCGTATAAATTTTGGAGATTAATCCTTTGTCAGTTGCTTCATCAACTCTTTTTTAGATTCTTTTCCCATATAGGTCATTACAGAGTATTTAGAGTTCCCTCTGCTATACACTAGGTCTTTATTAGTTATGTAAATGGTACTTCTTGTTAAGGATTTTGTAGAAACAATATATGACATCTAAAGTTAGTTAGCTTCTTTTATTGTATATATTAATGTAGATTTTAAGATGGATGCATTAAAATTATAATATTTGTACAGTTTTTGTATGGTAATTTTTGGCTTACGATATTATATAGGTTTTTTTACAGCCTGTGCTAATATTGCTAACATGTGAAGGGATTCATCCTGTGGTGCTTAGGTAGAAGATTTTAATTCTTCGAAGGGAAACTCAACTTTTAAGTTAAACCAAAACTTTTCTTTTTACATTTTTTGTTTTTGTTTTTAAAATACTATCCTTCATTATAAAATTGGACTTTTATTTGACAGAAACATTTGTATTTACTATTATAATTTATTAATCTGTTTTCTCTATATTCTTTGAAATCTGAAATCTGTTTATTTTTGACATTTCTGTCAGAGTTCTGATTATACAAAACCAGGAGAAATTGACCCTGCATCTGTAACAAATCCCAAAGATCCAGAAGATATACCAACATTTGATGAATGGAAGAAGAAAGTTATGGAAGTAGAAAAAGAAAAAAGTAAGGAAGCACTGTGACTCTTTTTTTCTTTTTTTTAAAGGGACTGGTTTAAATATGTAGTTCTCTTTTTAATTGGTAAAACAAAGTAACATTTTTGAAAACTTTTTAAAGGTGAAACTTACCAAGATGCCTTTGATTACCCACATGTAATTTACCTGTGCATATGTCTTAATCCTGATTAAAATCCATTATTGTAAATTATTAAATGAGGCTAAAATAAAGTAGGCAGAGCAGTGATTTTTCATCTCAGTTTATAAGAGGAAAGTTGAGGCATGGAAAGTTCTGAGTCATAAAGCTTTAAACTGTAAACAGAATTGAACTAAATTATTATACTCTCTTTTTGTTGTAAATTAAATCTCAGAGTTAAAAATTATTATGATTGGGATTAGAGATAGAAGGATAGCATTCGTCCTTAATAGAATAAAATGTATATGCAAAAAGTTTTGATTTTCATGGATAAGCTTCATTTTGTGAATTGTACTAGGCATAAATCAAGTAATGTGGATTTTTGTAGTTAATTTGTTTATTGGGGATATTTTAAAGTTATTGAGCTGAAGCATTTTGATTTTCATGTGGGTTTTTAAAATTAAAACATTAATTTTATTAAGTATTTAAAGTATTTGAATTTTTTTAAGTATTTAAAGTATTTGAAGTATTTAAAGCATTAAAACCTGTTCTCTAGATGGCAGCCTGTTGCTCTTGAGATTGTTTGCTCTTGGTATTTTCAATCATAATCATCATATATATATGTTCATAATAAGGTTTGTCTGCAGGTCAGTCAATGCATCCATCTTCTAATGGAGGTCTACATGCCACAAAAAAGGTCCAGAAAAATCGAAATAATTATGCTTCAGTAGAATGTGGTGCCAAAATTTTGGCAGCTAACCCAGAAGCCAAGGTACTGAAGTGTAAAATTCTTCTGTACATATAGAAAACTAGTGACTTTATTAAATGTAAGCAGTGGTTTCCTGGGAACTGTATTTTAACATGAGCTATTTTCCTAATCCACTAATAAATGCAGGATTATGCTTTTAAAGACATTTTCTTGCATGGATTCTTAGTGTATTGGTTGATACATTGCACCCTATTTTTGTTTTTTCTTTTTAAAGACAATTTTTTTAGAGCAGTTAGAGGTTCACAGCAAAATTGAGAGGAAAGTACAGAGATTTCTCATATACCCCTTGTCCCCACGCCTGTTAGCCTCCTCCATCATCAACATCTCCCACCAGAATGGTACATTTGTTACAGTTAATGAACTTATATTGACACATTGTTATCACCTGAAGTCCATAGTTTACATTAGCGTTCACTCTTAAACATTCTGTGGTTTTGGACAAATGTATAATGACATGTATCTACCATTATAGTATCATACAGAGTATTTTTACTGCTCTAAAAATCCTCTGTGCTCTACCTATTCACTGCTTCCTTCCCCCAACTTTTGGGAACCACTGATCTTTTTACTATCTCCCTAGTGTTATCTTTTCCAGAATGTCATATAGCTGGAATCATACCATACGCAGCTTTTTCAGATTGGCTTCTTTCACTTATTAGTATGCATGTTAGATTCATCCATGTCTTTTCATGGCTTGATACCTCATTTCTTTTTAGTGTTGAATAATATTCCATTGTCTGGATGTACCACAGTTTATCCATTCACCTACTGAAGGACATACACTCTGTTTTTAAACTTAAAACCTGTGTGAAATTTACAGATGGAAATAGCTAATAGAAAAATAATTTTTCCCCTATAGTAACAGACATTTAATTTTAAATGTCTTGTTATAAGGCTAACTTAGCACAGTATAGGCAAAACTTATAAATTTTAGCTACTTTTATGCTTTCTTCCCAAAGTGAATGTTTCAGAGTCTTAGGTGTATTTTAAGATCTAAAAATACAGAAAACCTAGAAAGCTTGATAGTTGAAATAAATCTTTTTCTTTAAGTAATTTATTCCCTTCCCCCTTTCTAAAAATAGAGCACATCTGCTATTCTTATAGAAAATATGGATCTTTATATGTTGAATCCCTGCAGCACTAAAATTTGGTAAGTAATATAAAATTTAATAAAGTGTACTCTATACATGTATTATATTCAGCTTTTATTTTGGGATTAGATTGATTTGTTCATATAGTCACTTAATAAGCATTTATGATTGGTTGGTGCTGGTACTGTACTTACCTTAGGTCCTGGGGTACAAAATTGAAGACAAAAATGTCTTTCCTTTTAAGGACGATGTCACACAAAAAAATTGACAGATCTAGTTCAACAGTTTTCAAATGGTATAAAAAGTACTGCTGCAAAGGTATTATAGGAAAAGAGATGATATATAACTGCAGAAGAGGATGAGCTTGCTAGAAGAGGTAGTTCATGAGCTGAATCTTGAAGGATGAATTCCTTGAATTCATAGGAAGTCACAGATGAGGGAGGCAGAGGTATTCAGGAACTATAAGAATAAGGGGATAACACTAAAAGGAGCATATTTCTGGGCAACTATAAGTAGAAGCAACCTGAAGAAGTTATTTTAGTGATTACAAGAATAGAGGTACAATTAGAGTAATCATGGAAGATGAGACAGCAGAGTCAGTTTAGCAATAACCAGGCCATTCCATGCTACACATACCTAGCTTAAAAGTTTCTGAAGTTTATCTTAAAGACCGTGGAGCGTAGTGTTTGTTTTAAGTAAGGAAATGACATGACCTCACTGGCATTTTAGGAAGGCTTATCCTTAAAAGATGGCCTACAGCATAATGCCGTTGGAAGCAGGGAAACCAGTTAGGAACCTGTTGTCATAGCTCAGGTGAGAAATGAGGGCTTTAAGACATTGGCAATTTGGATAAAGAAGAGAGGGGAATCTGAAAAATTTGTATAGCAGATAAAATTGACAGCTCTTGGTTAGTAATTGGATGTGAAGAGAGAGGCATCTGTTAATCTCCCTTGATTTTGGCTTCCCTGCTTGGATCTATGATTCTGCCATTAACTAAGAATATAGGCAAAGGAACCGATTTATGTGGGAAATAAATTGATATACCAACAATTTTATTAGATTACTTGATTTCATTGATCAAAAGCAGCTGTTTTAAAAAAGAATTGAGGTAAATCACCACCATCAAATTGAGTAACTAATATATATGATATATATATATTTTTTTTTTAATTTAAAGAGAAACTCTTTAAAGATAATGCTTATTCTTTTCTACTTTTGGTTTTCACTCCTTTTGTTAATATACATATTTAAGTTCAGTTTGAAAATTAACACCAAGCTATTTAAGGGTAGTAAGGGATAATATTAAAAAACTTAATTTTCCCATATGCCATTTGGTCTGGAAACTGAATTTGAGGAAATAGTTATCTGAGATCATAATCAAAATGTTATTTTTTGGCTTTTGTTTTTGTTTGTAAAAGCCCCTGTAGTCAGTAACAACTCAGTTTTTATGCTCTAAAATTTTGTATTTTAAGCAAAGACATGCTGGGATGAAGTTATATGAAGCAATCATTTTGTTTTATTCTGGTTTACAGAATAAGTGATCATAGCTACCCGTTTTTTTGTTTTTTTTTTTTTGCGGTACGCGGGCCTCTCACTGTTGTGGCCTCTCCCGTTGCGGAGCACAGGCTCCGGACGCACAGGCTCAGCGGTCATGGCTCACGGGCCCAGCTGCTCCGCGGCATGTGGGATCTTCCCGGACCGGGGCACGAACCCATGTCCCCTGCATCGGCAGGTGGACTCCCAAGCACTGCGCCACCAGGGAAGCCCTGTATTTTAACATTTTTGCAGACAGCATGTATTCGTGTATATGTGTTTACTGTATATTTTACTTTTTGCTCATCTATTTATGCGTCTTTTCATTGTATAATTAAAAAACCTCAGAACACCTTTACTGATTTCACCTGATTTGACTGGGTTGACCCACCTAAGGGTATATTAAGACCACAGTCTCATTATAGCTTTATAAATCCTAATATCTGGTAGAATAAGTTTATACCTCATCTTCAGATGTATCTTCACTATTTTTGTCCCTTTGTTTTTTCTTTTAAATTTTAGAATCATCTTGTTGAATTCTAAAAAAAGAACCATGCTGGCATTTTTATTGACATTGTATCAAATGTCTAGATGAATTTCAGGATAATTGACATTTTAGGATTTTGAGCCTTCTTGTTCATTTGATAGTTTGTCCATTTGTTCATTCATTTGTTTGTTCCTTCTTTCGTTCTTTCTATGTTTATTGAGCACCTGTTATGTGAGGTTGCTGTTACTAGAAATAACATTGTTTCACAAATTAGGCTGAGATCCTAGAAAGGTGTCAATCCCTAATCACTAATGAGATTGAACATATTTTCATGCACCAGTTTTTCCTGTAAATAACGCTGCTATGAACATTGGGGTGCACGTATTGTATCTTTTCAAATTAATGTTCTCATTTTCTTCAGTTTTATACCCAGCAGTGGAATTGCTGGATCTTATGGTAGTTTTATTTTTAATGTTTCGAAGAACCTCCATACTGTTTTACATAGTGGCTACACCAATTTACAGTGTACTAGGTTTCCCGCCAACAGTGTACTAGGGTTCCCTTTTATCCACATCCTTGCCAACATTTGTTATTTGTAGACTTTTCAGTGGTAGCCATTCTGACATATGTGAGGTGATATCTCATCGTGGTTTTGATTTGCATTTTTTGATGATTAGCTATGTTGATCATTTTTCATGTGCCTGTTGGCCATCTGTATATATTCTTGGAAAAATGTCTATTCAAGTCTTCTGCCCATTTTTAACACATTTTTGACCAGAGACGTATTATGGCCACAGGCGTTAGTTTCTGCAAAAATCCCCCGGTCAGTAATGTGTTGGGCTTCCCTGGTTGCACAGTGGTTAAGAGTCCACCTGCCAATGCAGGGGACACGGGTTCAAGCCCTGGTCCGGGAAGATCCCACCTGCCACGGAGCACCTGAGCCCGTGCGCCGCAACTACTGAGCCTGAGCTCTAGAGCCCATGCTCTGCAACAAGAGAAGCCACCGCAATGAGAAGCCTGCACACCACAACGAGGAGTAGCCCTCACTCACCACAACTAGAGAAAGCCCGCTTGCAGCAACAAAGACCCAACACAGCCAAAAAATAAAAATAAATAAATAAAATAATGTGTTAAACTGGGTTCTTTGTTTTCTTTGATATTGAGTTGTATAAGTTGTTTATAAATTCTGGATATTAACCCCTTATCAGTCATCATTTGCAACTTTTTTCTCCCATTCCATAGGTTGTCTTTTTGTTTTGTTGATGGTTTCCTTTGCTGTGCTAAAGCTTTTAAGTTTACTTTTGCTTTTATTTCTTTTGCCTTAGGAGACAGATCCAAAAAAATAGTGCTGTGATTTATGTCAGAGTGTTTTGCCTATGTTCTTTTCTAGGAGGTCTGTGGTTTCAGGTCTTATTACGTTTAGGTCTTTAATCCATTTTGAGTTTACTTTTGTATGTGGTGTGAGGAAATGTTCTGATCTCATTTTTTTTACATTTAGCTGTCCAGTTTTTCCAGCACCACTTATTGAAGAGCCTGTCTTTTCTCCATTGTATATTCTTGTCTTCATTGTCATGGATTAATTGACCATAAGTACATGGGTTTATTTCTGGGCTCTCCATCCTGTTCCATTGATCTGTTGTCTGTTTTTGTGTCAGTACCATGCTGTTTTGATTACTGTTGGTTTGTAGTATAATCTGAAGTCAGGGAGCATGATATCTCCAGCTTTGTTCATTTTTCTCAAGATTCAGTGTTTGGAACTCAACTGTAAAACCTTCCAGGCCTCTGGGAAGATGTTAATTTTAAATTAAATTAAGTATGTGATTTCAAAAATAAATATTTAGTACAGTCACATGGCTCAAACCCAAAAAGGTATTTAAAAGAGGTAGGGGAGTTACAGTGAGAAATATACTTCCAGTCTGTCATCTATCTTCCTATTCAGTGTTAAATTTTTAGATATCTTTTTAGTTTCTTTATGCAAAAAGTTAGAGATTTTAATTTATCTCTCACTTTTCACAGTAGCATATTATACTATCTCACCTTGAATTAAGTTTTAACTTAAAAATATCTGGTCATGTTTCTGTTTCACTCATATAAAACTTTCTCATTTTTTTTTTGATAGCTGCATGAAAATCCATTATATGATTGTACCAAGATTTAACTAGTCTTCTGTTGATGGTATTTGGGTTGTTTATAATCTTTTGCCATGACAGGCAGTTATTATAAATAAGCTTGTGCATGTACTGTTTTATACTTGTGTGAATAGATGGGAAGTTTTAAAAATTATTTTTAAAAGAAATAATTATGAGACTATATAGGTTTTCTATTTCTTCTTGAGTTAGTTTTGGTAAATTACATTTTTCTAGGAATTTGTCTTTAATCCATTTTGAAAGTTTTTGTAGTAAAGCTGTTTATGGTATTCTCTTATTGTTTAAAGATCTTTTCTTTGTAGCTTTGCAGTATAGTCTGAAGTCAGGGAATGTGATTCTACCAGCTCTGTTCTTTCTCAAGATTGTTTTGGCTATTTGGGGTATTTTGTGTTTCTATATACGTTTTAAAGTTATGTGTTCTACTTTTGTGAAAAATGCCATTGGATTGCATTGAATTTGTAGATTGCCTTGGGTAGTATGTTCATATCATCTAAATTTTGACACATGGTATTTTATCAAACTATTATGTTTAGATCTGCTACTTTACTGATCTTTTAAAATTCCTGACCTATAAATAATAAAGGGAAGTATGTTGAAATTAGATTTGTCAGCTTTTTATGTAGTTCTATTGATTTACAGTGTTGTCTGCCTCTAAGAAAATAGAAAAGGTGAGGCAGTAAGATAAGAAAGCATTTTAAAATCAACTTTCATGTGGAATAATTACATATGTACTAATGTTTTATGAGTCTGTTAGTTTCATACAAGTTTTAGAATTGTTAAATTTGCCCAGTGAATTGACTCTTTACACCTGGAAATACATTTGTCCAAAAGTTTATTTTAACTGTTAGTAATATAGCTTCTATTTTCTTAGAAATTGAGAACACATTGTATGCAAAAAAAGGAGGTAGAGGAGAATTTGCTTTTTCTTCTTAATGCTCTTTTAGATTTATTTTCTCCATTGTAAATAAAAAGCAAAGTCTTGAGTCTGATTTTCTTTAGTTTCCTCTCCCCAGGGTGTTGTGGTGGTATGGACAATGTTTAGGCTTTGGAGCCAGATAGATGTTTGTTTTGACTTTTAGCTTTACTATGTATTGGCTAAATGACTATTAGTTAGGGCTCTTGATTCTGCTGCTTTAACAGAGACCAGATAACTGTGGTTTAAAAAAGATAGGTATTTAATTTTCTCTGACATAAAAACCTCAAGCTGGTAGATGGTGCAGGGAACAGAGAACAATGAAAGGACCCACACACCTTCTGTCATGTTTTTCTACCACCCCTGAGATGTTGTCTCTGCCTGCATTGCTGAGATGATTTCCTACCACACCCTCATTCTAGCCTGCAAGGTAGGAAAAAGCAAATGGAGAGGTAGCAGCTTCTTTTTAAAGGCTTGACCTGGAAGTTGCACTGGACACGCCGCTCACATCCCATGACTCATAACTAAGAAACATTGCCAAGTCTGGGAAAAAGTCTTTGATGGGTGGCCGTATGCTTGGCTACATCTTTGGAGGGGGGGACAGGTTCTGTTACTAAAAAGGCAGAAGGGAAAAATGTGAAGTAACCAATTAGTGATTATTGAATGTTTCTATAAAATGGAGATAGTGTCCTATGCAGTTTGGTTGTACGAATTAAATCAAAGGATGGATATGAATCATCTACCATGGTATCTGACCCAGAGTAAGCATTCAGCTAATGTTAGTTTCCTTTTTTTCATGAGCTTTTCTCTGAATCATGGCTGTCTTTACCATCTCCTGGAACTCAGTTCTGTTGCTTTCCAGGATTAACACAATATGTTAATTTCAATGCCTTTAATTTATTTAACATTTAATTGTCAGTGTATGTAATCTCATTTGATATAATACTTAGTTTATTAAAGTATTGGAGTGCTAGATGTCATGAGTATTTCTTTTCCCTAAATGCCATGCTTTATGCAGTTTTATTTTACACATGTAGAACGATACTTTTAATTTTTTCCTAAACAGCAATATTTTGTGGCATCTTTTCCATGTCCATAAATATATATATCTCAAGTATCATTTTTTTCAAAAATTTCATACACATGATTTCATATAATCCCATAATAACCCTTTTTTTTCCCCTTCCCTACCCCTATTTCCCCTCCTCCTTTCCCTCTCCCCACTGGTAACCACTAGTTCTCTATATCTGTGAGTCTGCTTCTTTTTTGTTTTATTTACTAGTTTATTGTATTTTTAAAAACAGCTTTATTGAGGAATAATTGGCATGTAAAATAAATTGTGAAATGTTAAAGTGTACGATTTGATAAGTTTTGACATTTATACATCTATGAAACCATCACCACAATGAAGATAACAAGCATGTCTGTCTCCCCCAAAAGTCCTCATGCCCCTTTATAATTTTTCCCTCCCAGCCTTAACCCCATAGCAATTAAAGATCTGTTTTATATCACTATACATTAGTTTATATTTTCTAGATTTTTATGTAAATGGAATGTATGGTTTTTAGTACCATTTTTAATAGCTGTTTGGTATTTCATTGTCTGGGTGGGGCCATAATTTGTTAATCAATGCTCTGTGCTAAACATTTAGGTTGACTTTCCCCCCCTGCTCTTATAAACTGTGCTTTGTTATATTTATTAAGATGTATATTCAAGGGTGATCATTTGGAGACGTGTATCCGTAGATTAAATTTCTAAAAGTATATTGCTGAATCAAAGGCTATGGTACCTTTTGAGACAATATGGCCAAACGGCCCTCTAGAGTGGTCAGGTTACTCGTACTAGCTGTTCTTAGTCAAGTCATTCCTTCTCCAAGAATGAGGTTTGTCATTAGAAAAGAATCTTCTAAAACAGTATTATAGGACAAAATCAGTATCTTTTTTTCCCACTAATGATATGGCTGGGAAATACTTAAGGGTGTTCCTTTTTTATAACCAAGGTTGCTAATCCTCTTCCTTCCTTACATTTTTTTTAATGAGTAACTTCATGAGTAACTTCATGTCTAGTTTATGTAAGCTGTTAATGTCATGTTTAATATGAAATGTTATTTTGGTTGGTTTATCTAAATAATTGTCTTGTGTTCTTTTTAAAGGTTTGTTATTGAACTCTGTGAACCAATTCAAGTAAAACAGTTTGATATTGCAAATTATGAATTATTTTCTTCTACTCCTAAAGACTTTCTGGTTTCTATCAGTGACAGGTAAATTCTAAAGCTGGTTTCTACAGAGTTTATATTGGATTTTCAGAATAAAAATTTAAGAACAGGTCACATTTTAAAACTTTAATTATTTTATTTTTTATTTTAATCAACTTGTATCAATTTGTAAGAACAGTAGTAATACTATTGTAGGAAAGGCACTTGTTAGTTTACTTTCATTAACTTATGTAGTGCTTATAACAGCCCTCTGATATTATTCCCTTATGAAATGAGGAAACAGACAAGGAGAGATTAAGTAGCTTGCCTAGATCACGTGACTTGTGACTTGGACAACCAAGATTCAAATGTAGATCTGTATGACTTTAAAGTCCTTACTTTTAATATATTATGACCTATTGCTTTCAGATATTTCTTTAAAAAGTTATTAAAAACATACATGAGCATTTTATATCATGAGGTATATTTTTGTTAAAGTATATTTTAAAAACTTTGGTATATATGTGTGATTATAAGAGAAACATATGTTGTAAGGAATTTGGTAGAGAACTCCAATCCTGTCAACCATAGATAACTGTATTAGCATTTTAATACATTCCTTCCAGTCTTTTATACACATTTATTCTACCAAAAAAGTCAGTTTTTAATGCTTACATCTTGAGAATATCCTTTTGTGTTTTAAACACATCATTTTTAATGAATACTTGATATTTTCCTCCCTGTGGAGGTGTTTATTCCTTCCATAAATCCTTTTTGAGTGCCCATAATATACCATGTAGGAAGCTGCTTTTTTTGTTTGTTTGTTTTGGTTTTACTTTTGCGATACACAGGCCTCTCCCTGTTGTGGAGCACAGGCTCCAGACGCGCAGGCCCAGCGGCTGTGGCTCACGGGCCCAGCCGCTGCGCTGCATGTGGGATCTTCCCGGACCGGGGCACGAACCGGTGTCCCCTGCATTGGCAGGTGGACTCTCAACCACTGCGCCACCAGGGAAGCCCTACCATTCTTTTATCATTGATCATTAAGGGTTTTCCGTGGTGTTTCTTCCCTCACCCCACACTTAGCATTGCCAGTATACAGTTTTTGAAATGAATTCTCAAAATCTCTCCTTCATTTTTCTTTTACTAATCTTGCTCAAATGATTTCCTTTGCTCTAAGCTGTAATTTTCTTATATGTCAAATGAATATTCAGCTTTGACAGCTTAAGTGTTTTTTTTTATGTGATGAGAGAACACTCGTTACTTTGAGGGATTCTTTAAATGCTGTAGTAAAAATAATAGTTTTGTACTATTACATTAGATTTCCTTTTAAAGGGGGAAAAGCTATATAAGAGCTGTGAAATTCAAATATAGGAAAGGATTTTTTCTTTTTCCCTTTCCACCAGTACTTATACTTCATGTCATCACACACTTATCGGTACATGAAGAATAGTACCTCTTTCTTCCAAAACAATCTCTTGGCTACTTTCTGTTTTAAAACCTCCAGTTTACTTGGAAGCCCTCCCAAACCCCAAGAAGCAGTCCTGGTCCTACTTTTGTCTTCCTCTGTCTTCTATTTGATAATGGTGTAATTTTTCAAGACCATCTTTCCTCATAAGGAAGAACCTGTCAGAGTTTAGCTGGAAGAGAAAAATGTATTTATTCAACTCGATGCTTAACTCATATTTAAACTATGTTAAGTGAGTGTGTTTACCTGGAGAGGGGAAAAATAATGCAATAGGATCTCTTTTGAAAATATGATGGAACCTCTCAATATGTGATTTATGATTTTCTAAAAAGGAATATTTATATGTTATATTTTCTAGATACCCCACAAATAAATGGATTAAGCTGGGTACTTTCCATGGTAGAGATGAGAGGAATGTCCAGAGTTTCCCTTTAGATGAACAGATGTATGCAAAATATGTGAAGGTATGTTCATATTTGCAGAACTATGTTGTATAATGAAACATACCTGTTATTCATACTTTGTACCTCACCTGTTTAGAAATAAGAAAAATTAAGAGGAAATTTACTGCAATATTCCTTTTAATAAAACAATTCTTACTTGATATATTATTTTATGGGACAAATACTAATAAAGTCCCTTTTGTATAACTGGAAACCTAGGCTAGTTTTTTGATATCTGTGGCTCTGATGAAATTCCAAATTATAACTCGTAATATTTTTGGAGTCTTGATATAAAATGTCATTTTTATAGTATTATATTTCTTTATATTTTAAAACCCAAATCAGTTAGTCACTGCAGTCTTTAAAGCAGTTCTGATTGTTAGAGTCTAATATCATTTCCATTTTCATATCTAGTTATTTATCATTATAGCTTTTTGCCTTTTGTATACTCAAGTGAAATATTATGTCTAAATAACAATTTCAAATAAAGGTTTAACCATTTAAATTCCTGCTGCAACCTAAATGTCCATCAACAGAGGAATGGATAAAGAAGTTGTAGTACATATATACAAAGAAATACTACTCAGCCATAAAAAAGACTGAAATAATGCCATTCGTAGCAACATGGATGGACCTCCAGATTGTCACACTGAGTGAAATAAGTCAGACAGAGAAAGATAAATATCATATGATATCACTTATATGTGGAATCTAGAAAAGAAAATGGTACAGATGAACTTATTTACAAAACAGAAATGCTACAAATGAACTTATTTACAAAACAGAAACAAAACAAACTTTTGGTTACTGGGGAGAAAGTGGAGGGTGCGGGGAGGGAAAACTTGGGAGACTGGAATTGACACGTATACATTACTATGTATAAAATAGATAACTAATAAGGACCTACTGTATAGCATAGGGAACTCTTATATAATACTCTGTAATGACCGATATGGGAAAAGAATCTAAAAAAGAATGGATGTATGTATAACTGATAACACTTTGCTGTACAGCAGAAACTAACGCAACATTGTAAGTCAACTATACTCTTAATAAAAATAAAAAATAAATAAATAAATAAATTCCTGCTGCTTCCTGCCCCAATGTAGAGGTGGAATTATCTACCAAAGTAGAATTAATTACTCTTGAATTGAATTTAGACAAAATATGGGAATTTCTTACTCCTCTTATTTCTTCCTTTTTTTCTTTAAAATAATACAGCCATACCTTAAAGTACAACTGTGTTAATAATAAGACCTTTTGGAATGACAGCAGCTCTAATTTTCTTTCTAATCTTTTCTTCTTTAAGTGTGAAAACTTATAGCTACCTACTTGTCTTTTGGGATTTTACTGTCTATGTCTTTTTTAAGCATGTATTAAATTGGCTTCTGTAAATGGGTAAACTTGTAGTATTCCTAGTCTCCGTATAAAAATGATTTTATAAAAATGCTGTTTTTAAAGTACAGTTGATATTCTCAGTTAATGATTCAGCTGTGTTCAGAAAAGTCAAAGGTACATTTTCAGTTTCTTTTAAAGTGAATACTGAAACAGTTGTTTAATGACTTTTATATAGCACAGTTTCTACACTGTGATGAGGAAAAAAAAATGTTAAAAATAATTTGGCAGGTGATAACAAGTGTACCTAATTTTACAATTAAGACAACTGACATGTTATGAAATAGTTCCAAGAATCATTCTTTATATCATCTACTTTGTTAATAATGGAAAAACATTTTATTGGTGATACAAAAAATGCCATATAAAACTCCCTACTTTGTCCTTTTTATGATGGGAGACTATAGAGCATTTTGATGGTTGGTTTTCTTAAAAGCCCTTTTTGGTAGAATTAAGTCTGAAAGCAAAAAATATTTACTTCTGATTCTTATTTTATACTGATAAATGTTATGTAAGTTTACCTGGGTTTTCTTCATCCCAAAAAAACTAAATCCAGATTTACAAAATACTTTTTAATAATTTGTATTTTAAAAATGTATTGATAAATATCTTCTACTTCTATAAGTTATACTTGAAATAGCATAGCATATCAAAAATTCATGCTTTCCCTAAAACAATTTGTATACAGTACTGTGCAAGAATAAGTATTTCATATTATGCTAGTTAATTTTTTTATCAATATGAATGTTCATAGATATGTGTAGCTGCATATGTATCAATATATAAATTCATATGTGGGTATATACATGATAACATATCTATAATATTTAAAGTAATATAAGACAGGTTATTTCTAGATACTCTTTATAATTACTTTTAGAATGCTTTCATATCTAATGGATAAATAAAACAGCAGCAATGAATTTTAGGTTAAAGTTAATTTATTTCATTATAGTTAGACTATACTTTCTAGTTGTGTTGGTAAAAATTTAAATCATTGCTTTGGTTTCTGCAAAGAAATAAGAGTACTACAATGTTATCCATCACAGTACATTGCTTTCTATTCCTTAATTATATAATAATTTACAAATATTAAATGTTGCTTATGGTATGTTATCCAGACTTTGGAACTGATTTCTTTTTCTTTTCCTTCCTCTTGCTTCAGATGTTCATCAAGTACATAAAGGTTAGCAACCTTCTCTTTTGCAATATTGAATAACAGGGCATGGCATATTATTTATGGCAAAAAGCAAAACTTTACAAGTATTGATTTTTGGGGAAATGAGGACTTTATTTTTAGAAATGTTATAATGAAAAAATGAATATATTGTTAGATAATCTCACATGCACTGTACTGGCTTCCCATTTCATGTGCTTTTATTCTTTAGGTGGAGTTGGTATCACATTTTGGATCAGAGCACTTTTGTCCATTAAGCCTTATAAGGTAATACAGAATTAAAATATTTACTGAGTGGTTTAAAAAGAAAAAAAGGGATACATAAAAATCCCACTATATTTAAAGTGAAGAAATAATGTTCTGCTATGTGAAGATAGCACCATAGAAATACAAGCTACTGAAAAAAAAAAACAAAAAAGAAATATAAGCTACTATACCTTTCTTACTCTTGAATACCATTTAGAAAAATATAAAAATTTCCTTTAAGAAAAAAGAACCTTCATTTTATGTGTTCAATTTAGCTTGCTTGATGTGATGAAAATATATGGAAACATTTTAGACTGATAGAAAACTTAGTCATTGTAATTTTTTTATTTTTTATTATTTTTTTTTTGCGGTACTCGGGCTTCTCACTGTTGTGGCCTCTCCCGTTGCGGAGCACAGGCTCCAGACGCACAGGCTCAGCAGCCATGGCTCACGGGTCCAGCTGCTCCGCGGCATGTGGGATCCTCCCGGACCAGGGCACGAACCCGTGTCCCCTGCATCGGCAGGGCAGGCAGACTCTCAACCACTGCGCCACCAGGGAAGCCCCAGTCATTGTATCTTTAAATGCCTTAAATAGATTAACATTTTAATGGGAACAGTGGATTGAGAAACAGTGGTCATTATTTTTGAGTCCAGAAGTTAATGGCCCTCAAAACATAACCAAAGTTATTATATTTTGTCATTTATTATGAAGAGATGAGTCTTAACAACTGTTTAGTTTTGAAAGACTTTAATGAAATTGTTGTTAATAGGGTATTTGGCACTAGCATGGTGGAAGAATATGAAGAGATTGCTGATTCCCAGTACCAGTCAGAACGTCAAGAACTATTTGATGAGGACTATGGTAAGTGACTTTAAAACAGTGACTATGTATTATTTTTTTCTTTTTAAAATCTAATGGTAATGGGTAAATGTAGGTCACTTAAAAAAATCGATGTGATGGTTGTCTTTAGCTTTTTCCTTGTCCCCCCCCCCCCCCCCCCGTACGCGGGCCTCTCACTGTTGTGGCCTCTCCCGTTGCGGAGCACAGGCTCCGGACACGCAGGCTCAGCGGCCATGGCTCACGGGCCCAGCCGCTCCGCGGCATGTGGGATCTTCCCGGACCGGGGCACGAACCCGTGTCCCCTGCATCGGCAGGCGGACTCTCAACCACTGCGCCACCAGGGAAGCCCTTTTTCCTTGTTTTTAACCCTAGTAACTATAATTTTTTCTTAAACCTATTTTCTAAAATAATTTTCTGCTTTGTAAATTGAGCTGTTTTCCAAGCTTATCAATCAGTTATTTGTGACTGGAACTCCCTTCCATAACATCAGTGCTATAAATTATGGTTATATCCCAATGCCAGCCCCCAAAACCTGTTACTCATAAGGCAACTGAAATAGTAGAATTGAAAATTAATTTCTTTGATTTGCCTTTAGCCTCAGAGCAAGCATGTTGAGGCCTGAGTTTTTGAGAAACTCCCATGAACCTGCAGAGGTCGGAGAAGGTTTTATGATACCCTCCATTTCTACTTTATCCAGTTCTTGTTTTAAGATGTCTTAAACTGTAGTCTGAAAAACCTAATTTTTCCCTTCCCTAGTTTTCCCATAAGTGAAGTGAAGACATTTACTAGGGGTTGGTAAACTACATTGAAAGGTTGAATAAAAGTCTTACAAATGTGATTACAATTTTGGTAAGCAGTAGAAATATTTTCCTTGGTTTATATCTGTTTGATAAATGGCTTGTGAATTTCATTTTCTTTTTGTGAATGT
The DNA here is from genome assembly GCF_003676395.1 of Aethalodelphis obliquidens. Lineage (NCBI taxonomy): Eukaryota > Metazoa > Chordata > Mammalia > Artiodactyla > Delphinidae > Aethalodelphis > Aethalodelphis obliquidens. Next base: position 8,151,138 of record NW_020837999.1, on the reverse strand, counting down.
GTTTTAGATGTATAATAAAAATTATAAAATTGTTTTAAATGTCATTTGACTTTGACGGGATATAATTTGAGCTTTTAAACATATTGGAGATAGTTCTTAGCATAAGTACCTTCATTTTCTCTTTGAACAGATTACCCACTGGATTATAATACTGGGGAGGATAAATCCTCAAAAAATCTTCTTGGATCTGCTACAAGTGAGTATTTTGGGTTTTGTCAGTCACTAAAATTAAAGTATTTCTCAACTTTTTTTTCCTGGCATATGTGAACATTTTGTTGTGGTATAGTTTAGGGGGCTCCTGCTCTCCCAGTGTTAAACTTTGAGTTGAAATCAAAGAAAATACTTTTGAAAAGTATTTCCGTGGAAATAAAATAGAAAGAATATATGAAAACAAGAGAGGGAAAAATGCAAGCACAAGTTGGTTCTTCTAAAATTAAGCAGTTATATTTTTAGGCAAATTCCTTACAGTGAAGAATGGGCTGTGAATTTACTTGGGGAAAGAATTATTAAAGAAGTCCTAGACCATATGAGTAACAGCATCTGGGTAATCATACTGAATGGGAAAGGAATTAGTTTTAGAGGTGGTACTCATCGATGAAATCCTACCAAATGAGGATTTGTTAATGTATGGGTATGGTTAGTTTCCTACTTAATTATAAAACATAAAGTCTGTTTCTTATTCATAATAATGATGATTCCCAACCAGTAACAATAATAGCAATAACAATATACTCTTTGTAAACTAAAAAAAACAATGACTAACATACTAGTTGTTTAATTTCTTGTCATGCCAACCTATTATCCGAACTTAGTGGTAGGCTAACTAAGTAGACTCCTTGAAAGACCATTACCGACTGACACTTTAGTTTTACTGTTAGAATGCAGGTAGGTATATTTTATGTTTGTTATCTTTGGTTGTTCCTGAAGAATATGGAACTTGAAGGAATTTTCTTTTTATTTGGAGATTAATAATTGAATTTAATGAAAGTAAGTCTTAGTAAAATAGAAAACTATTTGTGCATTTCTCTTTTAGTGAGTTGAATTGCTTGAATCCCAGTCTCACTGTGTACATTGTCCTTATAGCTTTTTAAGATACTCAACCAGTAGTACATATACTTTAGGTAGATATTTGGGTGGCTACAGTATATGGAGTTGAGTCACTTCTATTTCTTTTCATCTTTTTTTCCCTTTCTTCCCTTCGTGTCCTCTTCCTCTCCATAGAAGACTATAGATTTCAGTGGACTTTTTAGGGAATAGGAAGAAGAGTGTTAAAAATACCTGCATAAAGGGAATGCTTTTATGTACTATTTAGCCTTGTTACAGATTAGCTCAATATATTTTGTTTTACTCTATTGCTAGTCAACTGACATTTTAGATATTATAGACTACTTTTAAGTAGGTTCCTTAGCTATATCTAGCTGATGATAGCATTAAAACAGGTGCCTCATTCACTGCTATGGTGTGTAGTTTTTTAGGAGTGAAAAAATGATGCTATTTTATTTATCTGGATATTAATATTATTGTTCATGTCCTTAAATTTGTAATAAAAAACTCTATGTTATATAATAGTCATCATATCATAGCTCAGTAATGCTGACTTAGCTGTGAGGAGGAATTTTTATTTTATGGGGTCAGAAAATAGCCCCAGACTAAAAGCTCTCTAGTATCCAATGGTTACTGGGAAGGAAGAGGCACCTTCCAGAAGTAATGACTTAGAAGTTTTAGATAAGGGAAAACTGTTGATATTCTTGCTTTCTTTTTCTATCTTCCTATGGGATTAACTCCAAGACACCATTAACACGTTTTCAGTGGAGGACATTTCCCTATTTGTAATCACTTCTCTAATATATTATTTTAATTAATGAGACATAGAATTTTTTTAGATCCTACTCTTTGGATCTTTTTCCTCGAAGGTGTGTTTCTTGGTAACACATCATTTTTCTTTTTTGTGGCTTTCTAGGACAGTCCATTTACCTTCCAGTGTTCTAGATGTTGAAAGATTTTGTGTAGTGAGACAAGATGGGTGGGAGGATGTCAGCTGAGCCTAAACATGAAAAATGGGGTCTATTTCTTGAAGTTTCAGAACAAGAGAGGCAGTAGTAACTGAGTGATAAGACTGCTGTCATAAAGTTTATAGGCATGACCTAACACTGCTGCCTTCTATACCTGTATCCTTCTAGTTTTCTCTGAACAGTCTAGGACTGGTTTTGAGCCTGACCTAGTTACTGCCTCCAATGTAGTATAACTTTAAGGCGTAAATAACAATGTGGAATCAGGCCAAAGAGCTAGTCTCTGGCACTGGAATGCCTGAATTTGACTATAATCATCACCACTTTCTAAATTAGCTTGAAATTGGCCAATTTTGCACCTCATTTATTTTCAGTATTTATGTAATGTCTCCAAAACAGAATCCTGTGGCTTTAATCTAAAGAGAAACTCTTTTTTTCTTTTTGTTGTTGAGCAATTAGTAGTCATAGGAAATATACCTCACCAGAGTATGTTGCTTCTGATTGGACTTGGTTGTTAAAGAGCATGCATGCTGCATATTTAGACATTGTTGATATTACATAATTTACTGAACTGCCAGAAAGGGAGAAACTACTATTTTAGAGCAGCATTCTTGGCTTTTACATATGCCAGTTCTGGCAACTCTTCTGCCTGAATCTTTTTTTTTTTTTTTTGCGGTACATGGGCCTTACTTTTGTGGCCTCTCCCGTTGCGGAGCACAGGCTCTGAACGCGCAGGCTCAGCAACCATGGCTCACGGTCCCAGCCGCTCCGCGGCATGTGGGATCTTCCTGGACCGGGGCACGAACCCGTGTCCCCTGCATCGGCAGGCGGACTCTCAACCACTGCGCCACCAGGCAAGCCCCTGCCTGAATCTTTTGTTTACATTCTTGAACCAGAACATTTAAATATTTTATATCACCAGAAATTCTTTGTATCACTTTGCTCTACTTGTGCTTGGTCATGTGGCTCTTCCTGACCACTCTCTACCTTGACATTCTTGCAAGTCTGCCTTTACTCCTATATGTGTTCTGCATTTTATTAGAATCATCAGATTTGCTAAAGTCCAGGTTTCTGTTTATGTTTCTGTATATGTTTAAGACAAAGTATAGTTTTTGTTTTAAGTCAGAGTATTTTTTATATTTTAAGGTCCTAGAAAGAAAAGAGAATGAAGGTAGGCATGCTCAGTACACGTGGGAGGAAGTAGTTTTTTCATTGGTTTGTCTTGTGTTGTAGCGTAGGCAGTTTGTTTCCTCTCTCAAAAAGAGCCATTGGTGTGCTGGAGACTGAGTATAACATATTGATATTTGGTCCCTAGGAGAATTTCATCCCTAAAGGAATGGGATGGGATAAATAGTTGCCCAACTCAAAGAGAAAGGAGTTGGCTAATCCATGAGAAATTAAGGATGGATATCTCGTTTGGCACTATATTCCAAATTATACTTTTACTCTTTAGCCTTTCTGAAGGCTTTTTAGTGGCCAGATTATCGTCCTGACAAGCAGTCACGTGTTCGGATGCAAAGTGACAATGGTTAAGAAAATTCACAAAGCTCCTTTCTCTCAAAAGACAAAAGAAAAAGGTTGTATTTGTCATTGTTCTGTGAACATAGCAAGATTCTTTCTTACAGGTTAGATGGGCTGAGAAAGAAGAAATTTGCCAGATTTTGCTTTTGTTATCAAGTGGCCCCCTGAAATGATGATAATAGTATTTTAAAATGATGGGTAGCATAAATCTTCCTTATTATAGGTACTAGTATTAAAATTTAGGTTAAAAAGTAATACTCTAAAGCTTCTTTCTCTACACAGATTAATAGATAACAGATTTTTTTTAATTGTTAATAATACCAGAAAATTTTAATGCAGAAAGTTTGAAACCTGTGGTAAGATTGCCCTTTGAAGCACAAGGGACTTAGAATATAGACTTGGTTACAAAATTTGGGTTCTGTGAAGCCATCGGTTTTTGTTTTGTTTTTTTTGTTTTTTGCGGTACGCGGGCCTCTCACTGTTGTGGCTTCTCCCGTTGCGGAGCACAGGCTCCAGACACGCAGGCTCAGCAGCCATGGCTCACGGGCCCAGCCGCTCCGCGGCATGTGGGATCTTCCTGGACCGGGGCATGAACCCGTGTCCCCTGCATCGGCAGGAGGACTCTCAACCACTGCGCCACCAGGGAAGCCCAAGCCATCAGTTTTGACTGAACTTCAGCTGTCAGGCTAAGAGAGGATCACATAGTACTATTGCAGTATTGGGTGACATTAAAATTGTATTTATGAGGAAATAACAGAGTTTCCTTTGCTACTTTATCTTGGTTTGTAAGAAAATAGAGTTTCCATTCCTGTTTTTATCTCATGCTGAGGCATCTCTTTAGCGTAAGATCCAAGACTGCTTCTCTGTTTAACAGTTTGCCAGGTCAAAGGGCAAGGTTGACCTGTAATCCTAGATATTTAAAAAGCAAATATAAAGCTTTTGTGTGTCAAACTGATGATTGGAAACAAAGTACCACTGCTTATTGTCTTTCAGAATATAGAATCATAGTTAATGTAAAGATTAAAATTAATAACTGTCTACCAGATATCACTTTTAAAAGTCTAAAATATACTATTTTTACCTGCCATAAAGCATATCTTTACAGTATCAGTGCCAGGTGACAGTGCTTGGCTTGTTCCCAGCCTTCCTGATGTGCTAGCTTTTACTTCTTTAGATCCTTTTGTACTTCTCACATCTATGGTTTTCATGAAAGTGTGATGAAAACTGTATGGATCTCTTTTAGGAAAGGAAACTAAAATGGAAAAAACTGATGAGGCTTAATATGTAGCCCCTGCCAGATCTTAGTATTTTAATAGGATAAATACCTGGTGAATTAACTTCTAATAGAATTTCAGAGATTAGATTGGAGTTGGAAGTTAATTTCCCTTGAAATTACATTATATTACTAGAAGGAAGTCTTCTGTTCCCAGCCAACTAAGTTTTATGTCTTTGACTTTCAATTCATCTGCCCTTGCCCATACTCATCCAGTTCACTAAAGAATTTATGTCATTTATTGGCCATAAAACATTGTTAAAAGTCATCAAATACATGATCCTATGCAGTATCATTTTGGATTTAAGCGTATTACCTAGATATTTTAGTTGAAAATAAAGTCTTTCTGCTGCCCTTTGGATAATAATCTTCCCATTTCATTTATTTTTACCTATGATAGTCACATGTTTAGGAAAAACTTTTATTTCTTCAGGCTTTCTTGTTTTTGATTTAAACTGTAAAACCCCTTTCTAAAGAAAAAAAGACTTTTCTATAAAATACAAATTTTGGTTGTCACATTTCTTTCCTATCTCAGTACAGGCTATATGTTGAATTATACTTGAATTTTATAATATGCTGAAGGTAGTGTTTGCTAAAAGGTTTGGGGAAGTTTTACAAAAAAGTATAATTAAATTTTAAAATCCTTCTGAACATAAAAATTCAGATTTATGCGTAATACTTTTTGCCTGAAATTTGTGTCCTATATTGGACTTACATAGTAAGGCAAGCAAAAAGGTAATTAGTCCAAAAAATGAAAAAAGACCATTACAAATGGTTTTTGACTATCTGATATTGAGTTTTATGAAAATATTTAGGTGTATTGGTATTTTTCTCTGATTGAATTTTGTTTTAGATGCCATTCTAAATATGGTGAATATTGCCGCTAATATTCTGGGAGCAAAAACTGAAGACCTGACAGAAGGTACCTAATCATTTTATGGGTCTTTTAAATATATGATACTCCAGGGATTTTCCTAGTTAGTAAAATTAATTAATAAGCCAAGCAATTTGATTTTTCATTTAGAAATATAGAAACCATTCAAAGGAACTTACCAGTCTTCTATTATTCATTGCTTATTTGAATTTCACAAGTTCTCTTTAATAAATAGGATCCTGTCTATATAAAATCATGAATTTGTTTTTTGATTCTTCCCTGCTGTAGAAGTAATGATTTTATCCCTTATCTCTTTCCTGAGGTTTTGGTGCTCTAGAGGTACTTCAAGTATGCTTTTATTTATCAAACAGCTATTCAATTAAGAAAGCAATTATTTCCTTAAAGAATGTCAGATAAGAATATTATTAGCAACGGGAAACAATCTTGCCTTTTTTGTTTTCAAAAATACTTCGTCCCAGTTATGAAATAAGTAAGTCATGGGGTTGTAATGTACAACATGGGAAGTACAATATGGTGACAGATGGTAACTAGACTTATTGTGGTGATCATTTTGCAGTGTATACAAATGTCAAATCACTGTGTTGTACACATGAAATGAATATAATATTGTATGTCAAATATACTTCAATAAAAAAAATTTAGTTCCAAGTGCAAACTTAAAATGACCCATTTCTTCTCATTCTTTTAGTAACTCAGGTGTCTTATTAATCATGTAAGATTACACAAATTTCGTAGTCATCTTACTTGCTTTAATTATCTGAGAAGCTGAGAAAGAATATGCACTACTTGTAGGTGTGACGTTCTACGATTATTTCTTTCCAAAAGAACTTTATGAAAAAAACCCACAAAGTCTGCAGTAGTAAACGTATTTGACTTTTTTTCTTCTCCCTCGAGAAACTAAAGTCCTTTATTTGTTATAGTGAAATATTTTCATGGTATAGCTTTTTAAAATTAAACTCAATATGGGCATCTTTCTTAAAATAGGAAATAAAAGTATATCTGAGAATGCCACTGCCACAACTGCACCTAAAATGCCTGAATCAGCTCCTGTTTCAACTCCTGTTCCATCACATGAGTAAGTTATATTGTGATATTAGAGTTCTATTAAAATGGAAAGCTAAGTATACTTGTACATAAAAAGGTACTTGTAACTTGTGGGAAATGATTATCTATAGAAAGCTCTGGATCATGGGACAGATATTCCACAGCCACTTAAAACATCTTTGAGTTGCTTTTTGGGTACTGGGAATTCACTTCACTCCAGACCAAATGTTTGTTGTTTTGATTTTATGTGTTACTTTTATTATTTACAATACTTAATCTTTTCCTTGTTGCACATAATTAACCTAACTCTGCAGGTATAAGTTTGAGGACAAATATTAAGGACCTGTTTTTATTAAGTTCAAATTTAAAAGCATTGATTAAGTATCTATGCTATGCCTAGAAAGCTAAAAAGGGTACCTGAAATACTTAGAGCAGTGATTTTTTTTTTTTTTTTTTTTTTTTTTTGCGGTACGCGGGCCTCTCACTGTTGTGGCCTCTCCCGTTGCGGAGCACAGGCTCCGGACGCGCAGGCTCAGCGGCCATGGCTCACGGGCCCGGCCGCTCCGCGGCATGTGGGATCCTCCCGGACCAGGGCACGAACCCGTGTCCCCTGCATCGGCAGGCGGACTCTCAACCACTGCGCCACCAGGGAAGCCCAGAGCAGTGATTTTTAAATGTTTGCCACACAGCATACTCTTACAGTGTTCAGTTTCTGAAATCGAATGATATAGGTCTTTTCCCAGGGTGCAGTGGGCACTTTGGGCAGGGATGTATATATATAGGTAACATATGAAATAACCTCATTTGGTCCTTTATACCAGAGGTGATTAAGGTTTGTCGGTACCTCAACTTCTGATCTATAATAGATAGGCTCATTAATGATTTGGGTTATTGGGACAATAATTGGGATAATTTGGATATAGTTATTACAAATGTAACTTCCATATATTTCATTGGATATACTCCCTGTAAACTTTGACAGCCCTTTCTCTCAGAGGAACTCTACTTAATGGGATAAGATATTTGAACAAGAAGCAGTTAGTTCAGGGTTATAACTAATGAAACCTCCAGTGGGTGTGCTTCAAGCTGTAATTCCTAAGTACTATCTTAATTAAAAAATGAGATTTTTGTGCTTTGAAGTGCACAGTGTCAAATTTGTATTTTCCTGTATTAATCCTGAAAGTGACTAAAGATATTTATTGGGTGATCAGAGTGAAATATATAGCATTATGTGCTATTGATTCCTAGAAGGTCCTAAGAAATCTCTTTGGGATAGAGATTCTTGGTGTTTCTAGTTATGTGGAGCTGACCGGTTTTTGTAACTGAATTCTTTAGTTAATAACATATATCAATAGTATGTCTTATTTTTCAAAACTAAATGAAATTAATTTCATTTTACACACATATACACACATAGGCACATATATACATATACACATTCACCCCTCATACATATGTATGAATATTTGTTGAAAGGTATCACATCAGGCTAATGTAGCAGTTTTTACTTTTCTATATTAGAGTTTTTTAATAGATATTCTTGCATAATTGTTTGTTTCTTTACTTAATGTTTCTTCATGTATGTTTGTCTTAAATTCTTTTTGATGGTTATATTGCAGTCCTCTGAAGAAAATAAAAGAATCCATGATAGGGTATCACTTTTAAAGTTATGAAAAGATGACTTACTTTCTTTTCCCAGGTTTGAGTTTTTTAAAGTGTAACTCTGATTAGGGTGTATATATATATATATGTTATATAACTTAATTTTTACCAAATTAATTCAGTTTAGTTTCTTTCCCTCCCTCTCTTCAGACATTCCTCCTTTTTACTGTTATAATTTATTTGGTAGATAATAAGCAGTATACCACCTGAGTATGTAAGAAATGTTGTATAGTGACTATATATTGATATCTGTATCTATATCATCTATTTAGGGAAGCATAGCCTAATTATGTTTTAGTTTAGTCCATTTACTATTTTATTATCAACAAGATGAAAGTCCTGCTTTTAGATATTGTCTTTTTTATTCCTACTTTTGCTATTTTGATATTAGGCTTTGTTTGAAGACATTTCCTGGCATTCTTAGTAGTGTTTCACAGTAGGAAAATTTGCATATGAAGGTTTTTTTTTTGGTTTTGAAATTACTTTGTTTTCTCAAATTATACCTTTGGTGCTGCAAGGGCTGCACCCGGAAATTCATTATCTTGGAAGGGACCACAGATACTATAATTTATAACACTGTTCCCACCTGCTCCATTTCTCACTCTCCCTACCCTACACACATACTCTAGAGCCCAAAGATAGGACTGGGTTAGTGGCACTACTAGTTTATTATTAGTCAGGATTTACATTAAAATGGTTAAGTATTTAGCTTTCAACAATTGAAAGTTAGCCAAGGTGATACTGAGATTATCTGGGGGGAGTGGGGATATGTTTCTTCTCCCTTTGCAGATAATTGTTTGTGTGTGTGTGTGTGTGTGTGATGCCATGTTGAAATTCCTCAAATCATCCATAGAGAAATAATCTCTGAGAAATCTGCAGTTGACCCTTGAATAACATGGGTTTGAACTGCACGGATCCACTTATATATGGCATTTTTTCATTAGTAAATACTAATGAAATACAGTACAGATGATTTTGGTTGGTTGAATCTGTGGATGAGGAACCGTGGATATAGAGGAACTGTGGATATAGAGGGCTGACTACGTTATACTGCATGGAGGCCGACAATTCTAACTCCCCATGCACGGTTCAAGGGTCAACAGTAATTGCCTTTTGAAAGTAGGATATTCCAGCACAAAGTGCATTCATAATAAGAGTCCTGCCTTCTAGTTCTAGCTCTGGGACTAGCTCTGGGTAGCTCAATTTCTGATATAAGGGGTGTGATGAGGCTTGTAATATTGGTGAATATTTATGGGAGGAAAGTTACATGAAACTTTCAGTAAATGGAAATATTCACATACAAACAACTCTTAAACAGAGTTTAAAGAAAAATTTGATTTGGTAAATATGGTGATTTGAATTATCTGGCTGTTCACTTGATAAATTATCTTTCTGTTACCATTTCTGAATAATGCTGTTTTTATAATGAAAGTGATTTGAAGGGAAATAATTCATCCAAAGTAAATTGAGTGTTTTCTGTATTTCCGGCGTTCCTTTTACCTTATGTATGATACATTTATTTTCCTTAAACATAATTATGGATATGTATTTCTAGGTTTGTAACTACTGAAGGACTTGTACATGACACAGAGCCATCATCACCAGATACTACAAAAGAGGGTCCCATTGTACAACTAGTTCAAGAAGAGGAAGAGGAGGCAAGTCCTTCTACAGTGACCCTTCTGGGTAGTGGTGAACAAGAGGATGAAACGTCACCTTGGTTTGAGTCAGAGACACAAATATTTTGCAGTGAACTGACCACAATTTGTTGTATTTCTAGTTTTTCGGAATACATATATAAATGGTGTTCAGTTAGAGTTGCTCATTATCGGCAACGCAGCAGAACTGCTGTCAGTAAAGAAAAAGAGTATCTTGTGTCAGCTCAATCACCATTAGTACTTCCTGAAGAATCAGTAGATGTTTCAGTATTGCAACCTCCAGCTGGAGAACCAGACAGTAAGAGTAAGGAAAAGAAAGCTGAAACTATTGTTCTAGGTGACTTAGGTAGTGTGCACCAGGGAGGTTTGATTAATCACACTTTAGATGCAATTGAACTTGAACCAAGCCATCCTCAAACTCTTTCTCAGTCTCTTCTCTTAGATGTTACTCCAGAAGTCAATTCATTATCTAAAATAGAAGTATCTGAGCCTATTAAATATGAGGCAGGGCGTATACCATCACAAGTGATTCCTCAAGAGAGTTCTGTTGAGGTTGATAATGAAACAGAAAAAAGGTCTGACAGTTTTAGTTCTATAGAGAAACCAACTGTGATCTATGAAACAAAAAAACTTGATGAAGTAATGGATAATATTGTAAAAGAAGACTCCATGCAAATTATCACAAAGCTATCCGAAACAATAGTGTCACCTGTAAACACAGCTATTGTGCCAGACAGTGAAGACGGGGAAGCCAAAATGAACATAGCTGACACACCAAAGCAAATTTTGACTCCTGTTGTGGATTCTTCTTCATTACCTGAAGCAAAAGAGGAAGAACAGTCTCCAGAAGATGCCCTTTTAAGAGGGTTACAGAGGACAGCTACAGATTTTTATGCTGAATTACAAAATTCTTCAGATCTAGGATATGCTAATGGAAATCTTATACATGGATCAAACCAAAAGGAATCAGTGTTTATGAGACTTAATAACCGTATTAAAGCCTTAGAAGTTAACATGTCTCTCAGTGGTCGCTATCTGGAGGAACTTAGCCAAAGGTAAGCTTTATTATGAATTAGCACAATACACTTTGCACAGTGAGTTAAGTAGCAAAGTATAATCTGTGACTAGAGAAGGAGAGGATTTAATTATCTCATGGTATAACAGTAATAAGCACCATTTTAGCTGGAGAGAGAAAGAAAGTTATTTGGATGTTGATCAGTGATCTTAAGAATTGATTTCCTTTTCTGGAAGTATTACTAAGTGACTATTTTTAGGCTGATAACAAGTTTGAATTATCTATAATCAGTTTCTCCTTTCTTCTGTTGCTTAACTTTAGCCACTTTTGCTGTTTGATTCCCAGAGCACTCATGGGAAAAATTAGTCTATAGACTTTAAAGCTCTATGTGGAACATGACCAGATATTTTTTAAGAGTTTAAATAAGTGAAGATTAGAAAAATGCCAGAGGCCATGCCAGTTTGCTTATGCAGTGATGAAGATCTCAGGCACAGTTCTCCACTTTTTAAGCCTATTTACTTTTTTTTTTTTATTCCTTAAGTATCCAGCGTCCTTAGGGCTTTTCCAACATTTTGTAACCACCTAGGCACTCAATGCCCAGAATTTCTGAAATGCTACCTTTTCATAATCTTCTTAAATTAAAATGCTGCTGATGAAATGTCACTACGGTCATCATTATATCTTAAAAGGGGTTTCTTCTTAATTCATACATATAATTTATTGGCAAATTTTCTGTGGGTGTGTGTGCATGCCTACATCATACCTGTTCTTGCCTCTCCCCACCCCCAACCTATTTGCCCCACTAAAGGAACCACAGAAATCACTAATAAATCTTTCTTTAATTGAGATGTAATTGACATATAATATTGTATTAGTTTCAGGCATATAACATAATGATTTGATATTTGTATATATTGCTAAATGATTACCACAATAAATCTGGTTAATATTATCACCACATACAACTTTTCTTTTTTCCTTGTGGTAAGAAATTTTAAGATCTACTCTGTTAGCAACTTTCAAATATACGATCCAATATTATCAACTATAGTCAACATGCTGTACATTATATTCCTATTACTTATTCATTTAAAGTTTTACCTTTTGACCCGCTTCATCAGTTTTGCCCACCCCCACCTTGGCAATCACCAATCTGTTCTCTGTATCTATGAGTTCAAGATTTTTTTTCCTTTTATTTAGATTCCACATGTAAGTGAGATCATATGATATTCGTCCTTCTCTGTCTAACTTATTTCACTTAGCATAATGCCCTCAAGGTCCAACCATGTTGTTGCAAATGGCAAGACTTCCTTCTTTTTTATGGCTGAATAATATTCCTTGGTATACACATACCACATTTTCTTTATCTATTCTTCTATTGATGGATACTTAGTTTGCTTCCAGGTCATGACTATTGTATATAATGCTGCATTGAACATGGGGGTACAGATATCTTTTCAAGTTAGTGTTTTTTTCCTTCAGATAAATACTCAAAAGTGGAATTGCTAAATCATATGGCAGTTCTATTTTTGATTTTTTGAGAAACCTCCATACTGTTTTTCATAGTGGCTGCACCAATTTACGTTCCCACCAACAGTGTACAAGGGTTCCCTTTTCTCTGTATCCTCACCAACATGTTTTCTCTTTTTGATAATAGCAATTTTAACAGATGTGAGGTGATAACTCATTGTGATTTTGATTTGCATGTCCCTGATGATTAATGATGTTGAGCATCTTTTCATCTATTACCTGTTAACCATCTATCTGTTTTCTTTGGGAAAATGTCTGTTGAGATTCTCTGCCAATTTTCTTTATTTAATGTTTTATTTATTTTTGGCTGCATTGGGTCTTTGTTGCTTCACGCGGGCTTGCTCTAGTTTTGGTGAAGAGGGCTACTCTTGTTGCGGTGCGGGGCTTCTCGTTGCAGTGGCTTCTCTTGTTGCGGAGCACGGGCTCTAGGTGTGCGGGCTCAGTAGTTACAAGCACGCGGGCCCTAGAGCGTGCGGGCTTCAGTAGTTGTGGTGCGTGGGGTCTAGAGTGCGGGCCTCTAGGTAGCCTTTTCATTAAGTTGATGGTTTCTTTTGCTTTGTAAGAAGTTTTTCAGTTTGATGTAGTCCCACTTGTTTTTTTTGCATTTATTGCCTTTGCTTTTGGTGTTAAATCCAAAAAACATTTCCAAGACTCATGTCAAGGAGCTTACCGCCTGTGTTTTCTTTTAGGAGTTCTGTTGTTTCAGGTTTTATGTTCAAGTCTTTAATACATTTTGAGTTAATTTTTGTGTATGGTATAAGATAGGGGTCCAGTTTCATTTTGTTGCATGTGGCTGTTCAGTTTTCCCAGCACCATTTATTGAAGTGACTGTCCTTTCCCCACTGTATATTCATGGGTCCTTTGTCATAAATTATTGACTAAATATGCGACTAGTAAATCTTTTATAGCAGTGAGGAACATAGAATTGATGTTGAGGTAGCAAATACCTCAGGGACCTCTTTATTTTACCTTTGTAAGTTTTCCTGTATCGCACAGGGTTCAGTAAGAGTCATTTTCAGAAATACGGATTTATCTTATATATTGAAATCAGAAGTGTGTTTCCAGTGATAAATTAATAAATAAGAAATTAAAACCAATTTAAATCAATTCTTACTCCATAGGTACCGAAAACAAATGGAAGAAATGCAAAAGGCTTTCAATATGACAATAGTAAAACTTCAGAATACTTCAAGAATAGCAGAGGAGCAGGTTGGTCATCTTCATATCTTATTTAATTTTTATATAAATTTCCATTGAATTTTGTAGGATCTCTCTGGTAAGAAGGATAAGTAATGTTGGTTCACTTTTTCCTTGATAGCTGATGATTAAGCTGTAATGTGATGTTTTCTAGCTGTTAGCATCAGTATCTGCTCAAGAGAAAATTTTCTTGAGCATTATTTGTATTACATTTCAAGATTTGTATGTATGTGTATGTGTGTAGAAGTGCAGTGGACTTTTTGGCAACTTTGTTAAACTCTAAAATCATTTGTGGTTTTCTGTGTAGACAGTTTTATTGGTTGCAAATAAACAGCTCTATTTCTTTTTAATCCTTATACCTTTTTTTTTTTCTTCGTTTTTCCTCTTATCTCTTGCCTAGAGCTGTACAGTGATGCAATAGGACTGATAGTGGCCATTCCCCTGTCTTGTTGATTTTAAGGGATTGAGTTCAGTATTGCAGCATTAAATGTGATGTTCATTAATAAGTTTTTATACCATCATGAAGAAATTTTATATTTAACTTTTCTAAAAGGTTATTTGGGACTAAGGGAAGGTGAGGTGAGGTGAGGAGGCCTCAGGTTGCAGAGTTTAGTTGCATCTTACTCCCAGTTTGTGACATGTTATAATTGTGGTTCTACACACAGTTTTTCCCCACCCCTCTTTTTTTTTCTTTCTGAAATTGAGGTTTGAAAGTTGTTTACATATTCTTAGTATGAGTCCTTTATCAGAGACAGGCTTTGCAAGTATTTTCTCCCAGTCCATTACTTGTTTTGTCATTCTCTTAAACATATCTTTTGAAGAGCTGAATTTAATTTGTTGAAGCCCAATTTACCTGTTTTCTCTTTGCCTAACCCAAAGTCACAAAGATTGTTTTCCTCTGTTTTCTTTTAGAATTTGCATAGTTTTAGTTTTACATTTGGTTTATGATCCATTTTAATTTTTACGTGTCACAGAGTATGGATCAAAGTTCCTTTTTTGTGAGGGAGGGGATTGAGAAACATGAATATTCCTTTCTTCCAGCATCATTTGTGGAAAGGACTATCTTTTCTCCACTGGATTTCCTTTGCGCTTTTGATGAAAATCAATTCACCATATACATGTGGATTTGTTTCTGGAATTCTCTTCTGTTTTGTTCATCTGTATCTGTCTTTTTGCTTATACTGCACTGTTGTGATTACTGTAGCTTTATAGGAACTCTTGAAATCAGGTAGAGTGAATCCTTCAACTTTGCACTTGTCCAAAATTGTTTTGGCTAATCTGGATTTGACTAATACAGATTTTAGAATCAGCTTGTCAGTTGCTACCAAAAACAAACAAACAAACAAAAACCTGTTTGGATCTTGATGGGGTTTGTGTTGAACTTAGAGATCAATTTGGAGAATTCACATGTTAATAGTATTAAGCCCTCTGACCCATGAACACAGTATTTATTTAGTTCTTCATTAACATTTTCCCTCTGTATTTTCTCTTTATATTTAACATCTATGCTTTATTAAAGACTTGTTTAAGTACTTTTAAATAATCTTGTGTATCATTAACACTATTGGAAGTAAATCTTGATTAGAAGTGTTAACCAATTTAATAACTGTAATAACTTATCTTTTAAAACTGTCTAGAATTTCTCAGTGTTTGTCAAAAGTGAGTCAAAAGAAACAGTTTAATGAATCACATTCAGCATTTTAAAAATATGAAGTAGGATAGAAAGTACCACAGTGGATCACAGTGAGGGAAGTAAGTGAAACTTCTTGTTACAGTTTTATACATCCGCCTACTCAACCCCATATACACAGTGGAGACTTAAAGATTACTTAAATCTAAGTTTGAAAAACTTAGGTTTAGAATAATAAATGGTTATGTAGCTATTTCATAGAGGGTCCTAAATTAGAGTGTTAGATTTCCTTGACTTCTTTCTGCCCTCTTTTCCTTCTTCCTAAATTCACTAGTTAGTTGAAATTTTCAGTACAGTCTACCTAACGTAGGTTCATGACCATGAGTATGTTGCATAAGTCTCTAAAATATGCATGCGATATTTTAAATAAAGACATGTCTGTTGATTATAAAAGTTTCTAAAATTCAGAGCTGGAAAGATGGGTGTTTTTGATGAATTTCTTTTCACTGGTTGACTAGAGGATCTGTTGTAGTTTTTTGACTATGTGACATCCTAAGTTCCATCCTAATATGCTGTGAAATAGAACTTTTAAAACCTTCTTGGTATGAGCCTGCTTGATATCCAGAAACATTCTTCAAAAATTTTTCAACATGTCTTTGTATTGACTGCTTTGGTTTAAAAAAAAAAAAAAGCATGCTTGACAAAGTGACTATTCTGCGTATAGCTGGTTATATACTGGTTTATACATATGGAGCCCATATTAACTTGAAAAGCAGTTTATTAGCGTCTGTTAGACAATATTCTACATGGTAGCAGTGAATGGTGAAAGGGTTTTTGGTTTTTGGCTTTTGTTTTTTTTGGCTCAGGGCAGGGGAGGAAGGTTGAATAGTCTTAGATTCTTGAAGTGTTTTATGTTTTTTTTTTTTAATTTCTGGTCCAAGTTTACAGTATTCATTCATTAAGAGCTTCCTATTAATATGTTCCCCCCCCGCCCTGAGGAATTTAACAGTTTTTCCAGATTTTTTACTTGAATTTATAATGCAGTTAAAGTACACATGAAACACAAAGGAAAATAATATTTATTTCCTCCTTTATTATAGGATCAGCGGCAAACTGAAGCCATCCAGTTGCTACAGGCACAACTGACGAACATGACACAGCTTGTTTCAAATTTGTCAACAACAGTAGCAGAATTAAAACATGAGGTAATTGTTATTGATGGTATTGTAGGAAATGGTGTCATAAAGGCAGGCTTCGTATCTAAGAACTTTAATCGAAGAAGATTGTCATTTATAAAGAACTTTTTCAGAACACCAGAATATGGCATTTTAAAGTTTTGGAAATATATTAATTATCATAAACTTTTGGAAAACACGGCTTTCATAGTTTAGGTCTAAATTACAGTTATAAAGCAATTCTGTTAAGCCTTTTGTAAACCATTGGTAGTTGCAATATGTACTTCATTTTCAGTTCAAATAGGCTTATTAATTGCTTAATGAAACAAATTTTTCATTGATTTAAGCAGTATTTATTGAGCTACCAGTGTGTGTGAAGCATGAGCTGTCCAGTTCTAGGTTGAGGCATACAGCAGTGAAGAGTCACTAGCCTCACAGGGCCCTCTCACCTGGGGGAGAGAGGGAATACATACAGTAAATATATATGACGGACAGTGGGGTAGAGAGTGAAACTTGTGTGTGTGGACTGGTGGTGCTTTAAGTGTTGCTGCTTTAGCTACGGTGATGTTGGAAGGCTTGCCTGAGGAGGTGGCATTAGAACTGAGTGCTCAAGAGGAGTTAGCGTCCACACAGAGCCTGGGGTCAGAACAAACTTGTTAGTAGCAGAAGTAGGGCAAAGGCCTGTGACTAGAAACAGTGTAATGTGTTTGGGGTCAGAAAGAAAGCTGGTGTGGCTGGAGCAGAGTGAATGAGAGAAGTAAGGGTAAGAAATGAGTTTAGGAAATTGGCAGAGACCTGGTCATGTAGGCCTTTGTAGGCAATAGAGAGTTTGAATTTTATTCTAATCACTGCAAGTCATTGAAAGTATTCAGTAAAGAAGTAACATGGATCATCTCATTGAAAACACTTTGAGAAACTCCCTGTTTGTTGCTCTATAGAGAATTGCCTCTTAGAGACCAGCAAGAGTGGATGTGGGGAGGAAACCAATTAAAGAGGCAATTGCAGTAGCCTGGGTGAGGTGATGTTGGCTTGGACTAGGATTTTAGAAGTGGAGAACATTGTGAAGTTGCTGAATTCAGGATATATTTTAGAGGTAGAAAGACAGGCCTTGCTGAAAGATTGGATGTGGGACATGAGGAATTAAGGGTGATCCCCAGGCTTAAATCACTGGGCAATTAGTGGTTTAGTTTTGTAAGGTGGGAAAGATAGGTAAGAGCATGATTTTTTTTTTTTTTTCTTACCAAGGAGAAGATAGTACAAATGAAAAAATGGAACATATGTGGCAAATAATGATTGAAGAACATGTTAATGATTGGTGAAAGTCATATTATATTAATTGTATTATACTATTTTAAAAACTTTTCCATAGGTTTGAAAATTTTTAAAGAATGGAGGGGGGAGAAGAAAAAGTAAAACATTGCCTTTGTAGTACATTTTCAAAGAGCATGCCCTGCATTTACAGTTTTGAAGCACTCTGAAAAAAAATGTTTAAAATGATTTGTCCTTTGAACTTTAGATCCCATTGGATCCCATTGTATTTTTTTCTAATATGGTTTTCAAATTATTATTATTATTAAGCCCTCTTCTCATCTCAGGTTTCAGATCGACAAAGCTATCTTGTCATATCTTTGGTTCTCTGTGTTATCTTGGGACTGATGCTTTGTATGCAGCGTTGTCGAAACACTTCTCAATTTGATGGAGATTATATTTCAAAACTTCCTAAAAGTAACCAGTATCCAAGCCCTAAAAGGTAAGGCAGCATTATATTTCAGTTTTCCTCTTATTTTTATTTTTTGGCCACTCTGCGCAGCATGTGGGATCTTACTTCCCCGACCAGGGATCGAACCCGTGCCCCTTGTATTGGAAGCACGGTGTCTTAACCACAGGACCGCCAGGGAAGTCCAGTTTCTCTTATACCTTTGAGAAATTTGAGCAAATAAAGGATACTGAGATAATTTCTTTCCCCGTATGATTATCTTGAAACCAAAATGTTAACAACATCATTGGAACTAGTGAGATAGTCCTATGCATGCCTGGAAGGTTCTATAGACTCTAATAGAGAAAACACTGATAGTAAGTGTATAAAAACCCTTGAAATAGTTGTGAAAGATGCTTCAATGTGGAATTTAAAGGGGGAGGAGGAGAATAGGTATTCTAATACAACACCTTTTAGAGAATGATCCTTAAATTTTTTTACGTGTTATCAATAACTGGAGTGTTACTTTAGAGGTTAGTCCTATGTGGTATGTACAGTCTCTAGCGTCTGTCTAGCCCCAACTACAGAGTAAATTACATGTATTTTACTCATTGTGCCCAATGTTGTTTTTTCTTAATGTTAGGTGTTTCTCTTCCTATGATGATATGAGTTTGAAAAGGAGAACTTCATTCCCACTTATCAGATCCAAGTCTCTACAATTAACTGGGAAAGAAGGTAGATTTTTGTGGATATGTACTATGTGTATAGAAATGTGAATCTAGCTTCCTTCTAGCAGAAGCATAATGTCAATGTGTGTTCGAGACCATCTGCAACAGAACAGTGGGTATAAGTAGCCTTTGTTTGTGCGGTGTCAAAGCCACTTTACCATTTCCACACTTTAAATCTTTGTTCCTAAAAGCCCAGAGGGTGGGGTGGGGGGCTTAGTGAAATTAGCCATTGGTAGCCTTATTTGCACATGCTCCTGTTTAGAAGTATTTCTTTTTAGAAAGGGGTGTTTGAGAAAGTTCAGCAGATGTGGAAAACCTGAATGTGCTCCCATAGTATCCTGTGCTTATCTGTCTTCTCTTCCTGTACAGGTAGGACCCCTTTTGTCTCTAGTTTAGGTCTGTGAGGCACTTTCCGAAAAAAATCAGGTCTTTCTCTTTTTCATAGCCCAGGGTCTATAATAGTATTCCATTGTCTAACACTTAATGAATACTTAAATTTAAATGAATGGGTGTGTACTGAGTGGTTGTTTTCCTGTATTAGTACTTTTTATAATTAGTACTGTAATTAGTGCTTATTGAGAGACTTATCTTTATAGCAATATTAAAATAACCAAATTAATGATATATTTCAACTAGTGCTTTCTTAATCATTGGATTCTCTTTCTTTAGGATTTAGTAACTGAGCAGCATGTTTCAATTGATTCAATCATTTAAGCAATCATTCCTGAGATTCTCTGGTTTACTGTTATCACAAAACTTTACAGACTTAATCCATTACATGTGTGTTTACTTACGACTAGTAAATTTCATCCTAGTTCCTGCCTTTTTCTTTCTCTTTTTTTCTTCTTTTGGCTGATGTGTCTTTTTATAACTGAGTTTTTTAAATGAAGTGTAACTTGTACAGGAAAGTGTACTTATCGTATGTGAAGCTTGGTGGATTTTCACAAACTGAACATACCTGTGTGACCAACACCCTGATTAAGAAGCAGAACATTATCTAGCACCCCAGAAACTTCCTTGTGCTCTACACTGCCCATCCCCTCTCAGTATAGCCACTACATATTTTGATATTGTGAGATTCACCATGTCATTGAGTATAGTTGTAGTTTGTTTACTCTTATTCCTGTATAGTATCCCATTATACAAACATACATTATTCATTTACATTGGATTATTTCAGTTTGAGGCTATTACATATCTTTTGGCGAACACATGAACACACATCTGTTGGATATATACCTAGAAATGGGATTGCTGGATCATAAGATTGTGTATATGCCACCTTAGTAAATACTGCCACACAGTTTTGCAGAGTGTTGTATGAATTTGCCCTCCCATCAGCTCTTTTTGAGAGTTCCATTTGTTCCATATCCCTACTAACATTTAGTATTGTTGGTCTTTTAGCCGTTGTGGTGGGTGTATGTGCATTACTTATTTGAGCAGTGTTCATGTGATTAGGAAATATGTTGAGATGTTTTTCCTTCTCAGCATTTCTAGTCTCATTTTAAATTAGTTGAAATCCTATTTTACTATTTCTTTTCTCTATGTCACTCTTCAAAGCCAGATAGAATAGCCTTTTGTACCTGAGAATAGAATTACTTCTGTTTTAAACAACTGTGTCATCTTGGTTCATCTTTACAGTTAAAAAAGTTGAGTACAGTAGGCAGGAAGCTGGCTTTAATTCTGATTCCACTGTTTGTTAATTCATTTATTTCTTCTCCTGTTTGAATTAAATCTCTTCTTAAGGCATTTATTATAGTCTACTTTGATTTTAGCCATCCTGTACTTGCCTTATTTTTAATTCTAAGCTCAGTGAGAAGGGTCCATGTCTTATTTTGTTTTCTTACTGTAGTAAAAGACATGTAAAATTTACCATCTTGAAATTTAATTTGCTCTTAAAAATTTACTTTTTAAGTGTATAGTTCAGTAATGTTAAGTATATTCACAATGATGTGAAACAGATCTCCAGAACTTTTCCATTTTGTAAATCTGAAACTCTATATCCATTAAACCAATCCCTTTTTTCCTCTCCTCCCAGCCCCTGGTAACCTTCGTTGTTTTTTCTGTTTCTGTGAATTTGAATATTTTGATAAATAATATGATTCCTCTTATATGAGTTGTCTTTCTCTGACTGGCTTATTTCATTTAGCATAGTGTCCTCAAGTTTCATCCATGTTGTAGCATGTGACAGGATTTTATTCTTTTTTAAGACTGAATAATATTCTGTTGTACAGATATAATCATGTTTTGTTTATTCATCTGTTGATGGGCATTTGGGTTGCTTCTACCTCTTGGCTATTGTGAAATAATACTGCTGTGAACATGAGTGTGCAAATAAATCTTTAAGACCTTGCTTTCAATTCTTCTGGATATATAGTTGACCCTTGAACAGTGCTGGAGTTAGGGGCACTGAGTCTCTGCGCAGTTGAAAATCCATGTATAATTTATAGTTGACCCTCCATATCCATGGTTCCTCCGTATCTGAGGTTCTGGATCCGCAGATTCAGCCAACCACATATTGTGTAGTACTGTAGTATTTACTGCTGAAAAAAATCCACGTTTAAGTTGACTCATGCAGTTCAAATCCACGTTGTTCAAGGGTCAACTATGTACTCAGATGGGATTGCTGGATCATATGGTAGTTCTATTTTTTGAAGAAACTTTACAGTGTTTGTCATAGTGGTTGCACCATTTTACAGTTCCACCAACAGTGCACAATGGTTCCAGATTTCTCCACATCCTCACCAGTACTTGTTTTCTATTTTGATAGTAGCCATCCTAATGTATGTGAGGTGATATCTCATTTTGCTTTTGATTTGTGTTTCTCTGATGATTAGTGATGTTGAGCATCTTTTCATGTGCTTGTTGGCCATTTATAAATCATCTATGAAGAAATGTCTATTCAAGTCCTTTGCTCATTTTTAAATCAGGTTATTTTTTGTTTAATTGTAAGAGTTCTATATATTCTGGATATCAATCCCTTATCAGATATATGATTTGCAGCTATATTCTCCCATTTTGTAGGTTGCGTTTTCACTCTGTTGATTGTGTCCTTTGATGGACAAAATTTTTTTAAGTTTGATATAGTCCCATTTGTCTATTTTTGCTTTTGTTGCTTGTACTTTAAATGTCACATCCAAGAAATCATTACCAAGGCCAATGTCATGAAGTTTTCCTTCTGTGTTTTCTTCTAGGAATTTTATAGTTTTAGGTTTTATGTTTAGATTCTTAATCCATTTTCAGTTAATTTTTGTATATGATGTAAGATAAGGGTTCAACTTCATTCTTTTGCATATAGATATCCAGTTTTCCCAGCACTATTTGTTGAAGAGACCATTCATTCCCCATTGAGTGGTCTTGCCACCCTTGTTGAAGATTATTTTACCATTTGTGAGAGGATTTATTCCTGGGCTCTTTTTTTTTTATTCCATTGGTCTGTATGTCTCTTTATACCAGTACCACACTGTTTTGATTACTGTAACTTTGTGATGTGTTTTGAAATCAGGCAGTGTGAGTCCTCTGTTTTTATTTTTTAAAAATTGTTTTGCCTATTTAAGATCACTTGGGATTTGATATGAATTTTAGGATGCATTTCAGCAAAAGAATGCTATTAGGATTTTGATAGGGATTATGCTTAATCTATAGATCGTTTTGGTAGTATGGACATCTTGACAATATGAAGTTCTCCAGTCATGAATGTGAGATGTCTTTCCATTTTTTTGTACCTTCTTTAATTTCTTTCATCAGTGTTTTGTAGTTTATACTTTGATTTACGTCTCTCACTTTTGTTGACCAGCCAGGTGGACCAAAATTGTTTTGATTTTTGTAAGACATTTTTATTATAAAATAAGTGAAATACAAAAAAGTGCACAAAACTGAAATGTACAACATGCAAAGTAATTATAAAGTGAACACCTGTGTAACTAACACCCAGATCAAGAAATAGAACAAGGCCAGCACTTTTGGCATTGCTCCTGTAGAGATAGCTACCTTGACTTTTGAAATAGTCATATTCTTCATTTTCTTAATAGTTTTACCATCAATGTTTGGATTCCTCAACAATATAATTTGATTTTTACCTGGTTTTGAGCTTTTGATAAATGGAATCATACCATATATACTTTTTTGTCTTTCTTTCAGCATTCTATTTGTGAGGTTCATATACATGATTATACTTCATTTTCAATATTGTATAGTATTTCAGTAACTGACTAAATCACAATGTAGTTATCCATTGTACTACTGTGTTGTTTACAGTTTGGGGCTATTACAGATAATGCTGCTGTAAACATTCCCTTTGTTTGTATACCGGCACATAGTTGCATGAGTTTCTCTAAGAATATTACCTAGATGTAAAATTGCTGGATTGTAGGGTATGCTTATCTACAAGTTATAAGATAATGGCAAACTTTTCCAAAGTGGTCATATCAGTTTATCCTTCCACCAGTACCATGAGAATTCCCATTATTCTATGTTTTTACCAGCACGCACTTAGAATTGTCAAATTTTAAAGTGTTTAACCTCATTGCAATTGTAATTTGCATTACCTGATTACTAGTGGGGCTGAGCATTTTTACTTATGCCGTTTATTCATTTGACTTTCCTGGGCATTAAAGGTTTTTGCCTGTTCTTTTACTGGGTTGTTTCTCTCTTTCATACTGGTTTATAGTTATTTTTAAGATTTGGATTCTAATTGTTAGTTGGTTAAATGTTGCAGATATCTTATTTCATGTAGATATCTATTTCACTCTTGACAACCTATTTTACATGGAGTCTTTTTTAAAAAAATATTTATTTATTTATGGCCGCATTGGGTCTTAGTTGTGGCACGTGGGATCTTTTGTGGCTGTGCACAGGCTTTGTCTAGTTGCAGCAAGCGGGGGCTGCTCTTCATTGCAGTGCGCGGGCTTCTCATTGCAGTGGCTTCTCTTATTGCAGAGCACCGGCACTAGGCATGCGGGCTTCAGTAGTTGCAGCACGTGGGCTCAGTAGCTCCATGGCAGGTGGGATCTTCCCAGACCAGGGTTCAAACCCATGTCCCCTGCATTGGCAGGTGGATTCTTAACCACTGCGCCACCAGGAAAGTCCCACAAGTCCCCTTTCAAATCACACTATACTACTTTGCAGGTAGTATGAATATTTTATAGTAACAAAATATTCCTAATTCCTCCCTTCAGTCCCTTATATAATTTGTCATTCTTTTTACTTCTATATAAGCATGTATAGTTACATAAGCATACCCAAATACATTGTTGCTATTATTGTTTTGAACAAGTTGTTATGTTATGGATTAAGAAAAGTTTTTATCTTACCTTCACTTACTCGTTCTCTGATACTCTTCCTTTTTTTATGCAGATCGGAGTTTCTGACCTGTATTATTTTCCTTTCTGAAGAACTACTTCTAACATTTCTTGCAAAAGCAGGTCTATTGGCAACAATTCGTCAATTTTAGCTTGCATCTTTGATTTTTTTGAAGTTTGTATATGAAATGCCTGGGTGTAGTAATTTTGGCATTTGTCTTTCTTGGTATTCTGAGTTTCCTGGATCTGTGGTTACTGTCAGACATTAATTTGGGGAAATTCTGTCATTATTACTTACAATATTCCTTCTGTTCCATTCTCCTACTCTTGTCTTTCTGTATTCTCATTACTCATATGTTACACCTTTTGTAGTTGTCCCGCGGTTTTTGGGTATTCTGTTCATTTTTTTAAAATTCGTTTTTCTCTTTACTTTTTAGTTTTGGAAATTTCTATTATCATATCCTCAGCCTCAGTTATTCTTTGCTCAGCTGTGTTCGGTCTACTAATGAACCCATCAGAGGCATTCTTCATTTCTGTTACCGTGTTTGATCTCTAGCATTTCTTTTTAATTCCTTTTTAGAATGTTTCTGCTTACATTATCTGTTCTTGGATGTTGTCTGCTTTTTTCCACTTAAGTCCTTAGTATATTAATCATGGTTTTTAAAAATTCCTGGTCTAATAATTTAAGCATTCCTTCCATATCTAACTCTGGTTCTAATGCACGTTTAGTCTTTTCAAACTGTGTTTGCCCCGTTTTAAATGCCTTAGAATTTTTTGTTGAAAGGGGAGTATAATGTACAAGTGGTCCCCAACTTATGATGGTTTGACTTCATTTTTCAACTTCACGACATGTGAAAGCAATATGCATTCAGTTAAAATAGTGCTTTGAATTTTGACCTTTCCCAGGCTAGTAATATGTGATGCTGGGCAGTGGCAGCAAGCTCTCAGGACAGAAATGACTTCTGTGTTCCACTTGACTGTCTGGGTTCCTACTTTTCCTTCAATTGTGGCCTGGAATTACTTACTTAGTCTTGACAGCCCTTCAGTGCTGTTAGTGATTTTTTTAAAAATTCATTTAATTGCTTGAGGTTGATCTGAAAACCATTTACAACCATTCCTAGAAGTACACGTCATGTTTTTTAAAAAAGCAATTTGAATGAGATTAGTAATCTGATAGAAATGACTATTTAAAGGAATCTTTGGATACTTTTATATATTTGATGACTTTCTCAACAAATTTCTAAGACAATGTAAATTATAATTCGTTGAATCATGTTATTAGTAGATTTCTGGTACATGAACTTTTATAATGAGTTTGCTACTTATAAACTTCTGCCTACATCAGACTATAAATCATTTACTTTTAGTGGGTTGAATAGGACTGAAGTCTCAGAGCGCCTCTTTTATATGCGTATTTATCTTGTCAGGATGGGGGTGGCATAGAGCTGTCGTGAATGTGCTTAAAGTAATGAAATTTCAGCAACCTAAGGCCAGTATTTCTAATTTACTCACCATGCCAGAGTGTTCATTCATTATTGCTTGATTGCTGATACTGCATATTCAAGCTATTTTAAGATTTTGGAGTTCATAGTTTTGATCACAATAAATCATAGTTTTGATCGCAGTAAATCATAGTAATAAACAATTAGAAAAAACTTCTTAGATCTCTTTTTGTATGTTCCTTTAACTGGCTTTCATACAGTCACAACTGCTTGTTGCACAGTTAACCCATATTTGCAACACAGTATAGTCTTCTGGAAAAATATTCAGATGATCTATAGGTTTGGTATTAGCTTACCTGGAATGTGATTTTTCTCATTACATATAAGAGGGTAGAGCTGGCCCAAACAAGGATCCTTACTATGTTGGCTGATAGCTGATAGCCAACACAGTAAGTTAAAAACTTAACTTATTTGATGATGATCAGTGAAGCCCAAAATAAGAATGGTGCCCTCTCCTAACTTATTGCTTTAGGCTTACTAATTTCAAGTGTATAAATATATGATATATATATATATATATATAAATTCATTGGTTCTGTTAATAATCATAAAGGGATAATATTTATAGTATTTAATCATAGTATAATCTACATTTTATGTCTGCTTTTTTTCTTACTTATAGTAGACCCAAATGATCTGTACATTGTAGAACCCCTCAAGTTCTCTCCAGAAAAAAAGGTAATGTTTTATTTCCTTTTAAGTATATTGGTGTGTTATGTGGGTGTAGATGAAGAAATAGGTTGAAAGTTTTAATATAACCTTTAAGTGGTCCTTAAACTTACTGTTTATTTTCAATCATGATAATGATGTAAATGTTTACAGGGGTCAGCAAACTATGACCCATAGGCTATATATGGCCTGTGGCCTGTTTTATAGGGGCCTGAAGCCATTTTTAAAGAGTTGTAAAATAAGAATATGCAGAGAGAGAGTATGTGACCTGAAAAGCCTAAAATATTTACTATCTGGCTTTTACAGAAAAAACTTGCTGACCCCTGGCTGATTGTCTGACATGCACTGATAATAAAGAATGACTCAGTGTGTGTGCTATTCCTGTAATCCTCACATCAACCTGAAGACGATACTCTCCCATTTTTTAAGTGAGAACACTGAAACTCAGAGTTTGTATCTTTTTAAATGACTCATTAAATAGGTGGCAAAAATCAGACTGTACTTAGGCTTTTTTGGTTACAAAGTGTGTGCTTTTTCCATTTTGCCTCTTAAAGTAAGTTGTCCTCATTTTGATTAGAGGTAATTGTCTCCAGGTGAAAGGACTTGGCCATTAGAACTTAACTATCTTGTAACTTGGGGAGGGAATTAAACCTATGAACCTTGGTGTTTTCATTTGGTAACCAGGGACAAAATATTGATACTCACCTTTCAGGGTTAGCAAGTAAGATACACATGAAAGCAACTAGAATGATGTCTGGCACATAATAGGCATTCAGATTTTAGTTATCGCCCCCTAATCTATATTCAGAGGTGGCAGATAAGAGTTTGACTGAGTAGTATTTACAAAATGAAAAGGTAATTATGGTATCTGTAAAGAACATAACAGTATGTCTTGCTATTTATAATACTCTTTTACTTTCCACCAGGAGAGGGCACTTTACTCCAGTAGCTCAGCTCTCTGAATTTGGTTAGGTAACTATTGGAGGTCTAATTCCTACCCTTTCTTTTCCTTGTGTTATAGAAGAAACGCTGCAAGTACAAAACTGAAAAAATTGAGACCATAAAGCCAGCACATCCATTGCACCCTATAGCCAATGGCGACATAAAAGGAAGAAAGCCTTTTACGAACCAGAGAGATTTTTCTAATATGGGAGAAGTTTATCACTCTTCTTATAAGGGTCCTCCGTCTGAAGGAAGCTCAGAAACTTCATCACAGTCAGAAGAGTCTTATTTTTGTGGCATTTCAGCTTGCACAAGTCTGTGCAATGGACAGTCCCAAAAGACAAAAACTGAGAAGAGGGCTTTGAAACGAAGGCGGTCTAAAGTCCAAGACCAAGGAAAATTGATAAAAACTCTCATACAGACTAAGTCAGGATCATTGCCAAGCCTGCATGACATAATCAAAGGAAACAAAGAGATCACCGTGGGAACACTTGGTGTTACAGCAGTCTCGGGACATATTTAAAATTAATCGAACTTTTCATACTGGAGACTTTTGTTGTTGTTCTTTGAAGAACAGTCTGTGGTATTTGAAGGGTTTGGGGGAGGGAGAAAATATTACTGGGAAAAGTATTCAGAAATTATGATTCCTGCCTTTTTAAAAAGTAGGTGGGATTGTGTCAATCTTGGTTAGTGAGCTGCAGTTTTACAAGGCTGATCACTTCCTACAAGGACAATGGTAGACATTTTATAAAGATTTTTTTCACAGATTAATTACTGGGACAAAAGTAATTTGGAAGCCCAGTTCCTTGGGTGGGATAGGAATGAAAGCCTAAACCTCTTCCTTTAGCTTTGTTCCTACTTCTTGCACCTTCCCATATTTATGTGCCTTTTGTCTATTTATAATGCCACTGGAAGAGGAGGGAGAACTTTTCCTGTCGTCATTTGATTTCTTTTATAACTTTGTTAGTTTTTTGAAGCTGCAAACACTACAAGGCTTTAATGTGATCCGCGCCTGGAGTTCAGTAAAGATCAGTAAAGACAGTGTAAAGATCCTAAAGACTTGGCCAACTAGACCTCTGTTTAGCAAACTCACTTGAAACAGACACTTGATGGAATTTTTGCATCTGTTCTTTTAGGTAAGTGGTGATGCTTTTGATGTTATTTTCATTTAACTTATTCACACTAGTTTTCTTTGGTTACTAATTCAATGAGAAGGGAAAGAAAAAAACGACAGGATCTTTTCTTGAAAATAACTAGTACTTGCAAATAATTGTTTTATAAACTCACCTTTTAAACACATTTAGCCACTTTTAAGGGTTTTCTTTAGCTACATTACATTTTCAACATTCACAATAAGCACTAATCCTCCCAACTTTCAGATCACTGTTTTCTCTTACAAATGGCAAATTTAAAGGTTTGTCAAAAGAGTCCAGGTCTCATAATCACTGCCTATGTATATATGCACAGAACCAGCTAGTGAGTTTGTCAAGCCTTGTCTAATTGGTCAAGTCTAAAGGGATTATTATTCCTTGATGTTTGCTTTGTACTGGCTACAAATGTGCAGAGATATACATGTGTGATGTCAATGGGTTTGTCTTCGTCTTTTTTCTTTAAAAATAATTGGCAGTGACTGTATTTGAATCAAATGATTTCTTAAGTATGTGTTTGTACAGTAATGAGTGAAAGTGGAAAGTTTCTTTTTGAAAGGGAGAGAATTGACCGTTTTGTGTTGCAAGATTTAAGTTATTGAGCACTTTTAGTAATAACTGTTTTTCAACTTGTCTAATACCTTTCTGGGGGTATTGGTTGTAATGTGACTTATTTAAAGCCTCTTTTGTTTAAGTTGCTGCTTTAGGTTAACAGTATGTTTTAGATGATTTAAAATTTTTTCCAATCTGTACAATTAGCCATTCAGAGCAAGAGGGCCTGATTGTATAGAAACCCATTGAAAAGAGGTCCAGATGAGAGCAGAGGTAGAGCGGGAAGTTACACCATCTGTGTGCAGCATCCAGCGTTGTGGAAAGAAGACTTTCAATATGTAACTACGGAGCTGTAGTGCCATTAGAAACTGTGAATTTCCAAATAAATCTGAACACTTGTCTTTATTAATTACTGGCTCTTCTGTTCTTTGAAGGAGAACTTTTACAAACTTGTTACTCTGAACAGATTTGTTTTTGCCACTTTTAAAGTTAAATACAGCAGCATCCTGTTAAATAATTAGTCACATTTCAGCCAACTACAAACTGATTGAACTTTGACAGAAACATTTTGTTCCCTATACAGTCAGAATTTAACCATTTCAAACACTGAAATGAGCGTTTTGAATATTTAGTAGACTACGTTTATGTGCTTTTCTCTTATTAGGTGCCATCTTTAAGACTACTAATTGTTAATTTTTTCCATATATAAACATGGCATAACATTTTACAATTTGGGGTTTATTTTTCCTCTCTGAGATTATACTTACATGAGGGGAAAACATGAAAATTCTTGCCAATAATAGATTTGTGACTGGCGAGAAGCAAAGCTATACGTGTGTGTGTGTATGTGTGTGTGTGTGTGTATATATATATATATATATAAAATAGGCTTTCAATGTTCCTTGGTAGTCAACTTTATTTTATTTCTTCTAATATTAAGTAAAGCATTAAAACAGTAAGAAATAAGAAGAAACGAAGGGATCTGTAAGAGCAAGAACACAAAGTAAAGTTCTTATAATTGGATTTTTAAAAATAGAGTTATATAATTTGAGGAATGAAATAGTTTTATAAGGTAAGGTTTGGCACAGAAAGACAGCT
Organism: Aethalodelphis obliquidens; assembly: GCF_003676395.1. Lineage (NCBI taxonomy): Eukaryota > Metazoa > Chordata > Mammalia > Artiodactyla > Delphinidae > Aethalodelphis > Aethalodelphis obliquidens. Next base: position 8,120,894 of record NW_020837999.1, on the reverse strand, counting down.
GTTCTCTATTCTCTGCCACTACACGTCCCTCACACCCCAGCCTTTCCCCCATCAAGGGTTCCTTGCTCCCCAGCAGCAACCATTTTCAACTCTGTATCTCCAGTTACTGTGCTTATTTTGCCACTTACTGATTTGCCAGTTTTTGATGTGTCCCCAGTGAATATATAAACTTGTCGGCACGAATATGAAGTAGATATAAACTTATATTTGTTAACCTGGTTGAACAAATTTAAGATCACAGTATAATAAGCAACATGTCTATTTAGAAATATGTTTTAACTCTCTATTTCATAGAACAAAGTTACTTAAAAGCCTCATGCTTTTCCCCAACTTTTTAACTTGAGAAATTTCAAATCCATAGAAAACGTGAATTCCCATGCACTGTTACCCAGGTTCAACAATTAGCATTTGTAGTTTTCTTTTTATACATACATACACATGTATTAAACACATTTTTTGGGTGAGCCCTTTGAAAGTTAAAAGATATCATGCTCTTAACCCCTGAATACTTACGCATGTGTTTTCTAAGAATAAGAACATTCACCTACATGACCATAATACTAGTATCACACCTGAGAGTCAGTAATTCCCTAATATCTAATACACACTCCATGATCAGATTTCTCCACAGGTCCACATGCATACTCTTTCCTTCCTTTTCCTTTCCTTCTTCCTTTACCAAGGGCCAGTCAAGTTTGATTTGGTTTCATTGTCTAGTTTCTTTTAAAATGTACAGATTGCTTTATGACTTTGCATGTCTTCCTTGTGTAAGGGCCATACTTACTTTCTCTGAATCATTCCAGTTTTAGTGTCTGAGCTACCAAAGTGGCTATTAAGAGCTTTTCTAGTGATGTATCAACACTGTCACTATAAATTTTATCCCAACCCACAAGTATTCATTTATATGACATTAAGACATTAAAAATAATCCTATTGGAACATGTATTATACTCCACTGCACTATACTCCACTTAGTCTATTACTTTCAAAATTAATCTTTAGAATATTTGTTTACAACAGAGTTCATCACTTGCTTTTATAAGGTCATACACCCTAGACTACCAACTTGGCATTCCATTTTTTTGACAAATCAAGATATTGAAAACCCAAACAAATACCTTCTGTTATAAAACTTGTAAAATAAGTCTTTTTGAGCAAACAGAAGCATTTGTGATTTTTAAGTTTATAAGGGATAAAAACCAAGTTTTACACCCAGAATAGTTCCCCATGTAGGTGGTGTACTATCCCACTTAAGAGCAGGTGTTTAAATCATACTGCCTAGTTTCATATTTGTTCTCTATCTCTTGAGTTTGGCATTAGACAAAATCACAATCAGTCATAATCTCATTAAGCATCAGACTTCTCACCTGTAAATATGTGTAACAGCACCTATTTCAGATAATTGTTCTGAAGATCAGTCATGCTTATACATGTAAAACTATCATGTGCCTAGCATGTAGTACACACAATGTTAGCTATTAATGTTTTGATGCTCAGAGTGAGATCTCATCCCTTTGTCTCTGAGCATCAACCAGCAGGTGTAAGACTGTCCTCTCCAGCCTCAGTCTACAACCACCATCCATTAGCAGGGTCAGCAGGGAGCTTTGAGCCAGATGTGCTCTGAGTAAGATTCCACCCTCAGTGCTTCCATTGCAGGCGTCAATAAGTCACTCCAGAGCTCTGCAGGGCCCCTGGAAAGACCTTGCTACCCCTTGTTATAAGGCCTTGCCACAATTTTATGCCTCAAAACCATTAAGGCAAATTTCATATGCCTTTGATTCCTATTAATTTTATCACCACAAGAAACCCCATATGGCTCTTCACATCCTTCTTTCTGGACCCATGTTCCTTCACCAACGCCTAAAAACACTTCCCCTGTGCCCTCTGGAACTCAAAAGTCAGTCATCAGTAAAATTTTCTAAATCTTTAACTTCTTTCAACCTTCTCTTCACCTCCTTATTCTAACTGAAACTACTTTCCTTGAATCCTTTCCAGGAGGTCACTTTTTTTCTTCCTGACTGCCTCATACCACTCGACCTAGAGGTAGAATAGATGGTCTCCTTAATCTTCAGTGCCTAAAACGCCTCACTTTGTATCTTATATTGACAAACTCTAGCATCTACTCTTTCTCCTCGTTGCAAGTGAACCCCTGTTTTCTCTCACCCTCTCTCATCTTCCTTCATGGGGTCACTGTCATTCTAATACTGTTTCTGTCATAATCCTTGATTTCAATGTCTACACATTATTTTTTCTAGTTTCTCACTTCTTTGCCTTCTTTCCCCTAAGATCTTGTTCTCCAGCCTGTATTAGCCACTTAACTCCCATGATTAAATCCTAGTGTTTATCACTGTCAATATCCATAATCCTTAATACCAATTTCAAGCACCCAACTCTGAACACCTCCTATTTTTCTAGCTCATGCCCCCTCACACCCTAACTCTAACAATTCTTCGATTTCACCTAATCCTACAGTCCATTGGTCATACTGATAAGAACAGAGTAAAGGGACAAAGTAGGTGATTAAATAGATAATCCCACTAAGGGAGCATAAGAAAAATGTATGGGAGACCCCTGTAAGTTAATGATCACTCAAGAAAGCAGGTTTGCCTAACCACAAAACCAAGCAGGCTTCCTTAAAAACAAAACCATGCAATAGTCATGAGACATGCCCTACAACAATAAAACGATGATGGCTTTCTTAAGTTCCCTTTACACCCTGGTCTTTCTTGTCCCACTCCCAAATCACTTTTCTTTCACTCAAAAGAAAGTTCTCTTTCCTATAGGGGAGGGAAAAAAATGACACTTTCAAAATATTTTCAAATGAACCTTATTCTTCATTAGGGCAAAGGCAATGCTTCCTATCTTTGTCCTTGACTTCCAAGAATGGCTGAATGATGGACTTCCCTTTTACCATTTCAACTCAACACCCTTAAAAGTCAACAGCAATGGAAGAGGAATCAAGATGGTGGGGCAGTAGGATGTGGAGCTTACCTCTTCCCACAGATACAGCAAAAACACATCTACAAGTGGAATGATTCACACAGAATATCTACTGAATGCTGGCAGAAGACCTCAGACTTCCAAAAGGGCAAGAAAACTTCCATGTAACTGGGTAGGACAAAAGAAAAAAGAAAAAAAGAGAAGGAATTGGGACAGGACCTGCACCCCAGGGAGGGAGATGTGAAGGAGGAAAGGTTCCCCCACCATGGGAAATCCCCTCAATGGTGGGGAGACCAGCCTGGATGGAGGGGGAGCCATAGAGCCTCGGAGGAGAGTGCAGCAACCAGTTTGTGGAAGGACCTGCACAGATGGTCAGTACCTCTGCCCTGTGCTCCCCAGCCTGGGACGCTTGTATGCTGGTGTGGGCGGGGCTGGGTGCTGAAGGTCGAGCTTCAGATGTCAGACCCAGGGATAGGACCAGGTTAGCTGCATGCAGACAGCCTGAAAAGGTTGGAGAGTGACAACTGAGTGTGCACTCAGAAGAGACCTGGGCCCACCAGAGAGGCAAAACACCACTGTTGGGGGGCACTTGAGAAGACGGGCAGGACTGCCATAGGAGCTTCTTTTCCTACCTGTGGGCTCTCAGGCAACAAGGCACCACTTACACAAGTTCTGGGGGCAGGTGCAAGCTGCTGCCACCATCTTGGGCTCCAGAGACAGACATGGGCCACTGCCACAGCTAGTGGACCGGCTAGCAGGTGCCACTTGCTGTCCTGGCGGGGAGAGTTGCACAGCCCGCCACTACCACTGTGAGACCCGTGGGTGGGCGCCGATTGCTGCCACCACCATATGGGGAGCGCGCACAGGCCATGAGCAGGCACCAATTGCTGTTCCTACTGTCCTGCAAGTAGGTAGGTTATTGCTGCCACTAAGAGACACAAGAGCAGGCGCCATCTGCTGCCCCTACTGTCCTGGGACTGCATGGGCCACTGCTGCCACTGGGAGACCTGGGAGCGGGTGCTGATCAATGTCCCCGCCATACCAGGAGTGTGCACAGGCCACCGTGCCTGCACACGTCATATCAAGAGGATAAGAGCCAGCACACACACTGTGGAAAGAGGCAACAATCATCCAAACTAAAAGCAGCCCCTTGATTCCAGACAAGATGGCAGGGCTACGTAGAAGGACGTGAACTCATCTCCTCTCAGTAAAACACCAAAATTACAACTAACAACTTAATTACCATTGACAAAAAAGACTGGAACCCACCAGAAAAGATACTTCACATCCAAAGACAAAGAAGAAGCCACAACAAGACGGTAGGAGGGGCACTTCCACGATATAAGACAGATTCCATACCCGCCAGCTGGGCAACCCAAAAACTGGAAAATAATTATATTGCAGAGGTTCTCCCACAGGAGTGAGTTCTGAGCCTCATATCAGGCTCCCCAGCCTGAGGGTCTGGCCACAGTAGGAGGAGCCCCCAGAGCATTTGGCTTTGAAGGCCAGTGGGGCTTGAGTGCAGGAGCTCCACAGGACTGGGGGAAACGGAGGTTCCACTTTTGGAGGGTGCACACAAGATTTTACGTGCACTGGGACCCAGCACAAAGCAGTGACTCCATAGGAGCTTGGGCTAGACCTATCTGTGGGTCTTGGAGGGTCTCCTGGTGAGGCATGGGTCAGCTGTGGCTCACTGAGGGCAAGGACACTGGTGGCGGAAGTCCCAAGGAATATTAATCGGCATGAGATTTCCTGGAGGTCTCCATTTTGGCACTGAGACCCGACCCCACCCAACAGCCTGCAGGCTCAAGTGCTGGGATAACTACAGGCCAAACAAACAGCAGGGGGGAACACAGCCCCACCCATCCGCTGACAGGCACCTAAAGTTGTACTGAGCTCACAGCCACCTCTAAATACACCCCTTGACATGGCCCTGCCCACCAGAGGGACAAAACCCAGCACCACCCACCAGTGGGCAGGCACCAGTCCTTCCCACCAGGAACCCTGCACAAGCCTCTGGACCAACGTCACCCACCAGGGGACAGACACCAGAAGCAAGAGGAAATACAATCCTGCAGCCTGCAGAAAGGAGACCACAAACACAGAAAATTAGACAAAGTGAGACGGCAGAGAAATATGTTCCAGACAAAGAAACAGGATAAAACCCCAGAAGAACAACTAAGTGAAGTGGAGATAGGCAATCTACCTGAAAAAGAATTCAGAGTAATGATAGTAAAGATGATCCAATATCTCAGAAAAAGAATGGAGGCACAGACTGAGAAGATGCAAGAAATGTATAACAAAGATCTAGAAGGTTTAAACAATAAACAAACAGATGAATAATACAATAATTGAAATGAAAAACACACTGGAAGGAACCAATGCCAGAATAAATGAGGCAGAAGAAGGAATAAGTGAGCTGAAAAACATAGTGGTGGAAACCACCGCTGCAGAACAGAAAAAAGAAAATAGAATGAAAAGAAATAAGGACAGTCTTAGAGACTACTGGGACAACATTAAACACACAAACATTCACATTATAGGGGTCCCAGAAGGAAGAGAGAGAGAGAAAGGGCCCGAGAATATTTGAAGAGATTATAACCGGAAACTTACCTAACATGAGAAAGGAAACACTCGAATCTAGGAAGGAGAGAGAGTCCCATGCAGGATAAACCCAAGGAGGAACACGTCAAGACACGTATTAATCAAACTGACAAAAATTAAAGACAAAAAAATATTGAGAGTAACAAGGGAAAAGCAACAAATTACAAGGGAATCTCCATAAGGTTATCAGCTGAATTTTCAGCAGAAACCCTGCAGGCCAGAAGGGAGTGGCACAATATATTTAAAGTGATGAAAGGGAAAAACCTAAAACCAAGAATACTCTACCCAGCAAGGCTCTCATTCAGATTTGATGGAGAAATCAAAAGCTTTACAGAAAAGCAAAAGCTAAGAGAATTCAGCACCACCAAACCAGCTTTACAACAAATGCTAAAGCAATTTCTCTAGGAGGAAAAGAAAAGGCTACAACTAAAAACAAGAAAATTACAAATGAAAAAGCTCACCAGTAAAGGCAAACAAAGTAAAGGTATGAAATCATCTGCACACAAATATGATATCAAAACCAGCAATCATGAGAAGAGGAGAGTACAAATGCAGGATATTGGAAATACATTTGAAATTAAGAGATTACCAACTTAAAACTATCTTGTATCTATACAGACTGCTATATCAAAACTTCATGGGAATGCAAACCTAAAATCTACAATAGATACACACACACAAAAGAAAAACCCATCCAAACACAACACTAGAGATAGTCATCAAATCAAGAGAGGAAGGGAAGAGAAAAGACCTACAAAAGCACATCCAAAACAATTAACAAAATGGCAATAAGAACATACATATCAATAATTACCTTAAATGTAAACGGATTAAGTGCTCCAACCAAGAGATATAGAATGGCTGAATGGATACAAAAACAAGACCCGTATATTTACTGTCTACAAGAGACCCACTTCAGATCTTAGGGACACATACGGACTGAAAGTAAGGGGATGGAAAAAATGTGTTCCATGCAAATGGAAATCAAAACAAAGTTGGAGTAACAATACTCATATGTTTACTCATAAAGTAAACAATATTTTTTTAAATAAAGACTTACAAGAGAAAAAGAATAATGATTAAGGGATCAATCCAAGAAGAAGATATAACAAATGTAAATATATATGCACCCAACATAGGAGCACTTCAACATAAGGCAAATGCTAACAGCCATAAAAGGAGAAAATCGATAGTAACACAATAATAGTGGGAGATTTAACACCCCACTTTCATCAACAGACAGGTCATCCAGACAGAAAAATCAATAAGGAAACACAGGCCTTAAATGACACATAAGACCAGATGGTCTTAACTGATATTTATAGAACATTCCATCCGAAAGCAGCAGAATATAATTCGTCTCAAGTGCACATGGAACATTCTCCAGAATAGGTCACATCTGTGCTACAAGTCAAGCCTCAGGAAATGTAAGAAAATTGAAACCATATCAACTATCTTTTCCGACAACAACACTGAGATTAGAAATCAATCAGAAGGAAGAAAAATATAAAAACCACAGACACATGGAGGCTAAACAATATGTTACTGAACAAGCAATGGGTCACTGAAGAAATCAAAGAGGAAATCACAAAATACCTAGAGACAAATGGTAATGAAAACACAACAAACCAAAACCTAATCATGGGATGCAGCAAAAGCAGTTCTAAGAGGAAAGTTTATAGCAGTACAATCTTACCTCAGGAAACAAGAAAAATTTCAAATAAACAACCTAAACTTACACCTAAACCAACTAGAGAAATAAGAACAAACAAAACCCAAAGTTAGTTAAGGAAAGAAATCATAAAGACCAGAGCAGAAATAAATGAAATAGAGACATAGCAAAGATCAATGAAACTAAAAGCTGGTTCTTTGAAAAGATAAACAAAATTGATAAACCTTTAGCCAGACTCATCAAGAAAAAACGGGAGAGATCTCAAATCAATAAAATTAGAAATGAAAAAGGAGAAGTTACAACTTACACCATAGAAATACAAAGGATCATAAGAGACTTTTATAAGCAACTATATGCCAATAAAATGGACAATGTAGAAGAAATGGACAAATTCTTAGAAAGGTACACCTTTCCAAGACTGAACCAGGAAGAAATAGAAAACATGAACAGACCAATCACAAACACTGAAATTAAAACTGTGATTAAAAAATTTCCAACAAACCCAAGTCCAGGACCAGATGGCTTCACAGGCAAATTCTATCAAACATTTAGAGAAGAGTTAACACCTATCCATTTGGAACTCCTCGCACAGGAAGGAACACTCCCATTCTATGAGGCCACCAATATGCTGATATCAAAACAAAACAAATATACCACAAAAAAAGAGAATTACAGGCCAATATCACTAACGAAAATAGAGGCAAACATCTTCAACTAAGTGCCAGCAAACAACTCCAACAATTTGGTGAAAGGATCATACACCACACTCAACTGGGATTTTTCCCACTGATGTAAGGATTCTTCAGTAGCTGAAAATCAATCAGCGTGATATACCACATTAACAAATTGAAGAATAAAAACTGTACAATCATGTCAATTGAGGCAGAAAAAGCTTTTGACAAAATTCAGCATCCAGTTATAATAAAAAGTCTCCGGAAAGCGGGCATAGAGGGAATCTAACTCTACATAATAAAACGCCATATATGACAAACCCACAGCTAACATCATTCTCAATGGTGAAAAGCTGAAAGCATTTTCTCTAAGATCAGGAATGAGACAAGGATGTCCACTCTCACCACTTTTATTCATAGTTTTGGAAGTCCTAGCCGTGGAAATTGACAAGAAATAAAAGGAAACCAAATTGGGAAAGAAGAAGTAACACTTTCATTGTTTGAAAATGACATGATACTATACAGAGAAAATCCTAAAGACACTACCAAAAAACTACTAGAGCTCAGTGAATTTGGTAAAGATGCAGGATACAAAATTAATACACAGAAATCTCTTGCATCCCTATACGTTAACAAGAAAAGATCAGAAAGAAAAATTAAGGAGACAATCCTACTTACCATCACATAAAAAAGAATAAAATACCTAGGAATAAGCCTACCTAAGGAGGCAAAAAACCTGTACTCCTGAAACTATAAGACGTTGATGAAAGGAACTGAAGATGACAGAAACAGATGGAAAGATATACCATATTCTTGGATTGGAAGAATCAATATTGTCAAAATGACTATACTACCCAATCCATAAGGCAATCCATAGATACAATGCTATCCCTATCAAATTACCAATAGCATTTTTCACAGAACTAGAACAAAATTTTAAAATTTGCCTGGGAACACAAAAGACCCCAAATAGCCAAAACAATCTTAAGCAGAACAGAGTTGTAGGAATCACTGACTTCAGGCTATACTACAAAGCTACAGTCATAAGAACAGTATGGTACCGGCACAAAAACAGACACAGAGATTAATGGAATAGGATAGAAAGCCCAGAAATAACCCCCTGCACTTATGGTCAATCAATCTATTACAAAGGAAGCAAGAATATACAGTGGTTTTTCAAAGACAGTCCCTTCAATAAGTGGTGCTGGGAAAACTGGACAGCTACATATAAAAGAATGAATTTAGGAGTCTTCCAGGAAGACGGTGGAAGAGTAAGATGCGGAGATCACCTTCCTCCCCACAGATACACCAGAAATACATCTACACGTGAACAACTACAGAACACCTACTGAACGCTGGCAGAAGACCTCCCAAAAGGCAAGAAACTCCCCACGTACAGGATAAAAGAAAAAAGAATAAACAGAGACAAAAGGATAGGGATGGGACCTGCACCAGTGGGAGGGAACTGTGAAGGAGGAAAGGTTTCCACACACTAGGAAGCTCCTCCGCGGGTGGAGACTGTGGGAGGCAGAGGGGGAAAGCTTCAGAGCCACAGAGGAGAGCACAGCAACAGGGGTGTGGAGGGCGAAGCGGAGAGATTCCCACACAGAGGATCGGTGCCGACTGGCATTCACCAGCTCGAGAGGCTTGTCTGCTCACCTGGGGTGGGCGGGGCTGGGAGCTGAGGCTCGGGCTTCGGTCGGAGCGCTGGGAGAGGACTGGGGTTGGCGGCGTGAACACAGACTGCAGGGGGTTAGTGCGCCATGGCTAGCTGGGAGGGAGTCTGGGGAAAAGTCTGGACCTGCCAAAGAGGCAAGAAACTTTTTCTTCCCTATTTGTTTCCTGGTGCGCTAGGAGAGGGAATTAAGAGTGCTGCTTAAAGGAGCTCCAGAGACGGCTGCGAGCTGCAGCTAGAAGCGCGGACCCCAGAGACGGGCATAAGACGCTAAGGCTGTTGCTGCCGCCACCAAGAAGCCTGTGTGCGAGCACAGGTCACTATCCACACCCTGCTTCAGGGGAGCCTGTGCAGCCCGCCACTGCCAGGATCCCGGGAACCAGGGACAACTTCCCCGGGAGAACGCACGGTGTGCCTCAGGCTGCTGCAACGTCACGCCGGCCTGTGCCGCCACAGGCTCGCCCCGCACTCCGTACACCTCCCTGACTCCAGCCTGAGCAAGCCAGAGTCCCCGAAGCAGCTGCCCCTTTAACCCCATACTGTCTGAGCGAAGAACAGACGCCTTCTGGAGACCTACACACAGAGGCAGGGCCAAATCCAAAGCTGAGCCCTGGGAGCTGTGAGAACAAAGAAGAGAAAAGGAAACCTCACCCAGCAGCCTCAGAAGCATCGGATTAAAGCTCCACAATCAACGTGATGTACCCTGCATCTGTGGAATACCTGAATAGACAACGAATAATCCCAAATTGAGGAGGTGGGCTTTGAGAGCAACATTTATGATTTTTTCCCCTTTTCCTCTTTTTGTGACTGTGTATGTGTATGCTTCTGTGTGAGATTTTGTCTGTATAGCTTTGCTTCCACCATTTGTCCTAGGGTTCTACCCATCCATTTTTTTATTTTATTTTTCTTAATAATTATTTTTATTTTAATAACTTAATTTTATTTTAGCTTATTTTATTTTACTTTATCTTCTTTCTTTTGTTCTTTCCTTCCTTCCCTCCTTTAGACAACGAATCATCCCAATTTGAGGAGGTGGACTTTAAGAGCAAGATTTATGATTTTTTCCCCTTTTCCTCTTTTTGTGAGTCTGTATGTGCATGTGTATGTGCATGCCTCTGTGTGAGATTTTGTCTGTATAGCTTTGCTTTCACCATTTGTCCTAGGGTTCTATATGACCATTTTTTAAAAAAAAAAATTTTCTTAATTATTTTTTATTTTAATAACTTTATTTAATTTTATCTTACTTTATTTTATTTTACTTTATCTTCTTTTTTTTCTTTCTTCCTTCCTTCCCTCCTTCCTTCCTTCCTCCCTCCCTCCCTCCCTCCTTTCTTTCTTTCTTTCCTTCCTTCTTTCTTTCTACTTCTACTAATTCTTTCTTTCTACTTTTTCTCCCTTTTATTCTGAGCCGTGTGGGTGAAAGGCTCTTGGTGCTGCAGCCAGGAGTCGGTGCTGTGCCTCTGAGGTGGGAGAGCCAACTTCAGGACACTGGTCCACAAGAGACCTCCCAGCTCTACATAATATCAAATGGCGAAAATCTCCCAGAGATCTCCATCTCAACACCAGCACCCAGCTTCACTCAGTGACCAGCAAGCTACAGTGCTGGACACCCTATGCCAAATAACTAGCAAGACAGGAACACAACCCCACCCATTAGCAGAGAGGCTGCCTAAAATCATAATAAGTCCACAGACACCACAAAACACACTAAGAGATGTGGACTTGCCCACGAGAAAGACAAGATCCAGCCTCATCCACCAGAACACAGGCACTAGTCCCCTCCACCAGGAAGACTACACAACCCACTGAACCAACCTTAGCCACTGGGACAGACACCAAAAACAACGGGAACTACGAACCTGCAGCCTGCAAAAAGGAGACCCCAAACACAGTAAGATAAGTAAAATGAGAAGGCAGAAAAACACACAGCAATTGAAGGAGCAAGATAAAAACCCACCAGACCTAACAAATGAAGAGGAAATAGGCAGTCTACCTGAAAAAGAATTCAGAATAATGATAGTAAAGATGATCCAAAATCTTGGAAATAGAATAGACAAAATGCAAGAAACATTTAACAAGGACCTGGAAGAACTGAAGTTGAAACAAGCAATGATGAACAACACAATAAATGAAATTAAAAATACTCTAGATAGGATCAATAGCAGAATAACTGAGGGAGAAGAACAGATAAGTGACCTGAAAGATAAAATAGTGGAAATAACTACTGCAGAGCAGAATAAAGAAAAAAGAATCAAAAGAAATGAGGACAGTCTCACAGACTTCTGGGACAATATTAAATGCACCAACATTCGAATTATAGGGGTTCCAGAAGAAGAAGAGAAAAAGAAAGGGACTGAAAAAATATTTGAAGAGATTATAGTTGAAAACTTCCCTAATATGGGAAAGGAAATAGTTAATCAAGTCCAGGAAGCACAGAGGGTCCCATACAGCATAAATCAAAGGAGAAACACGCCAAGACACATATTAATCAAACTGTCAAAAATTAAATACAAAGAAAACATATTAAAAGCAGCAAGGGAAAAACAACAAGTAACACACAAGGGAATCCCCATAAGGTTAACCGCTCATCTTTCAGCAGAAATTCTGCAAGCCAGAAGGGACTGGCAGGACATATTTAAAGTGATGAAGGAGAAAAGTCTGCAACCAAGATTACCCAGCAAGGATCTCCTATAGATTTGTTGGAGAAATTAAAACCTTTACAGACAAGAAAAAGCTGAGAGAGTTCAGCACCACCAAACCAGCTTTACAACAAATGCTAAAGGATCTTCTCTAGGCAAGAAAAACAAGAGAAGGAAAAGACCTACAATAACGAACCCATAACAATTAAGAAAATGGGAAGAGGAACATACATATCGATAATTACCTTAAATGTAAATGGACTAAATACTCCCACCAAAAGACACAGATTGGCGGAATGCATACAAAAACAAGACCCATATATATGCTGTCTACAAGAGACCCACCTCAGACCTAGAGACACATACAGACTGAAAGTAAGGGAATGGAAAAAGATATTCCATGCAAGTGGAAAGCAAAAGAAAGCTGGAGTAGCAATTCTCATACCACACAAAATAGACTTGAAAATAAAGACTATTATAAGAGACAAAGAAAGACACTACATAATGATCAAGGGATTAACCAAGAAGAAGATATAACAATTGTAAATATTTATGCACCCAACATAGGAGCACCTCAATACATAAGGGAAGTACTAACAGCCATAAAAGGGGAAATTGACAGTACCAAATTCATAGTAGGGGACTTTAACACCCCACTTTCAACAATGGACAGATCATCCAAAATGAAAATAAATAAGGAATATTTATTCCTTATTTACATATATAATATATATATATATTATATAAATAAGAAAACACAAATAAGATGGATTTAATTGATATTTATAGGACATTCCATACAAAAACAACAGAATACACATTTTTCTCAAGGGGTCATGGAACATTGTCCAGAATAGATCATATCTTGGAACAAATCAAGCATTGGAAAATTAAAGAAAATTGAAATTGTATCAAGAATGTTTCCGACCACAACACTATGAGACTAGATACCAATTACAGGAAAAGATCTGTAAAAAATACAAACACAAGGAGGCAAAACAATACATTACTTAATAACAAAATGATCACTGAAGAAATCAAAGAATAAATAAAAAAATACCTAGAAACAAATGACAATGGAGACACGACGACCCAAAACCTATGGGATGCAGCAAAAGCAGTTCTAAGTGGGAAATTCATTGCAATACAAGCCCACTTAAAGAAACAGGAAACATCTCGAATAAACAACCTAACCTTGCACCAAAAGCAACTAGAGAAAGAAGGACAAAAAACCCCCCAACCTTAGCAGAAGGAAAAAAATCATAAAAAAAAGATTAGAAACAACTGAAAAAGAAATGAAGGAAACGATAGCAAAGATCAATAAAACTATAAGCT
>NW_020837999.1:8053625-8107348 GCF_003676395.1 Aethalodelphis obliquidens | reverse complement strand
GAATAAAGACACAGACCTACTAGAGAACGGACTTGAGGAGACGGGGAAGGGTGAGCTGTGCCAAAGTGAGAGAGAGGCATGGACATATATACACTACCAAACGTAAGGTAGATAGCTAGTGGGAAGCAGCCGCATAGCACAGGGAGATCAGCTCGGTGCTTTGTGACCACCTGCAGGGGTGGGATAGGGAGGGTGGGAGGGAGGGAGACGCAAGAGGGAAGAGATATGGGAACATATGTATACGTATAAGTGATTCACTTTGTTATAAAGCAGAAACCAACACACCATTGTAAAGCAATTATATCCCAATAAAGATGTAAAAACAAATTGAAAATAAAACTACCATATGATAAAAAAAAGAATGAATTTAGAATGTTGTCTAACACCTTACACAAAACTAAACTCAAAATGGATTATAGACCTAAATGTAAGAGCAGATACTATAAAACTTGTAGATGAAAACATAGGCAGAACACTGTGACATAAATCACAGCAATATATTTTGAATCCATCTCCTAGGGTAATGGAAACAAATGCAAAAAACTAATGGGACCTTATTACACTTAAGAACTTTTGCATAGCAAAGGAAACCATAAAAAAAGTTAAAAGACAACGTAAGGAATGGGAGAAAATATTTGCAAATGATGCCACCAACACGGGATTAATTTCCAAAATATACAAAAGAGCTCATACAGCTCAATATCAAAGAACAAAACGACCTAGTCAAAAAATGGGCACAAGACCTAAATAGACATTTTCCAAAGAAGACTCCCAGATGGCCAATAGGCAACTGAAAAGATCCTCAATATTGCTAATTATTAAGAGAAATGTAAATGAAAACCACAATGAGGTATCACCTCACACTGATCAGAACGGCCATCATTAAACAGTCTATAAATAATCAATGCTGGAGTGGGTGTGGAGAAATACGAAACCTCCTACACTGTTGGTGGGACTGTAAATATATATATATATTATATATATAATATATATAATGAAATATTACTCAGTCATAAAAGAGAATGAAATAATGCCATTTGCAGCAACAAGGATGGACCTAGAGATTATCATATTAAGTGAAGGAAGTCAAATAGAGAAAGGCAAATGTCATATGATATCACTTAAATGTGAAATGTAAAAAATGATACAAATAAACCTATAGAAAACATAAGTAGACTCACAGACGTAGAGAGAGGGATAAACTGTGAATCTGGGATTAAGGGATACACACTACTATACATAAAATAGATCAACAAGGACCTACTTATAACACAGGGAACTATATTCAATATCTTGTAATAACCTATAATGGAAAAGAGTCTGAAAAAGAATATATGTATAAATGAATCACTGGTCTATACACCTGAAACTAACATAACATTGTAAATCAACTATACTTCAATAAAAGAATAAAAAAAAGGATATATGAGTCCTTTCAAAGAGGTATTTTATTCAACGAGGTAAAATAAGTATTTTTTGATCATCATGTATTAGGGATGGACTGCCACAACCCTTAACTGTAAGGCATAAGGAAGTTTACACAGTCTAATTCTAAGAACCATGCAGCATTTAGGAGAAATGAACAGTGTTTTTATCACTGGTGAAGAAAAGTCTGCTCTCCCCAGGAGCAGGCAATCAGAATTCTTACTTATTGGGGTTTATGGAACTTTAAAAGAACAAGTACAAAAATGACTCAAAATCCCCACATGAAAAAGAATATTGATTTGAGGGGGCATGAGATGCTAATGTGTATCACATCAAAGAGACTCTGCTTAAAAATAACAACTAGTAGCACAGCAGAGAACGGAAATTGTGGCTCTTCTTTTCTCCCCCAAGAGTCTCTGATCTCCCCCTACAGCCCCATAGTACCCTTCACATGTATTGCATGAGCCCCACTAGGGTTTTGCTAGCTCTGATCTGCATGTTTCTGTGAATCCCAGATTGACCAAGTTTATCAAGTCACTCAGAAATACCTTAAATATTTACCACAGGGCCATATTGCCTATCCCAGGCTAGACCTGGCCATTGTTTGCCTAATTATAGTTATAGCAAATAGATAAACCTGGGCATTTTAGTGTTTACTCTTTTTTTTTTTCCTATAGTATAGATCAGTTTAGAGCTATCTCTAACAGCTATTTGATTGTAAAAATAGGTAAGCCTCTTTGTATGTTATCAGGAATGAGAGTCTGAACCTGGTACTAACGAGCTCAGTTTTAGTCAATTCTAGGGTGACTCTGTAAAGTAATTCAGAGACTATTATTTACAGTAAGGAAATGATCAATTCATCTGTCTTTGAAAAGTGGCTGTGGGTATTTCCATTCTGCGATATTCATGAAAGAGGAGTCATAACTAAAAGACAATTAAATGAAATTTAAGGAAATGATTTGCCCTCAAGACTTCTACTGAGGAACATTAATTGCTAATATATTTCATACTTCCTACAAGAGGAATTACAGATGCACAAACTTCCACTGGTAATTAGATGGACTAATTCCCCCCACACCTGTAATCTACTGACTTTCATCACAAGTTTTATAGGTCTAGGGCTCTTTCTGTGGAATCGAATAACTTAACTGATTTATTACCCTTAGCTCAAAAAGGACCCATTAGAGGGTCCTTTATTGCCTGACCCATTTCAAAACTTTTCCTGAGTAGCACAGCATCCAGTTCTTTAAAATCTTCATAATCCAAGAATACACTCTCCTAACATAAGGAACCCTTTGGAAGGGCCAAGCAGACCCTATCCAGGTGCTGCTGGGCTGTGTCAAGTCTTGTTTCATTTTCTTTCATGGTGTGGCCTGAGAAGAAAAGGTCAGGTCTACCTGACCTCCTACCTTAGTCTGGGCCTTCTCCAGTCTCCCATGGGCACAGCTTGGACAAGTCCACGTGGGCATCCACACACTTGCTTGTGCACGTACATGTACCTTCCAGGAAACAAACCTCATAACTTTCAGATGAAGGTTAAGTATACATTTAGAAAAAGTTCTAACAACCTTCATCCCTCCACTTATTCCTCTATTCTAACATTTGACCATAGTAGCATAATGACAACAATTTACTTAGACATCTGTGTCTCCTCTTCCTCACTAGAACTGTGAGGTTTCTGCGATTGAAGTCTTAGAGTAATGCCAAAGGATATGCCTAGTTCAGTTACAAATCTTAACTAATGTTTTCCTAATTAAGATCTCTGTCTGAAACATCTTCATTTGGGTTACTTTGCAATTCTGAAGCTCCCCCAAGAACAAATGCAAAGGCTAACGGCAGGGCTGTTTTGTTTTGTTTTGTTTTGTTTTTGCTGTGCGCGGGCCTCTCACGCCTGTGGAGCACAGGCTCCGGACGCGCAGGCTCAGCGGCCGTGGCTCACGGGCCCAGCCGCTCCGCGGCATGTGGGATATTCCCGGACCGGGGCACAAACCCGCGTCCCCTGCATAGGCAGGCGGACTCTCAACCACTGCGCCACCAGGGAAGCCCAGGCAGGGCTGTTTTAACACAGCCCCTAATCTTAGGAACCTCATAGTCTAGTGAGCAGGGGTAGACAGAGAAATGCAAACAAACAGCCATTAATATAATATCATGTTTAAGTGCTCTAGTAGTGGCATGATGAAAAGCTGTAGGCACACGGAGGGTATACCACTGCCTGGGCAGAGCAGATTTCAGAGAGAAATGTCTTTGCCTTTTGAGCTGTGTCTGCAAGAATGAGTAGGAGTTTACCAGGCAATGGAAGCAGTGGTGGTAGACAGTGTTGGGGAAGGGTAGGAATTAAGACTGGCCGTCAGGTGGGCATTTCATCCACAAAAAGCCCTAAAAAGCCTAGAGGCATAAAGTGCAACAAGCTTCATAACCACAGCTGGTCACTAATCAGATGGATTTCAATTTCTCTCCCAGGGTAAAGATCATCAGATTCTTACCTGTACTCTTGGCTTTCTTTCGTGATATGAAGATGCCTTTACTGAACCATCATTATGAGCTTTTCTGCTCATGGAGATTAATTAGTAGGTGTGGGACCTCCAAATACCGTCTCTCCTCTGTTGTTACCAAACCAAACTTGGGTCCGCTTGCCTGCCACAGTAAAGCCAATCTCCAGACCACAGGTTGCGGTGAAGGAAAATGCAGTGTTGATTGCAGGGTTCCACGCAAGGAGTTCAGCGCAGCTAGTGCTCAAAAAGCCCAAACTCCCGGATGGCTTTCAGTAAGGCATTTTTAAAGGCAAATTGAGGGAGGGGCGTCACGGACATGTGATCAGCTCATGCATAGTTCTCTGATTGGTTGATGGTGAGGTAACAGGGCAGAGTCAAAGGGGTTAACATCATCAATCCTTAGGTGCCAGTAGGTCTGGCGCCTACGTGCTTATGATCATTGAGTAGTTAATTTCTTCCATCTGGTGGTGGATTTGGCCTCTGTAAAACAACTCAGGAAATGTGCGTCAGATACTGTTACCTAGGTACTTCAGAGATGAGCTAAAGCAGAGGATATGGGGGAGGGGGTCTGTCCTGGGAAGGCCCCATAGGGTCCTGCTCAGTTACATTGTTGCTGTAGGCTTATGTTTGAGATGATGACCAGCTGGGATTAAGAAAGTAGGCTTTGCTGTGATAGTGGATCCTTATGGGCCTTTATCGGTTCTCTTCTGGGCTAATCAACTGAATTAACATATATCTATACCCTATGGGCAACCCAGGCATTTTTAATCCCTTTCAGGCAAGGGGTAGGGAAAAGCGAGTCACTTCCTCATATTCTTCATTGCTTTTCTCCATGGAGGCCAAAGAAAAAAAAATTCCAAAGTAAAATAAGAAAAAAATCTTAATTTTTAAATAGTAATTGGCATGGAAAAAAACTAAAGACACAAAATGACCAGGAAGATTGAGTTCAGAAGTCTGGATCATGGACCAGATCAATCCTGATAGGTATTTATTTCAGGAAAATTTCCCTCTTCCATAATGACACTCCCTTGCAGAAAAAATATTTCACATCAAAGAGGTGACTCACCTGGAAGAATTATTTTTCTTGAGCAGCTCAAGATTGAAGACACATGTGGGACCCATTTCCCCTTATTCCAAAGGTTTCTTCAATGGTGGCTCCAGGTGAGTAAGGGGACGTGTGGTATTGAATTTGAATCTCTCTGCCCAGGGATCTGAGGGATCTCCCAGGGCCCCTAGCCTTTGGAAAGCACTGGTCTTGGATGGAAGTTCTTCATCTGGGTTTAGAGAAGGAGTCTGAGGAACCTGAAATTCTGTGCAAAATTTTGAGTTTATTCTTATTTGTCTTTGTCTTTTGTCAATTTCTCAAAGGAGTCTGTCACTCTCAAGCATGTTTAAAACCCCAAGTTTGATACAATGTTTTAAGTCCTTCCTTCCCCCCACCCCACCTTTTTTTTTGCGGGGGTTGGGGGGGTTGGTGGTGGGAACAAAAACTGGTGGAGCTTCCCTTTGATGTTACATCACATCTCCCTAAAGAGAGATCTGAAGGAACCAGGAAAAATCACTTCAGAACCCTTTTAACCTGGCTGCTTTCAAAATTCTGGCAATAACTCACGAATTATCCTAATGAGCAAGAAATGGGGAGACAACATCTACAGAGGCCCATATTTCTATACTAGCTTGGATACAAACTGAACCCGTACAGAAGCGGGAGGTTTTGTGCACGAACACAGAAGAGTGACACAAATAAGTATGACTCTGAAAAGAAAGGCCAAAGCAAAGAGGAAACCATGAGGCAAAGCTTGCAAAAGTGCAACATCAAACTGCAATGACCTCTTTTTTTTCCCTAAAGGACGATAAACAAACGAGATCAGGACACCAGCAACAAGTGACATAGCTCACTGGTGGCAGAGAGCCGGCAGAAAAGCTGTGTCTTGTCTCAGCCTGGGGAGGTAAGAAAAGACGTCCCTACACAGGGGAGAGTATGGCTCTCAAACTGGTTCAATGGGCAAAATACCTGATGATTTTTATCAGCAAGAAAGATGATAATCTAGGTTACAATTTCTGATTCAGATCTGTAGGGCCAAAGTATTTCAAAATTTAAAAATGTTTTCATTTTAGAAAGGTAACATAGTACATATTTTGCTATGAGGTGACATCCCCAGTCTGGATCAGGTTTCCATGATCAAACTAATATTTGATCAAAATTCACATTTTGACGGTTCTATGAATATTCACACTAGTGGGAAAAGAGACTCTGTACAAAGACTTTATATATCGACTCTAAATAGCCTCATGGCAGTTCAGGTCAAATATTGTCACCGAATGAATTCAATTTAGGGCCCACTGCCAAGTGAGTTATGAAAAACTTCCAGTTTTCAGGCCTTTATGGAAGAAGGATTGTAGATCTGTATTTTATATATATATATATATATATATACACACATATATATATATCTCCGCACATATATATACACAGATCTCTGCAACTCAACAAATAAAGTATTTTCTAGAAACCATGCACACACCACCTATTAATAAAATCATATCATCCAGATATTGAAATATAGTTTCAGTAATATCCAGAATAAATTCAATTGAACAATTTTTAAAATATTGAGGACATGTGTTTCTCTCAGATGTCTCCCACTCCTAGTTTCCATTTCTTGAGAGTTACAAATTGTCTCCACATTCAAAGCTGCAAGTTTTGACTATTCTAGAATGAAATTAGTCTGAGCACGGTGAATGTGATATAATAAAAAAATAAATGTTTGGTCTTATCCCAGGTTCCTGGCATACAGCTCCTAAACCTTTGGAATCTCTGGAATGATAAGAGTATCTTTTGTATGCTGATGAGGTGACTCTGGCTAGGGTTCCCTAGGTAGCTTCAGGATGGGGGCTGGTGCCAGAAAGACAACCCCCAATCTCTGGGGAGGGTGGAGGGGCTGGAGATTGAATTAATCACCAGTGGTCAGTGATTTACTTAGTCACACCTGTGTAATGAAACCTCCATAAAAACCCCTAAACAACGGAGTTTGGAGAGCTTGCAGGTTGGTAAACACATCAAGGTGCTAGGAGGGTGGTGTAACCTGACACGGCATGGAAGCTTGAACCCCTGATTTATAGCCAGTCAGTCAGAAGTATGGGAGACCCAGGACTTTTGACTGACACCTGAAGTCGGGGGCAGTCTGTGGGATGGAGACCTTAAACTGTGAGGCACTCTGGGAAGTTAGTGTCAGAATTTAACCGAATTGTTGAACACCCAGTTGGTGTCTGGAGATTCAGAGAATTGCTTGTTGGTGTTAGAAAATACCCCAGAGTGAGACTTTCATCGTAGTGATTCTCAAACCATGTTCCCATGGGACAGTAGTGTGTGTGGAGCTGACTGAGGTCCTTTGTGGTGGTTATTGAATAATGATATTCTTTAAAATTTGCTGAAAAAAAGTGCAGAGGTTCTCAAATTATGCTTCATGAAAGCAAAATTCAGAGATACATTTAACGCCCAGTCAGAGAGGCACATTCCGTGCCTGACCTGATATGAAACAACACCTGACTCTATACCAAAGGACTCTGCTCAGCACCAGAGATCCAGGTTGTCTGTCTCCAAGACCAGTAAGAAACCCAAGTAGATTTTGGTTCCGATCTTGACCTGGCTATTTACAAACTTTTTCACCATGGGCAAATGACCATTTCTAAGCCTCGGTTTTCTTTTCTTTTATCTACTTTATCTATCTATCTATCTTTCTCTTTCTCTCTCTGTCTTTCTCTTCTCTTTCTTTCACCAATTATTACCCGCTATCATCTATCATTTCCATCTATCTATGGTAGACAAACTATTCATCAATATCTATTTCCTTTTACTTCTATGCATTTAGGACGATCACGCACACACTCATACACAGCTACACATGACCTGCTCTGGCCAGTGAAAAATGAGGAGAGGTGATGACCTGTGTCCCTTCCAGCAGAAGTACTGAAGAGCTGGTGCCAGTGTTCCATCTTTCCTTCTCCCTGGTGCTGTGATTGACAGCGTAGGTGGTGATGCCTCAGCTGACCAAAGTCCCTGAATGAAGACATGATGGAGCCCAGCCACTGTGGACTCATGCTGTTGTGTGAGGCCAGTGAGATTTGGGGAGTGTTTGTTGCTTAACCTAACTTAACATGACTAATACATCATCTTGCCTTGTTCCAAAAAGAAGTTAAAGTAGCTTAAAGAGAAATAGAGCACAATAGGATAAAAAAGTAACTGAGTAAATTAAGGATAACATATATTAAATTTGCCTCACAGAATTATTGGGAGAAGACATATATTCATCAGTGATTGATAGTAGATGTAACAATATGAGACTTCAGCTCATTTTTATGTATGGATCTTTCTGTATGATAGTCCCTCCCCACCCCAGATACCTCTTTCACTTTCTATTATGCTCAGGGAGCCCTTCCTTGACCAACTTACTTACGATTACAAGCCAGTTTCCTCCACCCCACACTCATTATCACCTTAGCTTACTTATTTTTTTCCGTTGTACTTATCACCATCTACCATACTACGTCTTTTATTTATTTGTTTGATATCTTCTCCTACACTAGAATGGAAGCTCCATGAGGGCAGGGGCCTTTATCTGTTTTGTGCACTGCTGTATGCTCAGTACCGAGCTTGACATATAGAGTCAGTGCTCTTTTTGAATGAGTTATGAATTAATAAATTGACTCGATAGGAGTTTCCAGAATCCTTACTGCAGATACCCAAGTGGGGAAAATAGCCAATTTCCTGGCACTCTAGACTTTGGGAGAGCAAGACATACCTACCACACTGAGAAATGTCTTCTCCACGACACTATCCTTGACCCTGATCTGCCCATCTTTACCTTCCCTGTCTCCTCCCTTTTCAGTATTCTGGTTGTGAAATATGCTACCCACTAGGCAGACTTCAACAGCAGTAATAATGAGAAGTGAAATTAAATAATGGTTAGTATTCATTGAGTGCTTCTGATGTGCTAGCTTCAAGGCTGAGTACATCCCATTCATAATATAATTCGAATTTCAAAAACTCTGAAGTCAGTACTATTATTTTCCTTATTTTAAAGATGAAGAGATTGAGGCTTAAAGATGCTAAATAATATGCTTAAGGCCACATTCTGTATAAGTGGTAGTGTATGTGACTCAGTTACCTTTTGTTCTGTAACAAGCCACCCAAAACACAGGGGCTTAAAACAATTTACTAATATTTATCCTGGTTCTGTGGGTTGAAAGGGTTCAGCTGGATGGGTCTCTCTTGGAGCCTCTCGTACGATGGACATGTTTGTATGGAGCTAGATGGGTTCTGGCCTGGGTGTCCAGATGGCTTTCACATGTCTGGCATCTCAGATGGGATATCTAGAACACTTGGGGACTCTCTCTGTGTACATGGCCTCTCCCCATTGTTAGCTTGGGCTTCCTCACAGCACTGAAGCCTCAGAGGAGTCCGACTTTTTGTGTGGTGACTAGCTTCTTATGAATTGTCCTTAGAAGCCACACAAGTGTTGCTTCCATCACATTCTATTCGTTACACAGGACCAGCTCAGATGCACTGTGGGAGGTCATAACTACTGGGAGGCATGGGCCATTGGGAGATTATTTTGGAGACTTGGATCATGTTGGAATTTTTAAACCAGACGTTCTGAACTCAGGCTAGAGGCTGCAAACTCATTTATCTAGATGGGACAGCAGGTGACACGTGAGGAAGGAAGCCCTCACAAGACAATTGAGACTGGAGAAGAACCCGGTGAACTTGAGAGCACAGGTCTTACTAAGAGGCTACCTGCTATCAGCACAAGCTGACTTTGCCTGGAAAGACTACAGGCCCCATATTACTGCACCCTCTGATTTTTAAAGGGAAGCTAGAAATCTAGGTTTTATTTTTAAATGAAATACCTTAATTTAGATACTTTTCCCATATAGGCCATTACGGAGTATTGAGTAGAGTTCCCTATGCTACACAGTAGGTCATTATTAGTTATCTATTTTATATATAGTATGTATATGTCCAAGAGTAGATATATATATGTGTATAACTCATTCACTTTGCTGTACACCTGAAACTAACACAACATTGTAAATCAACTATACTCCAATAAAAATTTTTTAAAATACCCTAATTTAAAAAGCACAGTATAGGTCAAGCAAAACACTCTTGTGTTTGGTCCAAGGGCTGCCAGTTTTTTTAAAACTGGTCCTTGTTGGTCATCTATTTTAAATATAGTAGTGTGTATATGTCGATCTCAATATAGTAGTGTGTATATGTCGATCTCAAACTCCCAATTTATCCCTCCCCCCACAAAGGTTTCTCCTTTGGTAACCATAAGTTTGTTTTCTAAGTCCGTGACTCTGTTTCTGTTTTGTAAGTAAGTTCATTTTTATCATGTTTTTAGATTCCATATACAAGCGATATCATATGATATTTATCTTTCTCTGTTGACTTACTTCACTTAGTATGATAATCTCCAGGTCCATCTATGTTGTTGCAAATGGCATTATTTCATTCTTTTTAATGGCTGAGTAATATTCCATTATATATATATATATACCACACCTTCATTATTCATTAATCTGTCAATGGACATTTATTTAGGTTGCTTCCATGTCTTGGTTATTGTAAACAGCGCTGCAGTGAACATTGGGGTGCATGGATCCTTTTGAACCACGGTTTTCTCAGGATATATGCCCAGGAGTGGGATTGCTGGATCATATGGTAGCTCTATTTTTAGTTTTTTAAGGAACCTCCATACTGTTCTCCATAGTAGCTGCACCAATTTACATTCTCACGAAGAGTGTAGGAGGGTTTTCTTTTCTCCACATTCTCTCCAGAATGTATTGTTTGTAGACTTTTTGATGATGGCCATTCTGACTGGTGTGAGGTGATATCTCTTTGTAGTGTTGACTTGCATTTCTCTAATAATTTGCAACGTTGAGCATCTTTTCATGTGCCTCTTGGCCATCTGTATGTCTTCTTTGGAGAAATGTCTATTTAGGTCTTCTGCCCATTTTTTGATTGGGTTGTTTGTTTTTTTGATATTCAGCTGCATGAACTGTTTGTAAATTATGGGCTGCCAGTTTGTAAATATGGCACTAAGTCTCCAAGTTCATGTCCACACTCGCTAGCAGAGCATACAAGGCCCTCATGATGGCGAGGCTACCCTGCCTGACTGTCCAGCTTCATTTCTCACTCCTGCCAACATCCATGCATTCAGCAAGTATTTGATTCCTACTACATGCTGAACATGTTTAGGTGCAGGGATTATCGCAGAGAACAGAACGAAGTCCCTGCCCTCGGGGGAATTATGTGCTAGTTGCTGGTGACAGACAATACACAAATAAAGGTATAAAATGGCAGATGGCACTAAGTACTATAGAGAGAAACAAAGCAGGGCGAGCTCTTGCGAGGCAGGTCGCAGACATTCCTTGCTTTCCTGTCCTGCTCCTTCGTCTGCTGGGAACGATGCTCCCTCCCTTGCGGCTTAGCTGCTTGAGACTTAGCTTGAGCATCACAACCTCTGAAATATTTTCTCTGACCCCCACCCTGCCTGTGGAAGATTGGTGACCCTTCTCCTGGCTTCCCTGGCACTGTGCCTACTCTCACCATGAGGTTATAACTGTTTTTTAAGTTTGTATTTACTTTTCAATATCTCCCACCAGATAGTGTGTAGTAAATCGCGGGCTTTTGTACTTCCTTAAAATTTTATAAATCTTTGACGATCAAAGGAACATCTTTGTGAAGATCTTCAGTGAGGAAGCCACTGGGTGGGAGGGGAATTCTCCTGCTCTGTTTTCTTCATGCCCTTTTCCAGTAAGAAAAGCACTTTCTTCTGTTGTCAAAACACAGAACAGTGCATGTGATTACTTGGAAAACCAACTTAAAGGACATTGTTTGTGTCCTTTGGTTTAGGGACAGCTTATTAATGAGTGTAAAATATTGTCTTGTATTATCAGTGGGTCAAAAGAGCCAAAGCTAACTTTACCTGGTTGTGAAACAGATGCTGATATACCCATCCTATCTGCATATTCGCGTATTCACGCACACATCAGAAGATGAGGAATATATCTCCTGTGCCTACAGGCTGGGACTTAACCATGTGAACTTACGCTACACAACTTAGGTAAACAGGATGCATATTTATGATTGACAAGCATCAAACACGAAAAGCTGCTCCTGGCACAGCCCCATCACTGACCAGCATCTCTGACTTGCTGTGCCACTGTGGTTCCATACGGCTCCTGCCGCCTGAGTTTCCGTGGTTAAAGCCTCCTTTGTCTAACATTCTGAGAACCCTGGCCCGTGTGCCTGGAGGCTGGCTCGTTTTCTAGAGGACCCAGAGCTGGGGCTCCCTCTACCTATGTGTTGCCACCCCCTGGAACAAGATGAGGGCTGATTTTCTGTTTCTGAGGCGGAGCACACACTTGTTCCACTGCACTCTGGAACGCTTGAGATCTAGAGTTCAGACCACAGAGGGCTGTGGGCAGAGCAGCCTCTGATGTGTCTCATCTCTGGAAACCCTGACTTTCAAGCTGTGTCAGAGCCGCTCCAGAAGAAAGTGACCAGGCTTGAACTGTGCGTGGCAGTAGGAGGGAGGCGAAGCCTTGGGCAACAGGTGCCTGTCTGGGAAGCTTGTGCCCTGGAAGGGCGGCTGTGGGGAAAGGCCCACCGACGGGCATCACTTGTGTGTGCCTCACCTCAGAGGAGGAGGGCTGGTCGTGGACAGGACGGTCAGAGATGCAACTGCAGCTGACCTCACTGCTCAGGAAACAGGCTGAGTCAGGCTGGCAGGAATGCCTGGGGGATTCTGATGACACGGAGCAAGGAGGATTCAGGTCACAGATCAGATTTGCAATTTCCTTGAATTGATTACTTGCTTCATATGATCTTTCGGTTGAATGGACCCAAACTTTTTTTTAAAGACATCAAATTAAAATAAATGAGTGGCGGTAATTCTTCAAGTCCCATCTCACCACCATTGGTGCTCTTTCTTTCTCAGATTCCTACCTCCGTCCCTTTGTCTCAGCTTTCTCTTCCCTCCCCCCACACCCCCATCATTGGCTGGCATATAGCAAGCTCTGCCTTCCTGTCTTCAACAAATATTTCCTGATTGCTAAACTCTCTAATTAGGTGCTGATGATACAACAGCGAATAAGGTAGACCTGACCTCTGCCCTCCATATGTCTTCAGTTTAGCGGTTCCTTTACTGCCAGTCTGACCAGGGTCACGAGAGCTGCAGCATCTTGCCCCCCTCTTATTCATGGAACTTAGGGTTGGGAAGGATTCCTTCACCACCATCCTCATTTTACACAGACACACACACACACACACACACACACACACACACACACAAGTGTTCTTTCTCAGTCTTTCCCCCTTTCCACTGTTTAGCTTTTTTTCTAATAAATCAGACATCTTTGGGTGCCTCTAAAATAAAAATTATGTTCTGGGGACCTGGAAAGCATTGTGGGAGTTAGAGGAGGTGAACCTCATCGAGAGCAGTTTCATATTCTCACATTGAATCTCACTGGAAGGTTAGGTGGGTGGAGGTCTAGATGTCAGCCCAGGATGAGCTCTTCTCTCCTGGTGAGCTCTGCTCTGCCATCCGGCAGCCCTGATTATTTGAGTGGGGTGGACCTTTCCTCTTCTCAGGGGCTGGCCAGACTCAGGCCAGTTGCCCCACACATTGTCAGTGCCCATTCGTTAAAACTCTTATTCTCTTTAAGCATCCCCTCAGTATCCTTGCCGTGGGTTTATTAGGTCTCTTTTGGTTTCAGGTGACAGAAACCCAACTCCAATAGGCTTACACTAAAAAAAGAAAGAAAGAAAATGTTCTGACCCCCACAGTTTATAAAATTTAGGCCCCGCTGGAATCATATACTCAGGTGATATTGTCAAGTACCTATCTTTGCCCATCTCTCAGCTCAGCTGTCTTAGACGCTCCCCTGTAGATGACCAGACAAGCAGGGCCAGGCCTCCCCTCTGCGTTATTAACAAGCCCTGCGGAAAAAGAGCGCTTCTTTCCCAGCAGCACCAGCAAAGTTTCCAGAGATGCTCAGTAATGGCCCAGCTTGGGGCCCTTGGCCAGCTCTGACCCAGTCACTGAAGCCAGCGAGATTCATGGTTTTATTGACCGAGTCTGAGTCCTGGAGCAGGATGGCATCTAGATGGGATCGGCTGCAACTGAACCACATGGACAGAGAGGGAGGAAAACTTCTCAAAGAAAATTGGAATGTTGTTACCAAAAATGGGGTGATTGTTGCAGGGCAAATTTACCTCACAATGAACAAGCGCAGTCACTCTATAACGATTTCTGCATCCTTCCTACAAGCAAGAGTGTTCATATAGAAACATTTCTCTCCATCTAAGCTTTAAGGGCTGGGCTTCTAAAATTGGGTCTCCCCATTCTCCTCAAACCCTCCTGGTTCCATAGAGGAGCTGGTTTTTTTCTTTTTTTTTTCTTTTTTTTTAGATAGTTGAATATTTTCTTGTGGAGGGCATTCATCAAGAGGAAAAATAACATTTCATTTTTTTTTTCAATCCAGTGAAACAATCAAGAAGCACAATCTCTGCTCCTCAATGAGGGCAAACACAAAGTTTCTAAACCCAGTTATCTGGGGACAAAAGAGCATCATAGATTTATCTGAATGGGACCCATAAGTCATGTGGTTTGAGCCCTATCTCCAGGGCGATCAGAGTGTTTGGAGCCTGCAGGGGGATGCACCTGGCCTTAACGGATGTTGGAAGACTGGAGGTTTTGGCCCTGGCTCTGCCACTCATAACCTGGGTGAGACTGAGTCATTCACTTTTTTCCTGGGTTTCAGTTTTCTCATCTTTTTTTTTTTTTTTTTTTCCGCTACGCGGGCCTCTCACTATTGTGGCCTCTCCCGTTGTGGAGCACAGGCTCCAGACGCGCAGGCTCAGCGGCCATGGCTCACGGGCCCAGCTGCTCCGTGGCACGTGGGATCCTCCCAGACCGGGGCATGAACCCGCGTCCCCTGCCTCGGCAGGCGGACTCTCAACCACTGTGCCACCAGGGAAGCCCGGTTTTCTCACCTTTAATGTTAGGTTTGGACAACTAGATGTTTTCTCTCTAGTGTACTCCATTTTATTTCTAAAGTATTTGATTTTTGGCTGACACTCAAAACCCATAATATTCTGGGTTGCACATCCCCCATATTTGTAGATGGCACAACTTAGGCACTGTAGGATTAAATTTAAAGAAGACCTTTCTGCTTGATTCAAGAAGAGGAGTGTAAGTGACAATAACGTTCAACCCTTCTTTCAGGACAAGAGAGGTCACTAGGTCACGGATATCTTCAGATCCAGTGTGGACTAGACTTAGTTTCTGGGACACAGTCAACCAACTCTTAATTTTCCACTGACCTTGTGACATGAAGTTGCCCACAGAAATAAGCAGATGCCTCCTGTGTGCCTGAAGCATGGAGGACATGAAGCAGGGGAGGAGAGAGACATCTGTGTACAGGAAACCTCTGAATTCAACATATATCATATTTAAGCACTCTGAGATATTTAATTAATGTAAATGATATGCTGCCAACCATGATGCTCATTTCAGTTTGGGAAGGTCTTTCATCTCAGATTTCTAACTGGACAATGAGAAAGTTATACTGGATGATCACACTGTGTTAAAACCCAAGGCAGGGTCCATGCCTGGCACAGGGGCACGTGGTAGAAGCAGAGTGAAAGAAAGAATGAATGAATGAACTGATGGCTGAGTGCTAAGATGAATTTCAGTTGCAACTCTGTGACCATGAACACAGGGATCTCTCTTCAGGAGGGATGACAGTACACAGGTCGAGGAAAATGTGAAGAAATGGAGAACACAGAAAATATGTGTCTATAAGCTGGAGAAAGGGGCTGTGGGGCAGGAGATTTTTGAACCAAGAGGTCATGATGCTTAGCTTCTGCCCCCAAGGCCTGTGAAAGGAAATGCTTCCTGCCATTCTGACCACTTCCTCAGTGTCCCACCCGCCCCACTGCTCCCCACTCTTCACTCTATGGAGTTGGAGCTGAAACAGAATCAACTGCAGGAGTCGTGGAAATGAAACTGCTTTAGTGGCCATAGTCACTGGGTCCTTGTCGGTGTCTTTATGCTCTGCCCGACCCTCTCTGGGGCCTCCCTCTGTCCTGTGTGGGTTACATGAGCCCAGGGAGAGTTAGCAGTGACTTTGCAAGCTGTTGCACACACTCATGTGTGCACACACACACACGTCAGGATGTAGGTTTCACACACAGGTTAGGATGCAGCTGTGAGAGCAGTACTTGCTGTGTAAGAATAAGGAAGGTGCAGAGCTGCGAGATGAAGGAAACCCCAACACGTTTGCTCACTCAGCGAAAATCCCCACCCTCAGAGGATTGGAGCTTGAGGAGTGCCAGGCCCAGGGCTGAGATCTCCCTTTCCTTACAGCCAAGTTACCTTGATGTGTGAGCAATGAGATGTGTAAAGATGATGTGGATTGTAGGATCCGGGTTCCTGTGGGTTAGATATCTGCAGAGAGGAAGCTGATTCAGCCGGCTGTCAATCACTGTCCTGGGCATGCCTTTGGGTGTCTCAGTGTATGTGAAAACCAGTCTGTCAGAGGAAGGACAGACCTGCTGTGGACGGAAAGATGCAGAGGTTAACCTCTGTAGTGGTGATGGGGGCGGGTTTCTGAAGCTGGCAATAAAAAGGCAGGCAGGCTGGCCTCCACTGCAGTGAGGCATGGGACAGGAGACAGCCGGGGAGGTGCCTCGGTAGGCTGATGGGGCATCTGTCACGGGGCTGCGTCAGGGGACGCAAGCACAGGTGCCAGGCTCATGGCCTGGGGAGGAGAGTCTGGGGCAGGGGAGCAGGCCTGGGGAAGACAGTAGTGAGCAAAGCAGGGCCCGAGCATGAGAGCAACAGGCACATGGGCAGGGCCTCGGGGATAGAGGAACAAAATCCTATTGCTGGATGCAGTTTGTTATGGACCCAGGAGCTCAACAGCCTGGGTTTGAATCCAGACTCTGCCACTTAATAATTGTGCGAATAACTTTGGAAGAATTATTTTACCTTTCTGAGCTTTGGTGTCCTTATCTGCCAATGGGGATATTTAACCTCACTGGGTTATTTTGAGGAATTGACATGATAATCCACATAAAGGGTCTGATTCAGTGTCTGGACGGCATGGGTATTCTGTAAATATTGACACTCATGATACTTGGTAAACATCCCTAGGGGCACCACATGGTTGCTTGTTGATAAGAACCAGGTTATGAAGTTAGAGCAGGACCTTCAGCCCCAGGGTGACCAGAGTGCAGGGCGCCTGTTATTTCCTATTCAGAAATCGGCCTGGTCCCAGAGCTCGGCCTGCAGTGTCACCATTTGTAACGTGCAGTAAGTTTTGGGCAAAGGGGGTGGATGGGTTATGGAGCCAGTGGGTCACCAGAGCTGGCGGGGTGGGCTGCCCTCCCTGCAGCCTCGTTGCTTGAGGACTGGTCCTCCCGGCATGCTGACTCAGGGCTGGCCAGGCTGCGACACACGGAGAAGGGCCAGATGGCGCAGGGCAGTAAGTGCTTTAACTGTGTTCCCGTGTGGCTTGGTTTCTGTCAATTGAAGCTGATTTTCTTAGGATTTAGCTTCCCGTTTGGGTGGGAGAGACATTAAGTCCATTTCAGACTGATTTCCAAGTGCAGTAGCTTTCAGCATTTCAGCTTTTCTCTATGACTTTGTGCCTACGGGCAGTGGAATCTCAGGAATCTGATCATGCCCAGTGTGCGAGCACCTACCTGCGGTTAGTGAGGCCCCACTCCCTCATTTTGTCCTCCTTCTTGCCTAGTCCCTCCAATCCCCTCTCTTTCTCCAGTTTTCAGCCTCCCTTTCCTCACTGACCCTTATTTTCTGCCCTGTGCCTCTTACACCTCTACCTTCCTCTGTCTACCACTTTTCTTATCTGTCTTTTGATCTTTTAACCAACCTCTCCCTCATCATGGAACCATGGTTTTGGAGCTCGAAGGGACCTCAGAACATTTAGTGCAGCCCTTGCCCCAAATCTCTGCTGATGTATCATTATCCCGAGCTTAGGCATCTCCTGAACTGGGAACTGACCCCAGCCCAGGGTGGCTCGTGCTGTGTTCGCAGCGCTGTGACTGTAAACACGGTAGGGACCCACTGATGGAAGATTTTCCCCCCTGCCTCTGAGGCATTCAGAGTCTAGTGGAGCAGAACCTTCCACTGTTTGGTTCTAGTTCTACTCCACAGGGTCTATCTAGACAAGCAATACTCGGGATATTTATTGAACATTTCTGTGTACCAGCCTCTGGGCTAGAGATTAGATTGCGAAGTTGACGTGAAAGTGTCCCAGGAGTTAAGATGCTTGAGTTTAGGAAATAGAAGAGATTTCTAATGACTTGGTATGTGAAGTGCTGTAATAAACGGGCTACAGGAGCCTTGAAGAAGGAGGGATTTGCTGTGCCTGGGAAGGCGTCACAGAGGAGGTGATGTCTGAGCTGACTTGGGAAGGAAGAGTTCACCAGGCATAACTCGGGGATATTGGGCTAACCCAGGATGCTAGACTAAGATAAAATAGAGTTAACTGCGGATAGAGGGAATGAAGAAATGGGCTGGAATGATAGAGATATCCCCAGGAGATGGAAAAAACAATCACATGCAACATGACATGGGACCCCTCCCCACAGGGTGGGTCAGGGAGGTCTGGGAGCAGACACCCTGAGGAGTAGAGGTGTAGGGGTCCAGGAGTTCCTGCTGTGGAAGGACACAGCCTTGCTGGGCTCCCGTTACCTCTTCTGTTGATAGAGGAAGTGACAATACTGGGCTGCCTGTCCTGTGGTGGTGGGTAGGGAGGGTAGAGGGTAGAGTTTGAGTAGCTCAGTCCAGGTCTCAGTTCTAGAATACAATGCATTTAGGGAGGTAAGTAGAGCTAGGAGTTGAGAGTGTGGCTTCAGAGGCAGGTGGACCTCATAAACCCAGGAGGCATGGAGGAGTGTGGGCTTGGGAGTGTAGGGGTTGGGAAGTGACAATGAGAAGCTTCCATGTGGAATTCAGTTTCCCTAGAATGACAAGTAGGGATTTTGATGGCATGTGTTTGGGGAGGGGAACTTATTTGTCGAAGGAGTTCTAAAGGCATGTGAGAATTTTCAGGGAGGAGGAGACAGCTGTGAGGTGAAGTAAAAGCTAGAAGGACAGTGTGGTCTGGTGGGAAGACCTGAATTCAAATCCAGGCTCAGCCTCCTTGTGGGTTCTTCAGCTTCTCCAAATCACTTGTAAAATGGAGATAAGAATCATGGAAGGCTGCTTGAGCGTCAAATAAGGTAATGTATAGTGTTCCTAGCTCAGTGTAGTTGCTAAGTAAATGTTTCTTTCCTTCCCCTTTTCCTTCCCACCCATCCCAACAGAACATTAGTGATTGACCAGGGTGGGACAGAAAAGACTGGATGAATTTCAGGGGATGTGAAGACGACACCAGGGGCAGGACCCACCAAACTAAGAGCTCCTAAAGGAGTTGTGTGTGACCACGGCTGTGTCCTTGTACCTTCCATGCTGCGTGGCACCTGTTAGGTGCTCAAAACATGTATGGATGGAATTGAACAGAAACAAATGTTTACTGTGTTTCATTTCCACATGTGAAAGTTGTGGTGGAGAAACACTAAGGAGACAGAGCAGGTTTTCTTCCCAACTCTTCCACACACTGGCTGTGGCCCTGGGAGAATCCTCTCACCTCTCTGGAGCCCAGGTCCAAATCTGTAAAATTAGGGACACGACAGAGTGATCTCTTCCCTATTCCGGCACTGAGATTCTAGAGCCCTGTAAGGTTTTAGGTTGGTAAGACAGCACTGCAGCTAGTTTGCAAATAAAGCTCAGCGGGCAACGTTTCATTTGTCAAATAACGAACTGGTACAAGGCCTAGGGCTCTTCACTCACTGGACTGGGGCTCTCTCAAGGTCCGTAACAGACAGTGAACCACATCCCAGGATCAGAGGCTGTGTGCTCAAAAGTTTCTTCTCATGAGACCCTGAGGATGGAAGGCTCTGGAGGCATCCAGCTGCAGAGACCTAACTCACATCTGGTAGACACTCAAAGGAAACAGTGGGTGACAAAAACAACGACTTTGACATTTACGTCAGTCCTTAGTGCATGTGACTTTCCCACAAACCTACCAAGACACATGTTTTTGCAAAGAAACATTTCAAACATCAATAATGGGTTAATAAAAGAGCCCACAAGACCCAGGCCTTTCCAGGCTTTTTTTCTTCCAGTTTTATCGAATTATAATTGACATACAGCACTTTATATGTTTAAGGTGTACAGCATAATGATTTGACTTACACACCCCATGAAATGATTATCACAGTAAGTTTAGTGAACATCCGTCATCTCATATAGATGCAAAATTAAAGAGATAGAAAAGCTCTTTTCCTTGCGATGAGAACTCTTAGGATTTACTCTCTTAACTTTCATATATAACATATGGCAGTGTTCATTATAGTTATCATGTTGTACATCACATCCCTCAGACTTATTTATAACTGGAAGTTTGTACCTTTTGACTGCCTTCATCCGATTCCACTCCCAACCTCCCCCGCCTCTGGTAACCAGAAATCTGATCTCTTTTTCTATGAGTTGGTTTGTTTTTAAAGTATAATTGACCTACAACATTATGGTAGTGCCTGTTATTCGGTATTTCTATACATACCAAAGTGATCGCCATGGTAAGTCTAGTTACAATATGTCACCATACAAAGATATTGCATAATTCTTGACTATATTCTCCACACCGTGCATTTCATACCCGTGACTCATTTATTTTGCAACTGAGTTTGTACTTCTTAATTTCCCTCACCTATTTCTTCCCCCGTGGCCGCCAACTGACTTCTTCTCCGGCGACCACCTGTTTTGTTCTCTTTATCTATGACTCTGTTTCTGTTTTGTTATGTTTGTTCATTTGCTTTGTTTTTTAGATTCCACATAATAAGTAAAATCAGACGGCATTTGCCTTTCCCCGTCTGACTTATTTCACTTATCACAATACCCTCCAGGTTCATCCATGTTGTCACAGATGGCAAGATTCCATTCTTTTTTATGGCTGAGTAATATTCCATTATATATATCTTCTTTATCCATTCATCTCTTGCTGGGCATTTAGGTTGTTTCCATATCTTGGCTATTGTAAATAAATCTGCAATGAACATAGGGGTGCATATATCTTTTCAAATTAGTCTTTTCCTTTTCTTCAGATAAATACCCAGGAGTGGAATTGATGGATCATATGGTAGTTCTGCTTTTAACTTTTTGAGGAGTCTTCATACTGTTTTCCATAGGAGCTGCACCAATTTACATTTCTGTCCACAGTGCATGGTGGGGGGTTCCCTTTTCTCCACATCCTTGCAAGAACTTGTTATTTGTTGTCTTTTTTTTTTTTTTTACGTATTTAATTATATCTGCTTTATTTTTCTTCCAAACTTTATTTTTTTATATTTTATTTATTTTTTTATCATCGTTATTGGAGTGTAACTGCTTTACAATGGTATGTTAGTTTCTGCTTTATAACAAAGTGAATCAGTTATACATACACATATATCCCCATATCTCCTCCCTCTTGGGTCTCCCTCCCAGCCTCCCTTTTCCAACCCTCTAGGTGGTCACAAAGCACCAAGCTGATCTCCCTGTGCTATGTGGCTGCTTCCCACTAGCTATCTATTTTACATTCGGTAGTGTATATATGTCCATGCCACTCTCTCACTTAGTCCCAGCTTACCCTTCCCCCTCCCCATGTCCTCAAGTCCATTCTCTATGTCTGCATCTTTATTCCTGTCCTGCCCCTAAGTTCTTCAGAACCTTTTTTTTTTTTTAGATTTCATATATATGTGTTAACATACAGAATTTGTTTTCCTCTTTCTGACTTACTTCACTCTGTATGACAGTCTCTAGGTCTATCCACCTCACTACAAATAACTCAATTTCGTTCCTTTTTATGGCTGAGTAATATTCCATTGTATACACGTGCCACATCTTCTTTATCCATTCATCTCTTGATGGACATTTCGGTTGCTTCCATGACCTGGCTATTGTAAACAGAGCTGCAGTGAACATTGTGGTACATGACTCTTTTTGAATTATGGTTTTCTCAGGTTATATGCCCAGTAGTGGGATTGCTGGGTCATATGGTAGTTCTATTTTTAGTTTTTTAAGGAACCTCCATACTTTTCTCCACAGTGGCTGTATCAATTTACATCCCACCATCAGTGAAAGAGGGTTCCCTTTTCTCCACACACTCTCCAGCATTTATTGTTTGTAGATATTTTGATGATGGACATTCTGACCCGTGTGAGGTGATACCTCATTGTAGTTTTGATTTGCATTTCTCTAGTGATTAGTGATGTTGAGCATTCTTTCATGTGTTTGTTGGCAATCTGTATGTCTTCTTTGGAGAAATGTCTATTTAGGTCTTCTGCCCATTTTGGATTGGGTTGTTTGCTTTTTGATATTGAGCTGCATGAGCTGCTTGTAAATTTTGAAGATTAATCCTTTGTCAGTTGCTTCATTTGCAAATATTTTCTCCCATTCTGAGGGTTGTCTTTTGGTCTTGTTTATGGTTTCCTTTGCTGTAAAAAACTTTTAAGTTTCATTAGGTCCTATTTGTTTATTTTTGTTTTTATTTCCATTTCTTTAGGAGGTGGGTCAAAAAGGATCTTGCTGCAATTTATGTCATAGAGTGTTCTGCCTATGTTTTCCTCTAAGAGTTTTATAGTGTCTGGCCTTACAGTTAGGTCTTTAATCCATTTTGAGTTTATTTTTGTATGTGATGTTAGGGAGTGTTCTAATTTCATTCTTTTACATGTAGCTGTCCAGTTTTCCCAGCACCACTTATTGAAGAAGCTGTCTTTTCTCCATAGTATATTCTTGCCTCATTTATCAAAAATAAGGCAACCATATATGCATGGGTTTATCTCTGGGCTTTCTATCCTGTTCCATTGATCTAAGTTTCTGCTTTTGTTCCAGTTCCATACTGTCTTGATTACTGTAGCTTTGTAGTATAGTCTGAAGTCTGGGAGCCTGATTTCTCCAGCTGTTTTTCTTTCTCAAGATTGCTTTGGCTATCTGAGATCGTTTGTGTTTCCATACATATTGTGCAATTTTTTGTTCTAGTTCTGTAAAAAATGCCATTGGTAGTTTGATAGGGATTGCATTGAATCTGTAGACTGCTTTGGGTAGTAGAGTCATTTTCACAATGTTGATTCTTCCAATCCAAGAACATGGTATATCTCTCCATTGTTGTCTTTTTGATAATAGCCATTCTGACAAGTGTGAGATGATATCTCATTGTGGTTTTGATTTGCATTTCCCTGATGATTAGTGATGTTGAGCATATTTTCATGTTCCTGTTGGCCAACTGTATGTATTCCTTGGAAGAATGTCTGTTCAGATCCTCTGTCCATTTTCAGTTGGGTTGTTTGTATTTTTGACGTTGAGTTATATGATTTTTTAAAAATATATATTTTGCATATTACCCCCTTATTGGATATATTGTTTGCAAATATCTTCTCGCCTTCACTCCCATTTAGTAGGCTGACTTTTTGTTTTGTCAATAGTTTCTTTCACTGTGCCAAAGCTTTTTAGTTTGGTATAGTCCTGTTTGTTTTTTTTTTTGCTTTTTTTCCCCTTGCCTGAGGTGACACATCCAAAAATATATTGCTAAGACTGATGCCAAAGAGCTTAGTGCTTTATGTTTTTTTCTAGATGTTTTATGGTTTCAGGTCTTATTTTTAAGTCTTTAATCCATTTTGAATTTATTTTTGTGCATGATGTGAGAGAGTAGTCCAGTTTGATTCTTTTGCATGTAGTTTTACAGTTTTCCCAACATCATTCGTTGAAGAGGCTGTTTTTCCTCTATCATATTCTTGCCTCCTTTGTCATAGATTGATTACCCATAATAGTGTGGTTTTATTTCTGGGCTCTCTATCTTGTTCCATTGAATTATGTGTCTATTTCTGTGCTAGTACATACTGTTTTGATTACTCTAACTTTGAGGTATAGTTTGAAATCAGGGAGCATGATACCTCCAGCTTTGTTCTTTCTTAAGATCATTTTGGCTGTTTAAGGTCTTTTGTGTTTCCATAAAATTTTTAGAATTATTTGTTCTAGTTCTGTGAAAAATGCCATTGATATTTTGGTAGGGATTGCATTGAATCTGTAGATTGCATTGGATAGTATGCCTTTTTTAACAATATTAATTCTTCCAATCTACGAACATGAGATATCTTTCCATCTGTTTGTCTTGCCTTCAGTTTCTTTTATCAGTGTCTTGTAGTTTTCTGAGTACAGTTCTTTTTTCTCCTTAGATTTATTTTTATTATTTTGATGTGGTTGTAAATGGGATTGTTTTCTTAATTTCTCTTTTTGATACTTTGTTGTTAGTATATAGAAATGCAACAGATTTCTGTATATTAATTTTACCAAATTCAGTGATGAGTTCTAGTAGTTTTTTGGTGGTGTCTAGTATCATGTCATCTGCAAACAGTAGCAGTTTTATTTCTTCCTTTCCAATTTGGATTCCTTTCATTTCTTTTTATTGTCTGATTGCTGTGCCTAGGACTTCGAGCAGTATGTTGAATAAAAGTGGCGAGAGTGGGCATCCTTGTCTTTTTCCTAATCTTAAAGGAAATGCTTTCAGCATTTCACTGTTGAGTGTGATTTTGGTCGTGGGCTTGTCATACATGGCCTTTATTATGTTCAGGTATGTTCCCTCTATACCTACTTTGTGAGAGTTTTTATCATAAATAGATGTTGGATTTTATCAAAAGCTTTCTCTGTATCTATTGAGATGATCATACGATTTTTATTCTTTAATATGTTAATGTGGTGTATCACATTGATTGGTTTGTGGATATTGAACCATCCTTGCATCCCTGGGATTAATCCCACTTGATCATGGTGTATGATTCTTTTAATGTATTGTTGAATTTGTTTTGAGGTATTGTTGAATTTTGTTGAGGGTTTTTGCATCTATGTTCATCAAAGATATTGGCCTGTAATTTTCTTTTTTGTGTGATATCTTCGTCTAGTTTTGGTATTAGGGTGATGCTGGCCTCATAGAATGAGTTAAAAAGCATTCTTTCCTCTGCAAATTTTTGGAATAGTTTGAGAAGGATCGGCATTAACTCTTCTCTAAACATTTGGTAAATTTAATCTGTGAAGCCATCACATCCAGTTTTTTTTAAAATTCCTAATTCAATTTTATTACTGGAAGTTGATCTGTTCATATTTTCTATTTCTTCCTGGTTCCATCTTGGGAGATTGTCCATTTTATTGGTGTCTAACTGTTTGTAGTAATCTCTATGATCCTTTGTATTTCTGTGGTATTGATTGTAACTTCTCCTTTACTATTTCTGATTTTATTGATTTGGGCCCTCTCTCTTTTTTTCCTGATGTCTGGCTAAAGGTTTATAAATTTTGTTTATCTTTTCAAAGAACCAGCTCTTAGTTTAATTTTTCTATTGTTTTTTCAGTCTCTATTTCATTTATTTCTGCTCTGATCTTTACATTTCTTCAGATGTTTCCATTCTTAATAGATATTGTCTCTATCCTGCTTACTTACTGCCCTATAGGCAGTGGGTTCCCAGCCCTATATACTTGGGAATACTGCTCACAGTGTAGTCTTGAGTATTCTTGTTTCATAATCCCTCTCACATTGTGTCCTTTTTGGATTAGAATTTTGGCTCAAACCCCAACAGTCTGTGTGGCTTTAGGCAAGTCACTTAACCTATTTAAGTGTCAGTTTCTTCATCTATATTCATATAATCAATAGATATTTATTGAATGCCCCTAATACAAGGCACTATTCTAGGCTTAGAATTCATGTTTAGCCATTTCTCTTCGAGAAATTAAAACAATTAGTCACTGACAAAATTTAGGTAACCAATGTATGACCTCTGACACTGTTCCCTGTTGTACACAATGTATTATCATGCTCGCATACAAGGACTGAGAATAAAAGATGGTCAATCTGCAAGGCCATACCTAACTTACCATGTCAAGGTCAGCCACCCAGGTTCTAACTGCAGGAGAACATGATGAACCTCCTGAGAGAAATAGTAACGCACTGAATGGTATTAAAACGTTTGAGCCAGGAGGGAGGACAGAGTATCTCCCTGGCTTCTTGGGACATACTTTGGGTGTGAAGAAGGTCATCTGGAGGCAGGAAAGACCAAAGGATGCTTGGGATCCAATTGGATTATTAATGGTAGTAGATGACTTTAGGAGTAAGTCTGTTTTTCCTTTCAAATGCCTTCTGACTTGTCTCAGGGTTTAAAAGCCAACAATTGAAGAGAAATTGAGGAAGTAAATTGTAACTTGAGCGTTCTGTAAAGTTACTTTATGAGGAGTCTGCAAAGAGTTTCAACATTTATTTATTGAGTGCATATTAGTTGTCAGGCACTGTGCTGGGCTGGGTATACAATCAAGTGCAGAGTATAGACAGGATTTTATATCTATACCTATGATATTGTGATAAGTACCAGAAGAGGAAAAATACCCCCAGAGTATTATTAAGAAAATAGTAATTATCTAATTTAGATGGAGTGACAAGTGAAGGCCTCTTTGAGGAAATGATATTTAGTTTAGGATTGAAGCGTTCTAGCACCTGGTCAAATATAAGTGGGGCAAAGAACTTTCCAGGCAGCATCGCAGGCAAAGGTCCTGAGGTAGGAAAGAACTGGCCATATTTGATGAACTGAAAAGTCAGTGTGGCCTTAGTGTGGTGAGAGAAGAAGAAAGTAGAAAGAGCTAAGTTGGAGAGTTAGGAAGAACCCAGATAATGCAAGGGCTTGGAAGTCATGATAAAGAGTTCAGATTTTGTTCTAAAGGCAATAGGCAGCCACTGAAGTGATACTTTTAAAAAGCAAATTGACATGATCAGATTTACATTTGCAGCAGTGACAATTGAAGAAGTGACATGGCCCACCTCAGTGGAAGGTGAAGAAATACAATGTTGCCATGCTTCTACAATAAGTCAGCAGCAGACCAATAGCACGTGCAGAGTATCATCAGGAGGTGGAGCCCATAGCATCACTGAATGAGGTGGCAGAAGCATCTCAGTTCCCACCAAAGAGTGCTTTGCCTGCCCTGGGACCCTCCTGCACTGATTAATTCAGCCAGTATATGTTCGTTGAGTTTTTACCCAGGGATGTTGAACAAGATAGACACAGTGTACCACATGTAAGTTGTTAATACTCAGTACTATCCCTGTCTTTTTACCCTCTTTTCTGTTCCTAGGAGCATAAAGCCTAGAAATTACAATTCCTACACTCCATTGCAAGTGGGATCCCAATTAGATTCCACCAATGAGAAACAATTGCATGAGAATTGGAAGGTGGTAAAGGAGAAGCCATTAGTTGTCACAGCAGCTACTGATGTGTGGTGTGGTGTGGGGACAACAGAGGTAGTGTGGGGTTTTCCTACAGCTTTCTGCTGTCCTCCTAAGAATCACCAACTTCAGTGTTGCTGGAAGCTGAAACTATTGGTTGTAGCATAGGTTTTGCACTTCAAATTTTCCTAAAACTGTCCTTCCCGACCTTTGCTTGTCCAGTCTTTAATTCCTGTATTAATCCTTCCCCACTTTGCATACTTAGAGTGGCTTCTGTTTCCCTGACCAGACTCCAACTGATACACAAAGGACAGTAGAGTAGTCTTGACATCCAATAATAGTGTTGCATGGGGTGGCAGGGCTGAAGGATAATTTTAGCCGCATTGCTACTGTCATCCACAGCTTCCTGATTTTCCCCCTTCAACTTGCTGTGGCCTGGAGAAACAAGAGTTCCCCTTGATAGCTTATTCCCCAATCCATTCTTTTATACTAGAAAAGAACATCAAAGTTGCCTTTCTCTTGGAGACAAGAGATCAAATTGAAGCACAAAGAAAGTTGTGGTCATCTACCTAGTAAAGTGAATTAAAAAGCCTTCAACATCTTGCAAATTTTCCTGAGCCAATCAGATCTTGTGAGGTGGGAGTAGAAAAGGGCCACCTATAAAAAGAACAGTAGGAAGAGCACACTCTTTGGAGATCCAATGGACTTGGATATGACTGAACCCTGGTTCAAACTCTTACCAGGGTTACTTTTCTCCTCTGAATCCAATTACTCATCTATGAAGATAATATACTCATTTTCATAGACTTATTATGTATATTAATAATGATGATGATAAATAATAATTGCAGCTAACAGGTATAGAGCATGTACTATATTCCAAACACTCTCCTAAAGTGCCTCACGAGAATTAACTCATTTAATTAATCCCCACAGTAATGCTAGGGGCAACGGATGCAAAGAACATAGCAGGCCTGGCAAGTTGACATATGAACATGAGTTTCTGACTCTGTCCCTTGAAACAACTCCAAGAAACAGGATGTGTCTTGATGGGCCTGAAAAACTGACATAAGCATGAGAAACTCGTGAGGGGAAAA
Source organism: Aethalodelphis obliquidens (assembly GCF_003676395.1). Lineage (NCBI taxonomy): Eukaryota > Metazoa > Chordata > Mammalia > Artiodactyla > Delphinidae > Aethalodelphis > Aethalodelphis obliquidens. Next base: position 8,078,961 of record NW_020837999.1, on the reverse strand, counting down.
GGGTGGTTGTTGGCTCTCAGTGTACATGTGGGTATATGTTTACAGCAGCACACGGGAGAAGGGGGTCAGATGTCATAGGAAGATAGGTTGGGCCAGAGGTTTATGGTTCTGTGTGTTTCTCTTTCCTATCTTGCTTGGTTGTCATTTTGAGGCTGATAAACAGCAGTGATTGCCCAGCAGCACTGGGGGGGAATATCAAGATAGTGCTGGAATCTGGCTGAGATGGGGAAGAGTCAACAGCAGGTATAGGCAGGTGACTCCAACTGAGGAAGAAATCTCTTGAAAAAGAGCAATGCCAGGCAGAAACTTGGGAAGTTTTACTTGGTAAGGTAGGTAGGTGACAAACAGGGAATGACTGACCCCAGAGTACAATGCCAGAGGCTCTTCCTCCGAAGGAGTGACCATCTGCCAACTCCTGGTACACAAGGTACTCCTGGATCCCTGGGCTTTAGCCACCTTCACCTCTCCTGACCTCCAACTCCCACATACATGCTGCACGTTATCCTGCATGATAGATGACATTCCCAGGAGAGTGAGTACAATCTCGCAAGGAAAAGTGATCAGACACACAAGGAGCACACTGCTCTATAAGAAAGACAACATACTGAACAAAATACACCAGGCAGAGAAAATGAACAGACCAGAGAAAATAAGTTTAAAATAAGCAGGAGAAATACCCTCAAAAAATATAAAGGTGAAATACTGATAACATTAGTCAAGAAAAACAATTCAAAGAAGAACTAATTGGAAATATTGGGTTTGAAAAATGTAATAGTTGAAATAAAAATCTTAATGGATATGTTAAGTTGTGGAAACGATACAGCTGAAGAATGTATTACTGAGCTGGAAGATTTCTGAACGCTGCAAAGCATCAAAAAAGTAGAAAAGTATTTTGAAAGAAAAGCTTATAGGCGAGGAGAGTAGAAATTGAAGTGTCAGCATCCTTGTAATAGGAGTTCCAGAAGAAAACAAAATAAATGTAGAGAAAGAAATATTTAAACAATTTCTTCAAATTAAAGAAAGGTAAAAGACCTTAGTCTGAAAAGGCTTGTAAAGTACCACATAGGCTATATTGGAAAAACCAAGTGATATATATTCATTTTAGTGAAATTAATAATACAAAGAGAATATTCTGAAACTTTCTGGAGGGGAAAAAGAAAAATGCCTAAAAAGAATAGGAGTTGGTTTGACCACAGACTTCTCACTAATCTGGATGTGAGAAGACAAAGAGTAATATTTGCAAAATTTTGAAAAAAAGAGAGATAAAGAACATCAGATTCGGAAATATATATCCAATTAAATTACCATTTAAATATTGGTAAAAAGGGACCAAAAGACTCTATCACAAGCCAGAATTAAAATTTTAGGCAGTACGAACATGATGAAGGTGGTGGTGGGGAATGGGACTCTATTTTGCTCTCTCTCCTGTGAATTTACCCTGTATGGACTACATCAATGGACTTCCTCACCTTCTGGCTTTGGGTTGAATTTGCCTAGTGTGGAGCCCCAGCAGGAGGGAAGGGGGAAGGTGGTAGGACAGGGTATTCATTCTCCAGGCTCATCTAGGGCTGGCTGCAATTCTTGACTGGAAGTCACAATTCCTGTTTAGGCTGTCTTCTCCACACAATTCTCTCCTTCTTAGGTTCCAGTAGCTTACCTTTCCCCTTGACTAGTGGTCATAACGACCCTGTTCCTTATAATATTGCTAGAATATTATACTATCCTTTTTGATTTCCCTACACCTTACCTCTATGTTTGTAAACAGTCCTTTTTATTAAGTCCTTCTCAAGCTATTCTAATTTGTGTTTCATCTGTGTGCTGATGAGATGCTGATGATACAATAGGAAACTTTTATTGACCAAAGTGGTATATAAAAAGCAAAATCCTTAGGAAAACATCATACTTACTGTGAGAAACTTTAGGTGCAGTCTCTTTGTGATTAGGGACAAGACATAGATACCCACAATCACAGTTACTGTTTTATATAGTTCTTCTTGAGGTTTGAGACAACACAAAAACAAAAGTAAAAGAATGAGGCATAAGGATTGGAAGGGAAGATTAGAACTTCTCATTTTGTCCACTGATAATGTATATCTATATAGAAAAAACCCCAGAAATCAATAGACACACTATCAGAAATAAAAAGAGAGTTCCACAAGTTTGTAAGATTCAAGATTATTTGTTACAAAGTGAAGAACATTTATTTAAACCAGTTATAGTCATCTGTAATAGTTATCTATTGCTGCATAACAAATGACCCCAAAACGTAATGGCTTAAAATAAAAAATATTTATCTTAAAATTCCTGTCGTCAGGAATTCAAGGTTGGTTTAGGTGGGTGTTATGGAACTGAATGTTTGTGTCCCTCCCAAATTCATAACTTAAAATTCTGTGTCCCAATGTGATGGTATTAGGAAGTGGGGCTTTTTGAAAATAACTAGGATTAGGTGATGTCATGAAGGTGGGGCCCTCATGAATGGGATTATTACCCTTATAAGAGCCAGGAGAGAGCTTGCTTCCTCTCTCTTTCCACCATGTGAGGATACAATGAGAAGGCAGCCATCTGCAATGCAGAAGCTGCAGTCTTTTTATAACTTAATCTGGAAAGTGCTATCCCAACACTTCTACTGTATTCTATTAGTTAGAAGTGAGTCAGTAGGTCCAGCCCACACTCAAGAGGAGGGAATTATGAAAGGGCATGAATACCAGGAGGTGGGGGGGGGGTCCACTGGGGTCATCTTAGAGGTTGCTTACCGCAGAATCTAAAAATGCCACAGAAAATTACAACATTTATAATCACAACAAAATTACAAAGTATCAAGCAATTAATCTAAGAAAGAATGGATAAGACCATCCTGAAGAAAAATTTTAAAAGTCATAAAGAACACATGGAAAACTGTGGATAGGGCAAAAACATTGTAAAGAAAACACTTCCCCTAAATTAGTGCAATTACTGTTAATAGTCCAGTAGAACATTTTAAGACCATGATAGTTTTTCTTTTCCTAATACATATAGGAGAGATTAAATATACTCAAATAGTTATGTCAATTTTGAAAAAGAAGATCAAAGAGGGAAAAATTTACCATTCTAGCTCTCAAGACATTTTAGAAAGCCATAATTGTGAAAACTGTGTGACCCTAGTACTGGAATAGAGAAATAAATCAATGAAACAGAGATAAGAACCCAGAAAAAGACCCGACTACATGTATAAACTTCATATATGATAAATATACCACTGTAATTCAGTTGGGGAAAATATAGATTGTGTTGGGAAAACTGGTTCATACATGGAGAAAAACAAAGATGAACTCTTTTATACCACAAACAAAGATGAACTCCAGATAGGTTAAAGCCTATACATGAAATCTGCGATGGTGTGACATATTTTCAATGTCTAAAAGTAACAATAGATTAATATCTAGAATATAAAGTACAAGGAAATCCTGTGAATAAACACAAAGAGATAAGAAACCCAATTGAAAAATGGGCATGGTGTACAAAACAGGAAATATACACAAAAGGGAAAACATTTGTATAACAAAAATATGACAAGATGTTCAACCTCACAAGAAATCAGAAAAAATATTAGCACTTGGTAAAAATTAGAAAAGTGGATAATACCAAGTAGAGATGAGGACATAGGGTAAGATCATCATGGTGTCAAGGGACTCAACCACTCAGATACTGATGTCAGACATTGACTTGTACTTTTCCCTGCAACATCTCTCCCCCATCTCCACCCCCTCTACCTTCTTTTATCCTTAGTGAAAGAAGGTAAATTACATGAAGTCTACAGATGAATCGTTTGTGGGAAGATACACTGTATTTACAACAGCAAGAACAGCAACATTTTTTGAGTGCTTACTTTGATGTTGAGGACTATTTTAAGTGTATCAAATGTTTTGACTCGTTTAATTTTCATAATGCCCTATGAAATAGGTACTATTGTGATCATGCCCATTTTTATAGATGAGAAAACTGTGGCACAGAGGAGGGAAAGTGACCTGTCCAGTTCACACAGCTAATAAATGGAAGAACTGGGATTTGAACCCAGGCAGTTTAACTCCAGAAGCACACACCCTAACCATCATGTGACACTTTCCTTCTATCCTCCTCATCCAGGATATGGTGTATTTTTTCCATTTATCTGAATATTTGTCATTTTTAGGAAAATTTTTATAGTTTAAAAAATATGATTCTATTCAGTTGTTATTAAGAGTTATTTCAGGATACTTTAAGGGTTGTGCTTTTGGTTGTACATATGGTGGAATTCTTAAAATTATATTTTCTGATTATTAATTATAAACATCATTTTTCACGACTATGAAGAAAGCTGTATGTGAGTTCTAAAACACGTAACCTCTGCCCATCTGTAAAAGAGAGTGAGAACATTGTGCAGTCATTCTGATTTCATCTGTCTCCCTGTTTCATGCATGGAGACTGGGATGTGGGCAGAAGTGCCTGGAAAGGGGATAGTGACAGATGTTGGAGTCTGATTTCAACAGACTGCCTTGTGTGTCACACTAAGGCATTTGGACCACTCCCAGAATCAAACTTTCTGACAGAAGGTTTTAGGCAAGGAAGTGAGATAACTGAATATGTTTTTAAAAACATCATTCTTGCAGCATTATACAGGGTGACTTGGGCTTGGGAAAGGCTGGTGGCCTGGAAACCAGTTAGAGTATCACTGCAATATTTCAGGTGAGATAATAAAAGTCTGACCTCAGGCAATGACAGTAGGGAGGGAGCGTGCTCATGTGACAAACACGGCTCAGGTAAAATCGACAGTCCTGCGTGACTAGTGCAATGCTGGAGGAGGGGAAGAGGTGGAGTGGAATTTGTCACCATAAAGAGTGACCTCAGGTGAAACGGGTTGTATTGGGAACGGGGGTGGGCAGAATGGGGCAGGGAAATAAGTTTGGTGTTGGTTTGGTTCAGGTGGAGAACCAGAATGATAGTCATAGAAATGCCAAAACATGATATAACAACTGATGAAACTTCAAAGGCAGAACCCTTTAATAAAATGGAAAATAGGGATTTATGAGAGGTTTATATGACTTATGTGGAGCTGAGCACTTGAAAATTACTGTAAATGGTATTCGAAGCCAGAGAAAATGTGAAATAAGTTTAGGTAGAGTCCCATCTTTAGTTAAAAAAAAAAAATTAGGATAACCAGTTAAATTTGAACTTCAGATAAAAATGGAGTCATTTTTACTATATTCCATGCAATGTTTAAGACGTACTTATCCTAAAAACTAGTTATTATTTGAGATCCAAATTTAACTGGGCGCCATCTGACGACCATAACAGATATGGCAAACTGAAAGACCTACAGGGACCAGGAAAGCCGTTTCACACAGTGAGGTGCGTGAGAAATATAGTGGAAGGTGTGCAGGCTGGGCAGCCTGGAACATCTGTGTCCCATCCCCAAGAGTAGCTGCTGCCCAGCTGGTTGGTTGTGCAGAGAGGGTCTCCAGACGGTCCAATAGTCTAGCGGTTCAAAACATAATATAAAGATAATATAAATTTAAAAATATATGGAATATCCACATTTTTAAAGGGGACAATCAGTAGAAAGAACACTTGTGAGGCATAAGCAAAGCAGGTCTGTGGGCTCCGTAAGGCATATGGGTGATGGGTTTGTAACCTCTGATCTGACCTCTACAAAGTGGGTGGAGCAGGTTTGTAACCTGTAAATTATGTTGCTTTGCTATGTCGGGGTGAATAGTATTTGGGTGTGGGGAAGGGCTGGCAGCAGGGGGACGATTCCCTCCTGCAAAAGGTGAGACATAGAAGCGGCTTCCCTGGCCACGACTCCGTGCTCTCGCCCCTCAGTGCCTGAGCGAGCCCCACTGGCCACTCTCCCCATAGCCGGGCAATGGCCGAAGTCGACAGGGCTGTGCTGCTGCTACCTGCTCTCGCGGGGCCTGAGGAGACGAGCCCGCCCTACCAGCCTTTCAGGCAGCAAGGCAGCAGCAATTGGGGTTTTGAAAGCTTTTATCAGTAGATTGTGGGCGGAAACTGCCCCGGGTTTGCTCTGAGCTTCTTGAGGCTTCTCAGCTTCAGATGCAAAGCGAGTGGGTGTCTCTTTGAGAAGCAGAAAGGGGGAAAGAAAGAACAAAAGAGAGGTGTTTCCCTGGGTTCTGGGAACTCTATAAAGAGAGAGCCGGCTCCTCTCTCTCGAGCAGTCAGAAACAGGAGTCCCATCCTTTACACCCGGGACTCCCCAGGATTGAGAAGGAGAAAAACCCTTGGCTGGGGGCTAGCCCGAGGCACTGGCTGCCATGCAGCAGCCCTTGAATTACCCGTACCCCCAGATTTTCTGGGTGGACAGCAGTGCCAGCTCCCCCTGGGCTTCTCCAGGGTCAGTCTTCCCCTGTCCGTCCTCTGTGCCAGGAAGGCCCGGGCAAAGGAGGCCACCGCCACTACCACCACCTCTGAAGAAGAGGAGGGGCCACAACACAGGCCTGTGTCTCCTTGTGATGTTTTTCATGGTTCTGGTGGCCCTGGTTGGATTGGGACTGGGACTATTTCAGCTCTTCCACCTGCAGAAGGAACTGGCCGAACTCAGAGAGGTAAGCTGCCCTGTGGGTTGCTGTGCCCTGAAAGCATGGGTGTGAGACAGCCCTGCTGTAGTGGAGGGAGGAAGGTAACAGTGATCCATGTGGACCACAGTCTTGCTTGCAAAGTACGTCACAATCCTTTTTTCCTGTCTTAGAAATGAATCACTCTAGCCATCCTGTTCTCTATGCAGAGAAATGGGGGCTCAAATGAGTGGAAGGAATATTATCTATGTTGGGAAGGATCAGAGCCAAATTAGGACTGGTAACTAGAGTTCTTTTCTCAGTTGGCTGCTACCTACCTTATACTCAGTGATTCAAGAAAGAAAAGGAACTTGGAATCATGCTTACAAGTGAATTTGTTCAAATGGACAAAGTAAATTTCCTTGAAAATACTTAAAAATATTGGAACTATTCCAAATCACAAAACTGAGGCATGGAGAGGCACAACTTGGCCGGAGTCTGAGTTAGCAGAGGTTCTAAGGTGTTTAGATTCCCTTTCCAGTGCTTAGTTTATTTGACAATTCTGCCTCCTTTGCTTAAAGAACTTCATATTTATTATATACCTTTTCTCTTTTTGTTTCACCAGTCCACCAGCCAAAGGCATACAGAATCGTCTTTGGAGAAGCAAATAGGTGAGTCCTTTCATGCGTGTACATGAGTTAGAAAGATAGTCCTTAGCGCTGAACCATGTTGGGGGAATGCCTTGAATTCCATCTCATTCTTGGGCATATGTATACTATGAAAGAGGAATCCTAACCAATGCTGAATCTCTGGTCATTTTGGTTCTTTGAGCTGCCCTAAAATATGAAGTGAATTTAATTGTTCAAAATTAGTGTAGCTGAGTATCACACAAAAGTAAAAATAATTTCTGCTTGAATTTGGAAAAAGCAACACACATATACAACCCTGGACCTTTGCCCCTTAGCAGTTGGCTCCAGGCCTGTCCCCTTCCTCAGGCCTCCTGGTTCCCATGCACAGGGCTGTGGCTATAACTTCTCGGGAGAGAAGGGGAGGTAAAGGCAGAGAAAGCTGCTGCTGGGAAAGACCCGTGCTCTCCTGTTTAATCTCTATAAGAGATTAGTTAAGAGTCAGACCTTATTTAAAATTTTTCCATAGGATATATTTAAGCTTTTAGAAAGTGGGCAACCAATCATCCCCATTAGGATGGTTCTTTTGCAGCCGCTGGAAAGCTTGGAGGAAGACGTTTGCCATTATTCAAAGGGTAGTCCCACTTCACTCACAGAGGCAATCGTGAGCTACCTTTGATAATAAAGGAAAAACCTGTGTATGAGATCCAGGACGGGAAGAAGATGAAAATGTTGAACGTTGACCTTCTAAAGTTTCAGGACATAGTTTTGGAAACTGTGGACAGATAGATTTAGAATACTGCAACTCATTAAACTAAGAGTCACTGAACTTTAGATTGGGTAAGAGTTGGAAGGGAGCTTAGAGAACATCTGGTCCAGTCATCTCATTTTTCAGAAGAGAAACAAAACACCAGATAGATTAGGTGATGTGCCCAACACTACTGGTGTGAAGGAACATAGGCTCCTAACGCCTTGTCGCTTATAGTGCTTCCCAGTACATGCTGTGGTGCCTCACGACACAGGGAAACTCCTGTCTTTTTCTGATGGCCATGGAATGAGAATAAAGATGACAAGCAAGATGCCTCTGCAAAGACAATAGTTAAATCTCGTCCTTAGAAATTGGGAATAAAACAGAAGACAGCACTGGCTACCCAGTAAGGGGAGGCTGTTCCAGTTTCTTAGGATATGCCTGAGAGACCCAAGTCACCTTATTGCCCTAGCAGGTAGGCTCTTGTAGGAGCCATCCATAGGACCCTCTGGTTTCTAGTTCTGGGTCTGAGTCCCTAAAGAGTTAGAAATTCCAGATGTACCCAAGCAGAGTAAAAACATTTGTTAGAAAAATAAAGCCTCTGGAGGATTTCTAAAATAAGATAGATTTGAAAATCAGTGGAACGTGGCTGGTAAAATGGGTACCTAATTACTCATCGTTCACCCACTTTCTGGAGTCATTTTAGTAATTAAAAGTCAAGTGAACAGATAAGTCAGGTCCACTTGTCCCACTAAACAAGTATCAAGTATCTTTCCTAGATCAACCCAGATGGACCAGAAATTGGTGAATTATCACACAGAAATCAAATTAGCAACTTTACTAATGAGCTAAGAGATGCAAATTTAACAAGGGGGATACCCAGGTTTATCCATCAAATTAGTGAAGTTTAAAAAAAACCACAAAACCCCAGGTTGGCAAAAATGTGAGAGAAAAGGGTCTGCTTCAACAGTTGAGAGTCAGTGGGCATGTAAATTGCTACACCTTTCTAAAGAGTAGTTGGGAAAAAAATATCACAGGATTAAAACTGTTAATTTACCTTGTAATCTCATCACTAAGGCTTTATTATTTAAGAAAATAATCAAAATGTGCCTGAAAATTTATAATAAGGATGTTCATCACTTCCTTATAAGGCTATTTATAATAAACCAGTCAGAAGAAAGTTAAATGCTTCTTAATAGGAAATTAGTTAAATACATTACAGTGTATTCAGATGAGAGCATAATACGCAGCAACTAAAAGCTATATGTTAGAAGGACATTTAATGCTATAGAGATTGTGCATTCTATATTGTTGGATAAAAGACAAGTTATAAAGCAGTGTGTTTAGTTTAATATTGGCATATGCATATTTTTATATTCTTAGTAAACATCTAGAAGGATTTATACTCCAACAGGTTAACTGTGATTTTTCTCTGGAAGGTACTATTGTAGGTTATTTAAACTTTCTTATTTGGTTCACTTTCATTTTTCCACAGTTAACTCATTAAATCTTTTATTCATTCACAAATGTTCTTGGAGTATTTCCTGTGTGCCAGGCTGGGTGTTGGGTAGTGGGTGATGACAGAATGAGAGACAAGTGGCTTGCCCTCATGGAGCTGTTAGCACCCTAGAGAAGATAAACAAAAGCAAGCAAACAGACAACAAACTTTTAAGTTGTGCTAAGTGTGACTTAAGATTGAGTGGTCTGCAAAGTCCCCTCTAAGGAGGTGTTGTTAATGTGGATGTGTGTATGTGTATGGGTGGGTAGGAGGTTGGGAACATCATTCCAGCACTGAGAATGGCATGTGCAGAGACACTGGAGCAGGCTACAGTCATCACCAAAATATAGGATATATTTCTACTTTATTTATTCCATCATTTATCCAGCAGATATTTTTATTGAGTACCTTCTATGAGAATAACACTGCGAGGGATATACAACATGTGATTCTCTGTTCCATTTCCTGTCAGTTCATGGCTGAATGCCAGATCAGCTGCACAGATGGTTTGTGGTGTAGGAATATAGAAGAGACTCAGTTTTGCCTTTCCTGTTCACTAACACCTCACCTCGTTCACGGTGGGTGGTCTTGGGTGGCTACAGAGGTAATCATTGCTTACATCATATCCTCAGCTGATTGGAGCACTCTCAGGCCATATAGAGTTTTACAGGCTAATCATGAAGAGCCTGATGTGGATCAGTGCCTTTCTATGAAACTTTCTTGAACATCTTAGCTAAATTCATTAGTTAAGTGGTAGAGCTATTCCACTGAAATATCTAAAGTCAGAGAACTAGTACCTATTTTGAGAACTGTTGTCTATTTTAAATCTTTCCATTTAATTTAGCAAACATGTACTGATCACATGCCTTGGGGTAGAAACCGAGCTAATTACTCTGGTGGATTAAACATATAGTAAGGAATTTGCCATTTATTTGGGGAGTAAGATGAATTATACAGTTACCACAGAAAAAGGGGAGTCAAAACTGACAAGAGAGGTGACGACAGAGTGCTTCTAGGTTTCAAAGGCGGAAACAAGCATATTTGATTAGAAAGGCTAGGGAATGTTTCGCAAGAAAAGAGGTATTTTAGATGGTATTTGCAGGGTTGATAGGAATTTAGCACAGAGATCTGTTTGGGAGGGCATCCCAGGCAGAAGGAACAGCATGGGCAAAGGCACAGAGGCAGGGAAGCTGGGTGTGTTCAGAACTGTTGTACAGCTATGTCTAGTGTGGGTGAGTAAGCAAGATAAGGCTGGACAGATAGGCAGAGATCACATGGTTGGGGACACTTGTACATAATTACACGTTCAATGAGGAGCATTCAAGGTGTTTGAGATCTTAGGATAATTTATTTGGGGCAGATTGTAGAATGCCATTGGGGAAGACCTAGTGGCCTGGAGATTAGCAGTCTTCAGGCTTTGTCCTGCAGAGTCCTAAGGGCAGCTGAGCCAGAGAGGAAAGAGCCTTGGATCTGGACTCAGGAGACCTGAGTGTCAGTCCCACTCTGACACTGAGTAAACAGGTCTTCTTGGATAAGTCACCCAACTTGTTATTTTTTTATCAGGAAATAACTTTTTATTTTATATTGGAGTATAGTTGATTAACAACGTTGTGTTAGTTTCAGGTGTACAGCAAAGGGATTCAGTTATACGTATACAAGTCACCCAACTTTTAAGCTCGTTTTGCCGTCTATAAGATGGGACAGTAATCTCTACCTCAAAGAGTTGTGGCCAGTTATAAATGCAATAGCTTATATGGCACATCTTTATAAACTAAGCTTTCTATTATTTTATTGTAGCATTATAATTTATGCATGTGTCTATTTTAATTTAGTTCCTTTTTACCTCTCTGTTTCTGAAATACAGGCTGTTGTAATTCCTACAATTTGGACCTGAATGAGTTGGCTATGTTAGACTGTTGCCATTTATGCTTATAAAACTTCTTTTATTTAAATGCCCTGCTTAGAGTCCCACAGAAAGAATAGTTGTTATGTCATTTTTTACATATATCTTTCATCTCTCTATGAAACAGGTCACCCCAATCCATCCTCTGAGAAAACGGAGCTGAGAAAGGCAGCTCATTTAACAGGTCTGTATCTGGAAGATGGGCTTGGGAAAGCCTTTGGCAGAAAGCAGAAGAGCTGGTTGGTCTCCATGACTGTGCTCTGCAGTAGTTGATACTTTCCAGTGACAGTATTTGAAACCCAAAAGTAGTTACATCTTTCTAGTCAGGTCAACCTCACACACATTGAGCCCCTACTCTGGGCAAGGCCCTGTTCTAAACTGGAGAAATGGAGCTGCTTATGACGTGATCCTTGCCCATAAGGAGCTCACTCTTTTCACTCATTCCAATGACCCTTAGGGAATTTGGGGCACAGATCCAAGCGATGAGAGCTGGGGAGATGGGGAATGATGAATTATTTTAGTACGTGTTTCCCTGGTTTTCTGTAAGAGCTTTACTCTGCTTTCTCCATGAGTAGAAAAAGGAGAGGGGAGGCCTGGTCCTGGCACTAGTGGTCGTGTAGTGGAGTGAAACGATTTGATAGCAAGGTGGTATGGGCATTCCCAGTGTAAAGTCCACAAATATCTGAAAAGTGGATACGTATCATGGAAAGTGGTATGCTGCTGTCCCTGAAATTATTTCAGCAGAGGCTGTAAAATGATCCAATTTAGATAAACAGACATTTCTTGAGCACATGCTGTGTGCCAAGCCTGGGGGACATGGAGATGAACCACACACGGCTCCTGCCTTCAAGGAGCTTACAATCTAACAGGGAAAGACAGGTGCACAAGCAATAATTCCAGCATTCTCTGCTTAAGAATGTACATAATGCTGTGGGGATACAAATGAAAGGGGATTTTCGCCCACACTGAAGAATCTTTAGTGCAGGTAAAGATTGGACTAGATGATCCCTAAGGTCCTTCCCAACTTTAGAACTTCAAAGTTCCTTTCATTTGATTTTTCACCTCATGAAGGGACTTCAAACCCTAGTAGTTTTGGTACTAGTTCTGAACCTTTGTTCCAGAGAGCTAAAATCATCCCAATCATTTCTCACTGCAGTTGATTAGGGGTATATGCTATTGTCCCAGTTGTGTGGATGATAAAATTGAAGACGTCAATTTGATAAAGGTGTGAAGAAATTCAGTAACAGGTCAGGCCTGATCCGTCACCTGGCTCAATATGGGCTATGTCATTTGGGGTAAAAAGCATTTGCTCAAGGCATGGTCCGCAATTTTGCCTTGGAAGCTTGGTTTGTTGATACATGAGCATTCCTGGCTGAAAGCTCCTCTCTGGTTTGGTTTCAGGCAAGCCCAACTCAAGATCCATCCCTCTGGAATGGGAAGACACTTATGGAATTGCCCTGGTCTCTGGGGTGAAGTATAAGAAGGGCAGCCTTGTGATCAATGAAACTGGGCTGTATTTTGTGTATTCCAAAGTGTACTTCCGGGGTCAGTCCTGCAACAAGCAGCCCCTGAACCACAAGGTTTACACGAGGAATTTTAGGTACCCCCAGGACCTGGTGCTCATGGAGGGGAAGATGATGGACTACTGCACTACTGGCCAGATGTGGGCCCGCAGCAGCTACCTGGGGGCTGTGTTCAATCTCACCAATGCTGACCATTTATATGTCAATGTATCTGAGCCCTCTCTGGTCAATTTTGAGGAATCTAAGACATTTTTTGGCTTATATAAGCTCTAAGAAAAGCACTTTGGGATTCTCTCCATTATGGTTTCTTGTTATAGGCACTGAGAATGTTGTCTTGAATGAGGGTCTTCTTAAGTCCACTTGAGGTCAAGAGAGAAGACATGAACCAAGAGGATCTTGAGACCACAGGGTCCAGCAGTTCTACAGTTCTTCATCTCACCTAAGGTCCACGAGCCAGACAGGAGGAGGACATGAACACGAAACTCTGGGCTGCCATGTGAAGCTGCAGAGACAGGGAAAAGCAGCTACCAGGGTGTTCTACACTCATCTTAGGTGGCCTAGCACACTTTGGTACACTGAAAATGGCACGTTTTAACTCACCTCTTGGGGTGGGTCTACTGTCTACCTCAGGGGAGGCTGTCTTTCATGTATATGGATGCAACATGAATGTATAAGGGGTGGGAAAAGAGGACTAGGCTTATATGATAAGCTAAAGAGACTAAAAGGCCAGTGTCCCACTGGCAGCATCTTTACTTGTAAATGCATAGCCTGAGCCATCAGGTGATGCTAACAGAGAAGCAAGGGAGATCTTTTGAGGACTCAGTCCACTCCCTATACAGCATGTATATTTCCAGTGCAATTGTAGGGGTGTGTGTGTGTGCGCGCGCGCGTGTGACTAGAAGAGTTACGTAAGTAGAGAGAACGTGGAGATTGGGAAGGACATGTTAGGAAAATATGGACTGCATTTGGTGGTAGATTTTGAATGCTTTTTGGGCAACCAACTCTAATAGTCCTCAAAACTCTTTGATTGTCAGTTATTAAAGCTGTTTCCCCATAATATAACTAATATTTATATATATTTTGTGGGTTTTTTTTTTTCTTTTTGCAGTACGCAGGCCTCTCACTGTTGTGGCCTCTCCTGTTGCGGAGCACAGGCTCCGGACGTGCAGGCTCAGCAGCCATGGCTCACGGGCCCAGCCGCTCTGCGGCATGTGGGATCTTCCCGGACCGGGGCATGAACCCGTGTCCCCTGCATTGGCAGGCGGACTCTCAACCACTGCGCCACCAGGGAAGCCCTATTTTGTGCATTTTTAATGAACAGAATACATGTAACAAAAACTATGTTAAAATACAGATAAACATTATGAGTGTCCTTTTTGGAAATCACTAAGATCTGGAGTTTTTCCTTATTATTTCTTTCTTCCATGGCCTCCTCATTCATTATGACTTAAGCCCACTTTAAGAAGAATTTACTAGGGTGAGAAGAGCTGTGAGGCAAATCTTTGCATCTTTGCCAGGCTCTCCTCTCCTCGCTATATTCTCTTTCCCCTCCATCTACCACTATCCAGAGTTTCCATTGCCAATATTATTGCCAGTGTTAAGCTCACCCAACTTCCCATAGATCTGATGACAATTTGTCTTTTCCTGGGGGCAGAGATGTGGCATAGTGGAAAAGGCACAGACTTTGGACTAAAAAGCCTGAATTTGAATCTTTGTTCCTCTACTTATTAACTATGCAATCACTGGGCAGATCACTTGACTTTTTTGGACAAAAAGGGGCTGATTTGGACTTATAGTATCTAACACATCATAGAATGTCAAACAATAGTGTCTGCCATTATTAATAAGCCACTCTATGGGAGGAACTTCATTCTCCAGAAGAAGCCACTGCTCTGAGGGATCCATTCAAACACCTGGTTTCTTGCCTTCTCACCTTGGTCTCACAATAACCTTTTCCTATTTCCTCCAAATGCTCATTACCATGACTTCTCCCTAGACTTTTTCATCATTAAAAATAACAACATCTCCTCTGGAATTTGATTTCAGACACCTTATTTTCACAACATCATGTCCTTTTTCCAACTCAGTTGGTCCAACATTTTCTCTCCTAAAAATATGTATATATATTTTACTGTGTTGTGACATCTACTTAATAAATGCTATCATTTTCTTATATATCCATCAGCTCCTTCTCTATCTTCACTCTTTTCTCTATCCAGCTTAGGTTCCACAATCTGTCGTTACAATCAGTACCTTGGAAAGACCCTGAATTCCAAAATACTCTGTTACCGTCCCTGTTTTCCTCTTGTAAAAATCTCATTCTCTTTATGCTGGCATCCTAGCAGCCGGATGTTGCTGCAGAAAAATGACACAAACCGATTGACTATTTTTATTTTTATCTATCATCTACTTAAGTCATCCAATCAATTTTTTAAAATAAATTTATTTATTTTTGGCTGCGTTGGGTCTTCGTTGCTGCACACGGGCTTTCTCTAGTTGCGGTGAGCAGGGGCTACTCTTCGTTGTGGTGTGCGGGCTTCTCATTGCGGTGGCTTCTCTTGTTGCGGAGCACGAACTCTAGAGGCACACGGGCTTCAGTAGTTGTGGTGCACGGGCTTAGTTGCTCCATGGCATGTGGGATCTTCCCGGACCAGGGCTCGAACCCGTGTCCCCTGCATTGCCAGGCGGACTCTCAACCACTGCACCACCAAGGAAGGCCAAATCAATTATTTATCAGTGAATTATTTCTGTCTTTTGATAGATTTGAATAGGTAATACATACACATAGCACAAATTTTAAAAGGTACACAAAGATATAGGATGAAAATAAGCCCTTTTCTCATCCTGTCCTGTGGCTCCATCTCTGCCCACAAGGAGGATCACTGTCTCTTTCTGTAGCTTTTCCGAGATGATCTATACATAAATATGACATCACTTTACATCAGGGTTTTCTAGCCTCGGTTCTATTGACGTTATGAGCTGGACAAGTCTTTGTTGTGAGGGCTGTCCTGTCCGTGCATTGTCGTATGTTTAGCAGTAACCCTGCCCTCTACCGACTAGATGCCAGTAGCATGCTCTTGCCCCCATGTGTGATAACCAGAAATGTCACCAAATATTGCCAAATGTCCCCGGGCTGAAGGTGGGGAGACAAAATCACTCCTGACTGAGAACCACTGCTTTACATTAGTGATCACACATTTCAAATAGGCATTCAACACAGCCCAGCACTTTTCCTCCAGTTCCCTGGTAAGCATGTTTTTTTCACTGTTTGAGACAACTACATCATGTCTTTTCCTTTTATAAACCAACTTCCTCCCCTCCTCCCATCATGGAACCTCACTTTTACCACCAAAACACAAACCCACTTGTATCTGAATGATCTCTTTCTTCCATCTGATACGGTGGAGGAAGAGGACCTTCTGTGTGCACTAATTTCCTCTTCCTTATTTTACCTGTTTAAAAATTTTCTTCTTTCTTCTAAATCTTCAAACTAGCTCTATGAAATAACTTCCACCGGCATGTACATATATTCAAGTATCCCCTGTCACTGAAAGATAAACCAAACCAAACTAAACCAAAAAAAAAACCCAAACCTTTCTTTAGCCTTCTTCTTCCTCCAGAAATGGCTGCATTTCTCATTTTCCCCATAGAGACAAACATCTGAGAAGGTTTTCTCCACATACATGGGCTCCATTTTTAAAGCCAGGAATCTGCCTGTTATTTGTTTAACCACTTAAAAATATCTGGGGTTTTTTTTCTGCTAGAAAAAAACTCCAAAAGCAAGACCTTTTCTGCCTTGTTTACCACTGTATTCACACTACCTAACCCAGTGCCTGGCACATATTAGGTGCTCAATAAATATTTGTTGACTAAATAACTTTCATTATAAGGCAAAAGTCTTTCAATGGGTATGTTTCTCAGAGTAGTGAATCTATAATTGTGTTGCCTCAAGGATGTGTGTGCTTGTTTATCCAGCTTTGACTAGATTATTCAATGGGGGTTTGAGGCTACAGATGAAAAAATATAGTGCGCCCTAACTCATAGAATTAGAAAAAAAGAAAGAGCTATTTGGTCGCTAGCATTACCAGGAGCTTTTGGGAGACTGTTGAGGAAAAATTCTAGGTAACTAAAGCTGAAACTGTCGTTTAGAAGATACACAATACATGTTTGTTGAATAAATTAATGAACAAAACTAAAAGTCCAGGTTGGAACGTGTCACCTGCTCTCCTTGAAACTCTTCTGTTGATTATCTGCTCTATGTGGTCAGGTTTCTGACCAGGTACTTCATGGAGAAAGTCAGAGAGGTAGTCACCCTTCTTTTGGCTGACGGTCTGTATTCCCAACCCTCACAATGAAATTCTCCTCATCCATTTCTTCTTCATATGACTCCATCCATCCAAGTACACCAGTTCTAATGGTCACAGGAAGTTTGCGGGACCATTTTTTTGGGTCAGTGGGCCCTCCTAGATAATGGTATTAGAGCAAAGAGGAGTAGGAATGGTGCTGGGCATCCTGTGATGACTGATGCCATTAGCTAGTTGTGGTACTACTGGTACTTTTATCTGTCTAACTCTGAGCTCTGCTAGGATGCCTTCAGGATTTTCTGAACACAGGGTTGTAGCTTACTATGCTTTAAGTACTGGTTTCAGGGAAGAGATATTAACAGTTCCTTTAGTTATTTTTCTTTAAGAAGGAACACAAGGAATGTCAAAACCCCAAAACCTTTTGAATGTGCTCATCAAAAGTAGAGTCAATCATTGTTCCTTTATGAAATGCTAAACCCAAAGTAGACCACTTTAAAAAAAAAGGTCACTTCTGGTTTAGTAGTTTGAGGTTTTCTTTCTTTTTAAACAACTGAAAACACAGAAAACCATGTTTTTTTCTTAGCCCCCACCGCCCCCCAGAGTGGTGACTTTGTATTCTCTGAAGTACGTTTTGACTTACCACAGCTTAACAGAAAAAAAGCTTTACTGGAATCATCACTGTAAGAATGACTAATTTGAAACAACAGATCATTGGAAGAGGTTGAACTGTGGGGAGAAGCCTGGTTCCTCAAAGCCAGACTATAAGATTTCCTTAAGGAGGTTAAGCCGTAGACATTCCCTGGTCCTTATCTAAGAAAGTGTGCTGTTAAATTACATGTTAAATTACACATGTTAAATAACATTTTTTCATAGGAGTTTGATTAAGTTGTGATGTCAGTAGAGATAAATTTTTTCTGTGTGTGTGTGTGTGTGTGTGTGTGTGTGTGTGTTTCTTTCCCCGGGTTTTGGATCATCCAGAGGCAGAATGAGGTGATCCTAGGAGAGCCAAATTAAAGCCAATTCCTTAGGGTTTTCAGACTCAAAAATGGACCTTATTCAGAAATAATATAACTATTGAGAGTAGCCAGGAATCTTTGGGATTCATCTAGAAGCCAACCAGCCTTGGAAATATAGACAGCTAAGTGGGTATCTCTTGCTCCTTACAATTCACCCAGAGGGTAGAAAAGCATCACCTCAGTGATGATTTTCTTCCTTTTGCTAAAGCTTTCCCTTTGCTGGGAGACATTTATTCACCATTCTGACTGATACATCTTTAGAGAAAAGTGCAATGCACATGTCTCTCCTCTCTCATTTGGAGGCTCCCTCAGCTCTACGGAGCCACCCTTTTTTCTCCTTCTCAGTAAAACGACATGAACCTCAATCACATTCTGTTGAAAGTTGTCTTCTCTCTAAGTTTTCTGAAAGTTTCAGGAAATACCTCCGTTCTTTGGGCAGTCCACATGATAATGGGTTTCCTGGCTCTCACCTGGTTTCTGGCAGTGGATGTTCTCTAAGGTACTCCCATTGTGGAATACCTGTATTTCCCTCAAGGCATTACTACCACAACTTGCTGGGTGTAGACAAATTTTATTGATGGTTTGGGGGTAATGGATAGAGATTACACTACACACACAGTGTAAGTTATACCTAAAATTGAGTGTTAGACATCACGATCATCTCCCAAATTTGCCACAATTATCTCCTTAAGTGTGTCACCCAAAACCCTAGTACTTGAAAGGAAGCATAAGCTCATTCATTCAAAAATGGTTTATTTAATATCTACCATATACCAGAAACTACCCTAGGTACTGTGAATACAATGAAAAATAAAGCCTCATATGGAGTTATATTTTAATGGAGAGATGGTAAATAGACAACAAAAAAGAAGCAAATAAATACCTAATTAGTCATATGGTAGTAAGTGTTAATGAAGAAAATTTAAGCAAGGTAAGGTGGTAGAGAGTGGTAAAGAAGGAGGGGATTATTTGATAAGTGGTGAGGGCACACCACTTAGAGCATATCAAGTAGAGAAATGAAAGTGCAAAGATGTGGTTGGTATGTTTGGTATATGGTTAGAGTGGAATGAGCTTGATAAAAACTGGTTGGAAAGGTAGCCAGAGGCCAGATGATGTAGGGCCTTGGAAGCTTCGGAAAGGAGTGTGGATTTTCTTCTAAGTGTCATAGAAAGTTGTTAGAGGGCTGGGAACAGAGAACAGAGAGTGATGTGACCTCATTTACAATTTAAAAGGAACACTCTAGTTGTTTATGGAGAACAGTCTCTGAGTTGGGAGACCAGTAGAAGGCTGCTTCAGCACTCCAGATGAGAGATGGCAATGGCTTGAACCAGGGTATTGAGAGTCATTTTGATGTTAGAGTTAAACGGATTTGCTGATGGATTGGATGTGGGACGTGAGAGAAATGATGATTCTCTCATTTTGGGTCTGAGCAACTGGGGGGCTGGTGGTGCCGTTTACTGTATTATAGTTTTGCTGCTGTCATGTAAGAGGCACAGTCTGTGACAGAGGAAGAAAACTCTTGTTTCTTGCTGCACATCCTTGGGTTTGTACCAACAAGGGCCAACTCTTCACTAATAGCCAAAGGCACAGAGACCAACCAGCCTTAGAGTTCTGCTTGAGTTCTTCTCATGGATAGAAGTTCTCTATACCAGCCTTAAGAAGGAAGGAAACTGTGTGTATTAAGATTGCCATATATAAACCTGAGACTGCCCCCATTGCCAAAAATTACTCATCACAGATCTTGGGTTATAAGTAATCTTAGAAATAATATAAGGTAACCTCTCTTCTAAGGTAGAAGTCCTCTTTGCCATATTTCCAACAAGTGGAACCCATTTCCAACATATTCTCTATTTGAAAATGTTTGGAAGAGAGGGCTCCCTGAACTGTGAGGGAACCCATTTCTGTACTGGCCTATATCACATTGTAGATAGTTCTTTCTTAGATTTAATTGAAATCCTCTACACATTTGTCATAAGTCTTTGCTGCTTAATACGCCTATAGAATTTTATGGCTTGTCAAGCTCTCTCATGTACCTTATCTTGTTTAATTTTCACTAAACCCTGTAAGGTAGATTGTTATCCTCATTTTACACAAAAAAAACAACTGAAACACTGAAAAGTTGTGAGCCTTGCTCAAGGTGATGTGGCTAAGAAATGGTGGATGGGACTTTATTTGTCTAACCGTATGTCTTATGTTCTTTCCACATGCAAAGAGACTTCTTAGAACTGTATCTTATATAATGGTGCTCAAAATGAGCCTCATCCCATTAATTTTCAGTGTTTCCTTAACTCCTGGCATTTCAGTGTGAGTCTCACTTTGCCTATTACCAATACTATGCATTATATTTATTGTTATATTATACATAACATATATATATATATTGATGTAATTCTATAGATAAAGGTCACAGATTTTCAGTGTTGAGACTTTCTCTTAGATTCTTCTTTTGTTTCTTCTCTCTACTGTGTTCCATCTGAATTGCCCTTATTGTCCCTCTACCAGCAAATAGCATCCTGGTATTAATAAGGTGAGAATGAAAGAGATTGAGCTTCGGGTCAGAAAGTCTGGGTTGAGTTCAGCCTCTGCCGCTCAACTAGCTGTATGTGGGCCCTTAAGTAAGTGACATGAATATCTTGAGATTCAGTTGTCTCCTCTGTAAAATAAGGATGCCAATTCCTTTTCCTATGATTTTTTTGGAATGTTGTTAACGGCAAATGGAGTGAGGCTACTTTGTGACTTGGAAAATCGCTCCTGACGGTTAGTCAGTGGAATTGTCATATCCCTCAGCAACTTTCTTGATAAAGTCACTGTGAAAAAAATCCTTACAAAATCGATTATTCATAATCCTACTATATTTTGTATGAATCCCATCACACATAAAACTACTAATGAGGAACAACATGTAGGTAAATCTCATTCTGAGGTATAAAAGTGAAATAATATCTTACATTTTCATAGCCTTTAAAACATTTTCTCACATGCCTCTTGCTTTTATTGTTTTTAAAAAATATATGACATAATACACATAAAAGCAGTTGGCATGTGTCAGGTTCTCTATAAAAGTTATTTGAATATATCGAATATAGTCTGTGCTCACTATGTTCACAGCCTAGTGTGATCCATTTTGATGCCTATTTTTTAAATCCTGAAATACAATGAAATAGAGTGATGTGTACACTTTTGACTGGTGAGATATAACACTTTAAGCTCTTTGCTATCCTTATCTATAGCTAAAACCCTCTGCTTAACTCAGGGTTGCCTCAAGAGATGTGAGCCACTAAGGAAATCCACCTTCTCTGGCTGCTCATCACAGAAGGGATAGAACCTCTTGGTTCTTCTGTCGTAGCCCTGGCTTTCTGTGGGTGAACCACTTCAAAGACTGTGAGCTAGTAAGAAGCACCCTTGACGTTATCGAATTCTGAAAGTGTCCGCACATGTAAGACACCGTAGGCAAGACAGGAACCTTTGCAAAGGAGACTGGAGAGTTGGAGAGGCATCACTGGTGTCTCAAAAGTTTCTCTGGGCAAAGGATCTTCTAGTTTCACTTGGTTTAGGTCTCAGTTTTCTCACACACCCCACCCTAGCAGCAGCACGCCTGCACTACTTCCAGTCTGTGGAAGGGAACTTGGTACACATTTTCTGGAAGGGAAGTTTCTATAAGTTGTTCCTGATTGGAAGAAAGGCAGGTGGAAGATTCAGGAAGCTACAAAGGTCTCTGGCCTTAAGTAAATGAACTAAGATTCTAGACCTTCGTAACAGATTAAAGACTGCAGCTTGAAGAAACTGGGGATTCCTATAACATGCAATGCATCTTTTTCTCCTCACCCCGTGTCTTCATTGAGAAGAGAAAACAGCCTTGGCTCAGATGGTGAGAAAGAGACACGAAGGTGTTAAACGAACTCTAAAGTGTGAGCTACAAGGGAAGACAGCTCAAACCTCAGCATCCTCTTTGCATCATTTGGTGGGTTGTGTTCTGGCTTCTAAGAAATTCCGGAGGCTTCTGCAGGGGTCTGGGAGGGTGGCAAAGAGAAGAACACCAGGCAGGGGCTGAGGTGGTTGATACTTCCTTTAGGATGGCAAATTGGCTCTTTCCTACTTTCCAGAAGAACACGGAAAGACTGCTCTGCTCTGGGAAGGAAGCGGGAGTACAGTCAGTGGCCGGGTAGCTGGAAAAACATTTGAAGAGGAGAGGAATATGTTTTTTTCTGCTCTACAGCCAAGTCCACACTGTCATACCTTATGGCTCACAAGGTGGATGCCCATATTGGGTAAGAATACCCAACTTTTTATTTAAAAATAATGGGATGCTTGTCACAGGACTTATTCTTGCCCTAAGCCAAACCATGAAGTATATAAATAGCCACAGTAGTTATAATTTATTGACTCCTTTTTGTGAGGATTATGCAAAGCACCCAACATTTATGTTTACTAATCCCCACAACAGCTCCACAAGTCCATTTTGAAAGTGACCAAAAACTGATTTAGTTTCAGAGAGGTTAAGTCACTTTCCCAAAGTCACAGGGTAACAGAGCCAGGGTTCAAGACCAAGCTTTTACGATCCAAGGACTCTTACCTAAAGCAAAGTCATACTACCCCATTATAATACCCATACCCTTCATTCATTCAACAAACATTTATTAAGCACCTACTAGGTGCCAAGCATTGTTTAGGGGATAGAGTGGTGAACACGACAGACAAGTTCCTTGCTTCTTTTAAACTTACATCCTAATTGGGGGTGTGGGTGGTAGAGAAAATAAACAGGCAAGCAAACAAGTAAGTACATAAATTATCAGATAAGCACCATGTAGAGAATTAAAATAAGGTGATAAGTTAAAGAGAGCCTAGAAAACTACATCAGAGGGAAGGCCTTTCTGAGGAGGTACCATTTAAAGTAACAAGAGCCAGGAATGCAGAGATTAAGCTAAAGAGCATTGCAAGCAGAGGCAACAACTTTTTTTTTTTTTTTTTTTCGGTACGCGGGCCTCTCACTGCTGTGGCCTCTCCCATTGCGGAGCACAGGCTCCGGACTCACAGGCTCAGTGGTCATGGCACGGGCCCAGCCGCCCCGCGGCATGTGGGATCTTCCCGGACCGGGGCACAAAGCCGTGTCCCCTGCATCGGCAGGCGGACTCTCAACCACTGCGCCACCAGGGAAGCCCCGGCAACAACTTTTTATGGCTTGCTTATGGTATTTTGAAACCATAATGCACCTAGCAATATGCTGAGCTTTCTTAAGAGCTTAAATGCCAGTAGGTCCACTAGTCACTGTGACGACTGTCAACCTAAATAAAGAGGTAAACTGAGGCAAACTCAAGTTACCAGAAATCGGGTTTATTTGAGAATAGTGGAGGAATTGCTATTCAGGAAACACGTGCTGTAGCAAGTTACAGGCAAGGCTGTCGAGGGTTTGGGGTGGGCTGTATTTATGAGCAAGCAGTGCAAAGAGGAGGAACTTCAGGCAGAGTCCAAGCAGTACGTTTTTTGGCTTGAGGATGGAGAGAGATTCTCGGCAGACGTTCATTGGTCAGGAGACAAGACTCAGTCTTCCATAAACCAGGCATTTAGAGGAAATCAGTCTCTCGGTTCTTAAGTTCCATTCCATTGAGGGCGCATAGGTGAGGTTCTTCATTGCATACCCTCCAGTTCCATTTTAGATTGAAATCCTTTCACACCACCAAATATAGCCCCCAAACATTTCCAGACTTCCCTCTGTGGTGACTCCTTCCTCCCTGCTTGTTGAAAACCAGCATCAAAAGCAATGGCTCTAAAATAGGAATGAGCTTGGCATGTAGCAGGAATAGCATGAAAGACCATAGGGCTGGAGTCTGGGGACAGCAAGAGATAATGCTAGAGAGATTAATAGAGACTCAGATCACATACGGCTTTTTAAACTGCAGTGAGGGCTTTAGATTTTATTGTTAGTTCTAGTGGAAGGCACTGAAAAGCATAGTAGAAGGAGAATTGGAGAGAAGTAGAAAATTTTGATCTATTACTTTTGGTAGTGGAATTTTCAGGTCTGTTGATTGGGTGTTGGGTGCATGGAAAAGAGATGAATCAAGGACTACACCTACTATTTTCTACTCTGTTTCCTTTACAGCACCTATTGTAATGATTTCCTAGACATTTTTTCCTTTGTGTATTTTTCCAATTAGATCCATGTCTACTTTTCTTCTGGCACTCAATAAAAGTGTGTTGAGAAAATGATTGAATAGAACAATATGAATATCTCTTCCTCCATACATACAGACCTACCTCTTTCTTTTTAATGGCTGGGCGCATAGACCATCAGCACATCTTCAGTCATGTCTCTACGAAGGAACATTTAATTTGTTCCCCAAGTTTTGCTGTTTCAAAAAAAAATGCTATAATGACTATGTTTATATACATGTTTGTGTATTTCTGCTAGTATTTCTCTAGGATAGAAAAATAGAATTGGAAGGTCTAGGCATAAGCTATATATTATGACTTTCAATGAGTATTATCAAATTGCACTGTGAAAAGTTGTACTGATTTTCACTCCTACCCACACCAGGTGAGAGTGCCTTTTCTCTATACTATAAGCCCTGTTTATATGATCATTTTTAAAAATTTTTACAACACCAGCAGGCAAAAAACGGTCTCCATAATTTTCATTAAAATATTTTTGAAGGGGGCTTTCCTGGTGGCGCCGTGGTTGAGAGTCCGCCTGCCGAGGCAGGGGACACGGGTTCATGCCCCGGTCCGGGAAGATCCCACATGCCGTGGGGCGGCTGGGCCCGTGAGCCACGGCCGCTGAGCCTGTGCGTCCGGAGCCTGTGCTCCGCAACGGGAGAGGCCACAGCAGTGAGAGGCCCGTGTACCGCAAATAAATAAATAAATAAATAAATAAATATATATATATATATATTTTTGAAGTTGAAACTCTTTTATTTTTGGTTTTATTTACTGCCATTTGTAGTTCTTCAGTTAATTACCTCATATAATTTACTCTTAAAAATTAAGCTGCTGTCTTTTTATTACTGGTTTATAGCAGCTCTTTATGTGGTATGAATGTAACTCTTTGTCAGTTACATGTATTACAAAGATCTCTTCCCATTGTGTCATCTGTCTGTTAACTTTTTCCATGCAGAAATATTTAATTTTTTTTTTTTTTTTTTTTTGTGGTACGTGGGCCTCTCACTGTTGTGGCCTCTCCCATTGCGGAGCACAGGCTCC